>NC_136487.1:108293867-108463867 GCF_053919585.1 Euprymna scolopes | reverse complement strand
ATCCACTCCTTGCTTGGATGAGTTTACTTGCCTCCATGTCCCATAGGATTTTATGATTTCTGTTTTCAAGTACTGTTACTGGTTTGTGTTTGTACCATTTGTTTGAATGTTCAAGATGCAGTTATTTGCATAATTTCCAGTGAACTGCCTTTCCCACTTGATTGTGTCTGGTCTTATCTTCAGTTTGGGCTAGATTGGTACATTCAGTTATGTGATTCATTGTTTCGTCTTTTTGCCCACAGACTCTACATTTGCTGTTTTCTTGTGTTTTATCAATCTTAGCTTTGATATAGTTGGTTCTAATCGCATTATTTTGTACATCTGTTAGTAGTGATTTAGTTTCTCTGTTTAGGTGCCCTTTTTATAGCTATGTCCAGGAATTTTCATGAATCTCATTATTAGTCATCCTCATGAATCACAACAACTGCTTACCATTGATTTCTCATTGGCAGCAACCATTGGTCTTCACTGGAATTTGGTTGGCAACAAGCCTCCTAAAGGTCCCAGTCCTTTTTGCAATCATCCAGCAGAGGTCTGGCTAATGCTTTCTCTCCTTGGTCTTTGCATCCTCCTTGACCCTCCTTAATTATTAGGTGTGGTATCAGTTTATAGTAACACAGACACAGACAAAAAAGTGGGGGGCAGGCAGAGGCGCAGGGGCTTAACTTACTATTATAGTTTCAGTTTTCTTTGTGTTTTACATCTGTAGCAGTTTCTGTATGTCCGGATTGTGTTAATCTCTGCATTCAAGGATTTTCCTTAATATTTCAGCTGTTTTTATTATTGTTATCTGCTGTATCTTTTCGGTCATCCCTCTGATTCCAATTTCTCATATTCTTTTTTCAAAGTTTTTCGGTATTATTTCTAGCCTTTCTACTATTAGTGATGTTATCTGGACTTTTTTTTTATCTTTCATATCACTTTAAGCTCTCTGGCCAATTCAGTGTATTCCCCCCACTTCTCTGTCAGCTTGATCTTCACTCTGGCGGCAAAATCTACAATCTGGCAGGACTTTTCCGTCTTGTTGACTAGTATGACATCTAGTCTCCCTGCTTGGATGAGTTTATCCGTTTGTATATCCATAGGATTTTGTGACTTTCATTTTCAAGTACTGCTGCCGGTTTGTGTTTGTACCATTTGTCTGGGTGTTCAAGATTCAGTTGTCTGCATAATTGCCAGCCTTCCACATTTGATTGTGTCGATTTTATATTCTTTTTGAGTTTGTTGCATTGACTTATCATGTGGTTTATAAGTCTGCATTTGCTGTTGTTTTGTGTCTTGTCGACCCTTGCTTGGATGTGGTTTATTCTGATTGCATTAACTTGTACGGCTGTTATTAGTGATTCAGTTTCTCTGTTTAGGTTTCCTTTTTGTCTCCTTTTGTCATCCTTATAAATCGTCTGTGTAGCTGTTTCTCTTCCATTTTTCTTTTTTTTTGTTTTATCTTTGTCTTTTCTTTTTCTGTCTTGTTTGTTTTTCCAGTGTCTCTTGCTGCAATAATTATTCTTTTGGTGTTCTGCATTATGTATTTTTCAAGTTCTTTTTTTGGTATTATTTACACAGTCTTCTATACAAATCAGTCCTCTTCCTCCGTATTTCCTTTTTACAGTCAATCAGTATTATCCTTTTAGATGTAAGCATTAGGCTCAGTGATTACTACACAAAATGGTTATTCAAGGGGAAAGAAGATTGAAAAAATGAGGAGAGAGAATATCATCCAGATCTCTACTGAAAGGGCACAGAGTGTACGTACTTGGAATACTGAGAGGCTTATTGTCACTAAAATTATTGTCACTAAAATTATTGTCACTAAAATTATTGTCACTAAAATTGTTGTCACTAAAATTGTTGTCACTAAAATTATTGTCACTAAAATTATTGTCACTAAAATTATTGTCACTAAAATTCCAGAGAAAATCAATCGAGAAAACTATGGCAAACGGTTGTTACAATAATGCAGAGCTATTTGCAGCGGTTATGGAAAGAGTCAGAGAGTGCTGAAAATCAGGGAACATCGGATGTTATTGTTGATGAGCAATCATTAATAATAACTAATATTCTGTAGGATTTCAAATATAGAATGGTAGAATCGTTAAATATAAACGACATGATATAATTATCGTTGACAAACCAAATAGTGCGTGGCAATTCTTATGGAGTAGAAAGAAAGCAAAAATAAATAACAGTTATTTGAAACTGGCAAAATTATTGGTCAACACAAAAGTGATCAGAGTTGTTGGATGCACACACTTGAAAAGTTCATTGAAATGCTACAAAAAATAATTTCCTTACACAGATATTCTATTTGATACTTGAAACAATGAATTTCTCTTCCCCCCTCCTCTCTCTAAGGTTGTACACTGCACAATGTACAGTAACACAAAATAACATTATCCGGTGCATGAAAAGCTATGCCGTCTGCCGCCGCCTCCTCTGCTGTTGTTGTTGTTGTTGTTGTTGATGATGATGATGATGATGATGATGATGATGATGATAATAAAAGAAAAACAACAACGAACATCTGTGCATAGTTGATGCGATTTGGCCAGAGCGCAGATCAAATCAGTTTATTTATATTTTGTTGTTATTACAAAGATTTACTCGCTGCTGCCCGCCTCAACAAGATGTATGCAAGGTCGGAAGGTAAGGGTTTCAAGCCAGTGCACTTAAAGGAGGGGTACTCTGGCTTATCAGAAATTGGTGAGTATTTTTGTCGACATTCCACGGTAGGGACCCCTCAGACAGCAAGCAATAAAGCCCCACCGAAAGTCGGATGGCAAGACGTAGGAAGGCGAACCTGAGAACCTCCTAGATAATACCCAAGTGGCGTACTGGCGTACCTAAGTTGGGCTGATCGTCAAGTATGGATTCTTTACTGGTAATTTCTATCCAAGTCTCCAAACAACCGAAACATCAAGAAGACTCATCCCCTAACATTAAAAATAATGAGATGGTATTTTGTTGTCATGGTAAAAATATCAATAATTCTTGTCAATCTTATTGTCTTGCCTAAAGATCAACAAGGCGAAGTTGTAAAAGCAAAACAAATGGACAGGTATAAAAAAAAAAAAAGAAAAAAAAGACACGCAAGTTCACGACACATCGTTCACAACAAATCTAAAAAATTGTAATTAAAGTCTCGACTTCATATACGTCATACTGATCTCGTATCATAGCAATATATTAATAGCTGTGATCCCTACTGTAAACTGGCACTAATAAAATGTTTAATAATAATGAATGCTACGGTGTTTTGTTCTCATCAAACCTACGTGTCAGACGACGACCATCGTAAAATAAATAAAAAGAGACCAGTCCACTGAAAAATGACGTCATGCCTGAGATCCGACAGCAAGATTTGTCGAACAGTCAGACTGTCGATAATGAATGAGAGCTTTTTTGCAAAAATCAAATTTTACGACTAATGGATGTGTAGTGTTTTCGTCGGTCATGATGAAATCCGATGAAATAGATAAGGAGAGACAACTCAAATTGAAGTCGAGAGGTTCAAAATCAGCCTTATTTTCAATACAGTTTAGTAATAAAATCGCTAAAATTCGTAAACTTTGCTGATCTCTCATTCCTGGACAGGGTTCTGAAGAGAATCATCAACCTGATAGGTCCTGAACTGTCATCTAAGTTTCAAACTCTGTCCCATCGATGAAATGTTTCATCCCTCTGCCTGTTTTACAAGTATTTTAATAGTGAATGCTCTGACCAACTACAAGCCCTCGTACCCCTCGACATAATTTCCCCCGACAAACCCGACAAGCAGCAAAGTCCCAGTAGAGATGCCTAGATGTAAAGAAGGCTTCTAAGTTTCTTCCCTAGAACTGCTAGACTTTGGAATTCCCTTCCGGTTTCCTGTTTCCCCAACTGTACTGACATGCAAAAGTTCAAGTGCAATGTGAACAGGCATCTTGCTGTTCAACTCCCTACATAGTATCTTTGCAACTTATGTCCTTGATAGTAGCCCCCTCTTGATCGTGACTCTACGATAAGAGTTATAATTTAATTTCTTTCTTTTAAAGTCATTACATTCCATTGAAACTTTTTTGTATAAAAAGAATGTTTGAGTTTATTATTTCTGTCAAGAAGATTTATTTTTCAAAATAATATTCTTTAAAGTAATGTTTATCCTCGTTCAAAAGTAAAAGCCAAGAAATAGATTTCCATAATAAAAATGTGTAAACTAAAATTGTATCTGTCTTTATTTCAAAATGTTTTGGATTTTTTTGCATCAGCAAATTTTATAACATTTCCAAAATTCGGTGTTTATTCAAATTGGCACTTATGGCGGCAATTAAAAGTAACGAAAATACAGAAAAGTTTTATGATGTACATATTCGTTACAAGACGAAAATGTCCTATTCCAAAAATTACGTAAATCAATTGAGTAGGTGTTTTTTTTTTAACTAACAAAATCAAAGTTTACGAATTTTAGCGATTTTATTACTAAACTGTATTGAAAATAAGGCTGATTTTGAACCTCTCGACTTCATTGTAAAGTGAAAGAACACACTATTTGCATCAATTTTCAGTGAATAGATAGAAAGGTAACTTATTCATTTTTTGTAAGTGACGAGAGAAAGCGTTTTTAATGAAGATTTGTTTTTAAAAAAATTTCTGTCGGTAGTTAAGATATAATTGTGTAGTTATGAAGCAACGTAAAATCTTGTAAAACTAAAAGGCGACCATGACAGTATTTTATGCCTACTTAAAGAAATTGGAGCATTTGCTGAACTTAAAAAAATTATAAGTTACCTTTCTATCTATTCACTGAAAATTGATGCAAGTAATGCGTTGTGGAGACGCACAGATAAACTTCCTTCTGATGCTTTTCTAATCTAATAAAATCAAATCAGTGTTCATTTATATTACTGATCTATTAGTTCGAGTTATTAGAAAAATTTACATTCGATCTATTTCTCCGATTTTTCTGATTTATTTTTCTCATTATTTGTTTTTTTTTAATTACTTTTTTTTATTTTACACCATAATTATATAAAAATCTTACATAATTATATAAAATCTAACATCATTATATAAAATCTAACATCATTATATAAAATCTAACATAATTATATAAAAACTAACATCATTATATAAAATCTAACATAATTATATAAAAACTAGCATAATTATATAAAATCTAACATCATTATATAAAAACTAACATCATTATATAAAATCTAACATCATTATATAAAAACTAACATAATTATATAAAATCTAACATAATTATATAAAATCTAACATAATTATATAAAATCTAACATAATTATATAAAAACTAATATCATTATATAAAATCTAACATAATTATATAAAATCTAACATAATTATATAAAATCTAACATAATTATATAAAATATAACATAATTATATAAAATCTAACATCATTATATAAAAACTAACATCATTATATAAAAACTAACATAATTATATAAAATCTAACATAATTATATAAAATCTAACACAATTATATATAATCTAACATAATTATATAAAATCTAACATCATTATATAAAAACTAACATCATTATATAAAAACTAACATAATTATATAAAAACTAACATAATTATATAAAATCTAACATAATTATATAAAATCTAACATAATTATATAAAATCTAACATAATTATATAAAATCTAACATCATTATATAAAAACTAACATAATTATATAAAAACTAACATAATTATATAAAAACTAACATAATTATATAAAATCTAACATAATTATATAAAAACTAACATACTTATATAAAAACTAACATAATTATATAAAAACTAACATAATTATATAAAAACTAACATAATTATATAAAATCTAACATAATTATATAAAAACTAACATAATTATATAAAAACTAACATCATTATATAAAAACTAACATAATTATATAAAAACTAACATAATTATATAAAATCTAACATAATTATATAAAATCTAACATACTTATATAAAAACTAACATAATTATATAAAAACTAACATAATTATATAAAAACTAACATAATTATATAAAATCTAACATAATTATATAAAATCTAACATAATTATATAAAATCTAACATAATTATATAAAATCTAACATCATTATATAAAATCTAACATAATTATATAAAAACTAACATAATTATATAAAAACTAACATAATTATATAAAATCTAACATCATTATATAAAAACTAACATCATTATATAAAATCTAACATAATTATATAAAATCTAACATCATTATATAAAATCTAACATAATTATATAAAATCTAACATAATTATATAAAATCTAACATAATTATATAAGAACTAACATAATTATATAAAATCTAACATAATTATATAAAATCTAACATCATTATATAAAATCTAACATCATTATATTAAATCTAACATAATTATATAAAAACTAACATAATTATATAAAATCTAACATAATTATATAAAAACTAACATAATTATATAAAAACTAACATAATTATATAAAAACTAACATAATTATATAAAATCTAACATCATTATATAAAATCTAACATCATTATATTAAATCTAACATAATTATATAAAAACTAACATAATTATATAAAATCTAACATAATTATATAAAAACTAACATAATTATATAAAAACTAAAATAATTATATAAAAACTAACATAATTATATAAAATCTAACATCATTATATAAAAACTAACATAATTATATAAAATCTAACATCATTATATAAAATCTAACATCATTATATAAAATCTAACATAATTATATAAAAACTAACATCATTATATAAAATCTAACATAATTATATAAAAACTAACATAATTATATAAAAACTAACATAATTATATAAAAACTAACATAATTATATAAAATCTAACATCATTATATAAAATCTAACATCATTATATTAAATCTAACATAATTATATAAAAACTAACATAATTATATAAAATCTAACATAATTATATAAAAACTAACATAATTATATAAAAACTAACATAATTATATAAAAACTAACATAATTATATAAAATCTAACATCATTATATAAAAACTAACATAATTATATAAAATCTAACATCATTATATAAAATCTAACATCATTATATAAAATCTAACATAATTATATAAAATCTAACATCATTATATAAAAATAACATCATTATATAAAAACTAACATAATTATATAAAATCTAACATAATTATATAAAATCTAACATAATTATATATAATCTAACATAATTATATAAAATCTAACATCATTATATAAAAACTAACATCATTATATAAAAACTAACATAATTATATAAAAACTAACATAATTATATAAAATCTAACATAATTATATAAAATCTAACATAATTATATAAAATCTAACATAATTATATAAAATCTAACATCATTATATAAAAACTAACATCATTATATAAAAACTAACATAATTATATAAAAACTAACATAATTATATAAAATCTAACATAATTATATAAAAACTAACATACTTATATAAAAACTAACATAATTATATAAAAACTAACATAATTATATAAAAACTAACATAATTATATAAAATCTAACATAATTATATAAAAACTAACATAATTATATAAAAACTAACATCATTATATAAAAACTAACATAATTATATAAAAACTAACATAATTATATAAAATCTAACATAATTATATAAAATCTAACATACTTATATAAAAACTAACATAATTATATAAAAACTAACATAATTATATAAAAACTAACATAATTATATAAAATCTAACATAATTATATAAAATCTAACATACTTATATAAAAACTAACATAATTATATAAAAACTAACATAATTATATAAAAACTAACATAATTATATAAAAACTAACATAATTATATAAAATCTAACATAATTATATAAAATCTAACATACTTATATAAAAACTAACATAATTATATAAAAACTAACATAATTATATAAAAACTAACATAATTATATAAAATCTAACATAATTATATAAAATCTAACATACTTATATAAAAACTAACATAATTATATAAAAACTAACATAATTATATAAAAACTAACATAATTATATAAAATCTAACATAATTATATAAAATCTAACATAATTATATAAAATCTAACATAATTATATAAAAAACTAACATAATTATATAAAAACTAACATAATTATATAAAATCTAACATCATTATATAAAAACTAATATCATTATATAAAATCTAACATAATTATATAAAATCTAACATCATTATATAAAATCTAACATAATTATATAAAATCTAACATAATTATATAAAATCTAACATAATTATATAAAAACTAACATAATTATATAAAATCTAACATAATTATATAAAATCTAACATCATTATATAAAATCTAACATCATTATATTAAATCTAACATAATTATATAAAAACTAACATAATTATATAAAATCTAACATAATTATATAAAAACTAACATCATTATATAAAAATTAACATAATTATATAAAAACTAACATAATTATATAAAATCTAACATCATTATATAAAATCTAACATCATTATATTAAATCTAACATAATTATATAAAAACTAACATAATTATATAAAATCCAACATAATTATATAAAAACTAACATAATTATATAAAAACTAACATAATTATATAAAAACTAACATCATTATATAAAAACTAACATAATTATATAAAATCTAACATCATTATATAAAATCTAACATCATTATATAAAATCTAACATAATTATATAAAAACTAACATCATTATATAAAAACTAACATAATTATATAAAAACTAGCATAATTATATAAAATCTAACATCATTATATAAAAACTAACATCATTATATAAAAACTAACATAATTATATAAAATCTAACATAATTATATAAAAACTAACATAATTATATAAAAACTAACATAATTATATAAAAACTAACATAATTATATAAAATCTAACATCATTATATAAAAACTAACATAATTATATAAAATCTAACATCATTATATAAAATCTAACATCATTATATAAAATCTAACATAATTATATAAAAACTAACATCATTATATAAAATCTAACATAATTATATAAAAACTAACATAATTATATAAAAACTAACATAATTATATAAAAACTAACATAATTATATAAAAACTAACATAATTATATAAAATCTAACATAATTATATAAAATCTAACATCATTATATTAAATCTAACATAATTATATAAAAACTAACATAATTATATAAAAACTAACATAATTATATAAAAACTAACATAATTATATAAAATCTAACATCATTATATAAAATCTAACATCATTATATTAAATCTAACATAATTATATAAAAACTAACATAATTATATAAAATCTAACATAATTATATAAAAACTAACATAATTATATAAAAACTAACATAATTATATAAAAACTAACATAATTATATAAAAACTAACATCATTATATAAAAACTAACATAATTATATAAAATCTAACATCATTATATAAAATCTAACATCATTATATAAAATCTAACATAATTATATAAAAACTAACATCATTATATAAAAACTAACATAATTATATAAAAACTAGCATAATTATATAAAATCTAACATCATTATATAAAAACTAACATCATTATATAAAAACTAACATAATTATATAAAATCTAACATAATTATATAAAAACTAACATAATTATATAAAAACTAACATAATTATATAAAAACTAACATAATTATATAAAATCTAACATCATTATATAAAAACTAACATAATTATATAAAATCTAACATCATTATATAAAATCTAACATCATTATATAAAATCTAACATAATTATATAAAAACTAACATCATTATATAAAATCTAACATAATTATATAAAAACTAACATAATTATATAAAAACTAACATAATTATATAAAAACTAACATAATTATATAAAATCTAACACGCATTTTAAATCGTTTTAAATCTTTCTTCTAGCTTTTCATTCTCGTTTGCAACATTTTATATATATACATCTATTTTGCCATTTACAACAGAAGTGGCGATGTTTTTATAATGTCATTTAATCTTAGCTTTCATAAATATTTTGCTGTTATATTTTTAAAATTTGATTTAAACTATTCAAGCAATGTCTCACTTTTTTAAAGTCATTGTGTTTTGTTTGCAAAAGAATGTAATTCTTCATTGTGTATCATTGAGGGGGGGGGGTCTCAACTACCACAACTACTTTTGTTACTATTATTGTTAAGAATAATAAAAAAAAAAAACGGTGCAAGTCTATAAATGGTCTACAAGTAGTCTTTTTTACTATAAAAATCTGGGGAAAAATCTTTATAATGTACGTACTTGTCACTGCATGAACATGTCATATTCCAAAAAATCACGTAAATCGATCAAGTATTTTTTTTTATTTAAGAAAATCAAATATTATCAGACGTTTTATCGAAGTTATGCTATACGCCATCTTGTTTGAGAGATAACGGCACTAACGACCCCTGGCGGAAATAAGGTGGAAGTATGGGTCAACAACGGCAGACCATCGATTATTTTTAGTTGTTTTTTTTTCTTAAATGTCGGAAACACTTTTTTATAATACAAATAAAAAATAATAAATTAACATAACGAAACATCTTTGGAATTAAAAACATACAAAATGAGAAATTAACATAACGAGAATGTCTAAAACGTTTTTTTTCTTTTTTTTTTAATAGACTTTATTATACGAGCATTGAACCATCGACTAGTTTAAGTTTTTTTCTTAAATGTCGAAAACACGTTTTTATAATGAAAATAAATAAATAAATAAATTAACATAATGAAACATTTTTGGAATTAAAGTCTGTTTTCAGACGAACAAATAAAAAAAGAACTAGCGTTTTCCACAGTCTCTTTATTAAAAGAAGTCAATTTATTTATTTATTAAATAAGTTAATTTATTAAGAAGAAAAAAAAAAACTAAAAATAGTCGATGGTCTGCCGTTGTTGACCCATACTTCCACCTTATTTCCACCAGGGGTCATTAGTGCCGTTATCTCTCAAACAAGATGGCGTGTAGCAAATCTTTGATAAAACGTCTGATAATATTTGATTTTCTTAAATTAAAAAGAAAAACTACTTGATCGAGTTACGTAATTTTTGGAATATGACATTTTCAAGTAGTGACAAGTACGTACATTATAAAGATTTTTATTTTTAGATTTTTATAGTATAAAAGATTACTTGTGAACCATTTATAGACTTGCACACACAAAAAAAAACTCTTATATGGTTCCAAACTACTCGATATAATTGCATCGCATTTTACATGGGGCGTCTTTGGGTTGCCATATGTTTTATGAAGAGGTATTAACTACTACTACTACTACTACTACTACTACTACTACTACTACTGTAGTTATTATTATTATTATTATTATTATTATTGTTATTATTATCATTATTATTAGTAGTAGGTATAGTAGTAGCAGCAATATAAAGAGATGGAGAAAGAGTAATGTTATAGAGCATGGTTAACAGATGCTACTATTATCAATACTATTAATAGAACTGTACAATTGCTAAGATTAAAAAGCAACAAACGTTTAAAAGGGTAAAAAATACTCAACAATTTCAAATGCCACAAGTAACATAGACGATGACCAACTACTACTAATAGTATTGTAGTTTTAATTGTAGTATTAACAACAGACAAGCAGTCAGCAAGAAGTGTTCATATTTTAGGTGCTGATTGTGCGTATTGCGTATTTCGCAGTAATTATTTTGAACGTTTTTATGTGAATTCCAGCCTTTTTCACTGGAAATTTAATAAAATTCAACATTAGCATTACTCGGAGAATATGGCGGCCACCAACGAAGTGAAATCTGAATAAACAATCTTGAATGAACACAATCGCTAATCACCTCTAAATATGATGATGCATGCATCTGAACACTCACTTTGAAGTAATAGACGAAAGAAAAAATGCTTATGTAAAACAGTTATATATATATACACACACACACACACACACACACACACACACACACACACACATATATATATATTTGAAAACCGGAAAATGCCAAGAAAATTTTTATTAAATGATAAAATAATTTTATTTTCTCTTAGATTTTCGGTGTCAACATACCGTTGTCAAAGAAAATTGTTCTTTTTAATGGTTTTTTTTTCGTTTTTTTTTCTTCTTCATTTTAGAAGTTATAGTCTTTAGGGATTAAATTCACGTTGAGTGAAGAAAAACGACTGTTCTTAATCTCCAAAGACTATAACATCTAAAATGAGAGAGAGAGAGAGAGAGAGAGAGAGAGAGAGAGAGAGAGAGAGAGAGAGAGAGAGAGAGAGAGAGAACACTAAAAGCAACACTTTTCTTTGATAAGGGTATGTTGACACTGAAAGTCTAAGACAAAAAAAAAAAACAAAAACAAAAACAAAAAACAACTGATTTTATCAATGATAAATCATCATTTAATAAAATTCGGTATTGTTTTTTAGTTTACCGACCCCGCGGTATTCACCTTTAAATTGTCGACAAAATATGGCCTCCAAAACATTTTTCGGCTTCAACTCCCCCGCCCCTCTGTACATTTTCCCGCTTCCCTATATTGAAACGAACAATCTTTTTTCACTTTCTAATTACATTCATTTTTTTTTTCATTTTCTAAATTTCATCTATCTTCCGAACACATGAGTCGCACGGATTCTTGTGACAGTTGTCAAAATATGTACTTCGTAATAATTGCGAAGTTTTTTCAACAGGAAGAAAACAGTACAACTTTTATGCGACGGCACAAGTGTCACCTGCCCTAATTGTAGAGAAAAATGTTCTTATAGGAAAGAAGAATGTAGGTGGCGGTGCAGAACCTCCTCTGTGGAGCCGAAAAGAAAATAAAATAAAAAATACTGCGTCAATGACGCGAAGGGAACATTCCTGGAGCAAGCCAGGATGCAATGCTGGAAGATAATTTTATTTATTAACCATTTTCTTAGCCACCTGTGGAATCACAAAACAGCGATTGATAATTTCCCAATTTCTAACCGTTCCACTGTTGAGTGGTGATCGTTCTGTAATGAGGTGTGCGAACACCAAAACGCGGTAGGCGGTGAAGGCATCGAGGTGGAAATCGACGAAACGTTGTTTGCAGAAAATACTACAGAGGAAGAAAACTCAGTCAGATTTGGCTTTTTGGATCGAGAGAGTTTTGTGCTCTGACAGGATCAGAAGAAATAAAGAAATGAGGAAATGTTACTCTCGTTAATTAGGAAAATTGTTCTGCCAGGTTCCATCATTTATAGTGACTCTTGGAAAGCCAACCATAATCTCAGCCAACATTACATACATACCATTTTATGTAAACCATTCACAAACATTTGTGGACCAGGAAGACCCCACTATAAATATAATATATATATATATAATATATAAAACGTCTCTGGCAAGATATTAAAGATTGAGTCAGGGGGTCTGGCATTAGGTCAGACTACATGCAACAGTATCTGTCAAGGTATCTGTTCATTCGAAGCGAAACAGACAAGTCTCTACTACTGCATAAATTTATGATGGAAGTGGCCAAGGCATATGAGCATAGGTCAGAGCAATAAATATTTTTTTCTTTCCTCTTTTCTTATTTTTTTCTCTCTCAGTTCATTTTTGAAAAAATCACGCACTTTTCATGATTAAACAAATAATAATTTTTTTGTGATAAAAAAGACATTCGTTTTCGTTGTTTCACATAAATGTTTTTTTTTCTGTAAAAAAAAAATGATATATTTACATGTTCGTTTGAGATGAAACGTTTTACTTTTCAGTAAAAAAAAATGTTCGTTTTCTTTCGCTAAAACGTTTTTTCTTTCTAAAGTTTAATTTAATTTTAATTTATCTTAATGAATATTACTTTTAATTTGTGGTCTTGTGTTACGTTCTTTCCTTCCGCTCAAGATTTCTTGGAATTCCCCCCCCTCCAATAAACCTTCCTCCTCCTTCCTCTCTAGTAGGCACTCTGGAAAAGTACAAAAATAGCCGTGACCTGTTAGCATTCCCTGGTTAGGGCGCTTCTAGCGACTCGCAAGAAACCAATCCCCTATCTTGATGATCAGATAATGCCTGAGCGTATCGCCTGATAGGACTAAACCAAACTATATGTCATGCTAATAATGAAGTGTCTGATGAAGAGAAGACAATTCCTAGGTTGTCAGAAAGATGCCCATGATTGTCTTACCTAATATGAAATAAGAAACCAAAGTTTCTTTATGAATTTGAAAAAATGGAATAATGCAACCTCAGCAGCGAAATCACTCAAAACACAATTATCACAATGGTACCATCACAGAAAGAAGGTGCAGGTTTTCACGAGTCAGAAACTGCAGGATGAACCAATAGAGAGACGCCTAAGGGGGTTGGATTCTGATGAATTGGAAACATCTGTTGGTGGTTAGCTGAGTGTTAAAGTTTGGTAATTAAAACGTTCTTCATTATGAACCTAATTCATCATTGGAACAACGCTACACTGCATAAAAGACTAATGATTTCCGGGAGGAAAAAATGTGCATTGAAATTATTATCCGCACACCAACAAATTACCACCCCTTAAAAGTTTGCAAAAATCATTTCAATAAATTAGAATTTACTTCAAAAGAAGTCGAAAAATGTTAATTGTGTTTTTCCGTTTAAAACATGAGAAATTTTATTAATCAAAAATTTTTTTGCCAGATGGAACTAATTGCACTAGAAAACGGTGAAAATGCTGACTAAAATGAAATACGCTTGATATGCTGCTAAAAATACATTCATAGTTTTGCAGCAAAAACACTGTTAACAATGAATTTTCATTTTTAAGTGATAGAGCAATTTTTGCAATCAGTTGTGGACCACATCGTTTGACTTGGTCATATTTAAAAATAATATTTCGTTTAATCTGCGTATAGCAACGGAGGTAAAGCGACATTAAAATTTCTCATCATATCCCTCCTACCACATCGTTTAAGCAAGACCGTCTTAAAGATGGCCGGTAGGCAAAAATAATTTAATCTGCTGACGTCATCACGGATAGTCCCTTAGTTGCTTGACACCGGTAGTCACCGGTAGTCACTCTTGGATATCGTAACGTCTTGAAGTCAGTGTAATATTTCTTTTTTTATTAAAATGCCTTTACGATGCATAATTCCAAATTGCCGAGGAAATTATCGTAAAGGACAAAAATTGACAGTATTTACATTTCCGAAAGATAAAGAATTATAATGCAGTAAAAAAAAAAAAAAAAGATTTTACACCATCTCCATTCAGCAAAGTAAGTTTTAACGTGCTCCCCCCTGTATTTAACACGATGTAACTATAATTTAATTCAATATTATCATCCTAAGTTTTTTACCATTCAAAAGAAGAAGCTTCAAATAAATTGCTAATATTAAAAAAAAATTTTTTACAGCATACAAAACTAATGAAAATGCGAGACAACATCGAATCTTTAAAATACGTTCTTTTAAAGAGACGATTTTTTAAGCTGTTGACACACATGTTTTAAAAATCTAGCAATAATTAATTTTCCTGAAATTTTTCAATATTTAAAAATAAATTATGCCGGCTGATAAAATTTTAAAACTTTTTTAAAGCTAGAAAGATAAAATTTAAAAATACTTATATATATATATATATATATATATATATATATATATATATATATATATATATATATATATATATATATATATATATATGAAACTAAACTAAAAAAAAAACGCGCGTTCACTCGTGGTCTTACGGTTCATTTCATTAACGTAATTGGGATAGATTCGAAAAAGTTGTCAAAAAACAAATATATAACAAATAAATGTTATCAAAGGCAAGATAAGTTACTTTTCTACCAAATATTTTTCGTGTTTTTATTCAATGTAACATGTTTATTCAGCTCAAAAACATAGTGTTTACCGATGTATCAAATCGTGTTCCTTCACTTTTTTAAAATGTAATTTATAAGTAATTAAAGAACGCATTCTAATCTTTAAAATCTATAATACAACGAAATATTCAATTGCTTATAATACTTAAACAAACAACTTGTGTTTTTTTTATTATTTTTTTTATTATTAATATTAGATGAGTTTCAGTATAAATCATCGTGTTCTTTCTTTATTTCTTTATTTTAATCCAATTTTGAAGTAACGCTGTCTGTAAAAATTACTGTTCATTATTGACAGTCTAAGAGTTCCACATATCTTGCTTGTTGGGACCTCGGCGATGACGTCATTTTTTTAGCTGGCCGGACATCTTTATAACGAAGGCCACGGTTTAAGCCACCCTTCCACGGTCCCAAAGTGACCTCATATTTTCTAAGAGTGAGAAATACCACTGCGTACCATGGTCGAAACGTTGTGAAAATAGCAGCGAAAAATGTTAATGATATTGTCTCATCTCCGAAATGTCGTTAAATTGAGAGAGCGTAACCATGGAAACGTGATTATATGAAGTGATGAGAAACGGCGAAGATATCTGACCATTTTGCATTTGATGCAGAATGAATTACGCATATACGCACAAAAGCACAAGATGAGAGCTTGTTGGCCAGCTTCCAGGGCCAATCAGGTTGCTGATAAGCAGGAGGAATGTCAGTTCGACTTTTGATTATAACTTGCACGTCGAAAAATAAAATCTATCTATATAATTATAAAACTCAAATGATCTTGTAACGATGTATGTAACACACTTTCCAGTTTACGACATTCGGTTGCGCATGCACGCATGACCTGCGCACTGAAATATTAACGTTATTATTTTGAAATTATTATTTAACATGGGAAGAGTGGGATTTAAAATAACTTAAACGTAATACAGAAATGAACGATGTAAAAAGAAAAAAAAGATATATCAAAATTTGAATTTAACTATAATAAGTATTATGGTATCTGTTCAGTGCACATTTACCTATACGTATGGCCAACCACTTATAATTCAATAACTATCAATTTTCTTTTAAAAAATAATCAATTATAATAAACAGAACGACTCATAGAAATCTATCTATATTCTTTTTTCATTTTAATATACTTTCATAGAAATGTTTCTGTTATATCAAAAACCCCTATCTTCTTTACGTCACAAGTGTCACGCTCATACATGAATTCCATAGCTAATATAACATACCGACCCAACGGGTCACGGGTAGTCTAGTATATCTATAAAAATGAAATTATCTCTGTGTATGTGTTTGTGTTTGTGTGTGTACATTTCCCTACCAAACTGCTCTGTCAATTTCCAGTCTTTAGCCTCGAGATTTGACATAAGGGGTATTGAGATTTGGGAAAATCTTTTTAATCGGTTTTGGCTGTTAAGGGGTCAAAGTTCAACGATTTGACTTTTGAGAACTCTACCAAACTCCTCCGACAATTTGGGGCCTAAACACTTGAAATTTTAGATATAGGTTACTTGGACATGGATCTAACTTAATAACTCGATTTGACCTCAAAACAATAAATTTTAAGGGGTCATAATAGGGATCAAAGTTAAAAAAATTTACCGTTTTTTTTGTTTTTTTGCTCAGCATACACCTCCAAACACCCGGGTAACGCTGGGCCGAAATGCTAGTATATCTATAAAAGTAAACGTGTCTGTGTGTCTGTTTGTCTGTCTGTGTGTCTGTGTACATTTCCCTACGCAATAACTCTATCAATTTTTAGTCTATAGACTCGAAATTTGATATACAGGGTACTGAGATTTGGGAAAATCGATGTGATTGGTTTTCGGCCAGACATTTGGCAGTTAAGGGGTCAAAGTTCAACGATTTGACCCTTGAGAACTCTACAAAACTCCTCCGACAATTTGGGGTCTAAACACTTGAAATTTTAGATATAGGTTCCTTGGACATGGATCTAACTTAATAACTTCATTTGACCCCAAAACAATCAATTTTAAGGGGTCATAATAGGGATCAAAGTAAAAAAAATTGACCTTTTTTTTTTTTTGCTCAGCATACACCTCCAAACACCCGGGCAACGCCGGGTAACCATGCTAGTATATCTATAAAAGTGAACGTGTCTGTGTGTCTGTGTGTCTGTGTGCCTGTCTGTCTGTCTGTGTGTATGTGTACATTTTCCTACGCAATAACTCTGTCAATTTTTAGTCTACAGACTCGAAATTTGATATACAGGGTACTGAGATTTGGAAACATCGATGTGAGTAGTTTTCAGCCATAAATTTGGCTGTTAAGGGGTCAAAGTTCAACGATTTTATCTTTGAGAACTCTACCAAACTCCTCCTACAATTTGGGGTCTAAACACTTGAAATTTTAGATATAGGTTCCTTGGACATGGATCCAACTTAATAACTATATTTGAGCTTTTTTTCTTTTTTTTTTTGCTCCGCATACACCTCCAAACACCCGGTCAACGCCGGGCACCCATGCTAGTATATATATATATATATATATATATATATATATATATATATATATATATACACACACACACACACACACACATAAAGTTATGAGCAGGACATAGGGCCCGAGCAAAGGCAGGCTGAACTGCTAATAAGTGAATAAAAATAAACACAAAAATGATGATGATGATGATGATAAACCTTGCAGACATGTTAAGCGATTAAAAAATAATATTTTTTTTATCATACAATAATTGATTCAGTTACCCTTCCGTGTTTTTGATACATTAAATGCTGTATCTGTCGGTAATAAAATCATTATTATTATTATTATTGGCTCACAAGGAGCTTTCACACAGGTCATCAACGATCTCTCCTTGAAAACAGCCTGTGGTGTTCCCTGGAAGCTGAGTGACAACAAGTCTCCCCAGATTTCCAGTACTTCCCACCTCTTTCGATAGTATTTGCAAATAAATTTGCGTTATCAGAACAGCTGCTTGCCATTGATTTCTCGTTGGTAGCGGCTATTGGTCTTCACTGGAATTTGAGTGGCAACAAGCCTTCCCAAGGTCTTTGCACTTATCCAGCGGAGATCTGGTCATTGCTATCTCCTCAGTCTTTCCTTCCTCCTTGACTTACTTGGCTGTTTGGTCTCACTCTTTTTTTAGGGGGGGGGCAGTGGTGTGGTGATAGGGGATGGAGGTAAGGTTATAGATATGTGGTTTCAATGTTCTTGATTCCATGTTGCATTTCATGTTTTGCCTCTGCACGAGTTTGTTTCGTCTGCGTTTGTTACTCCTGTGTCTTAGTCTCCACATTCAAGGGTTTTCCTTAATATTTCAGCAGTTTTCATTATTGTGGTTCGTTGTATTTTTCCAGTCATTCCTTTGATTCCAATTTCTCCCATTCTTTTTTCAAAGTTTTTCTGGATTGTTCCTAGTGCTCCTACTATTATAGGTATTATTTTGATATTCTTTATCTTCCATATCCCTGTCAGCTGTTTGGCTATCTCTGTGTATTTGTTCCATTTCTCTTTTTCTTTGATATTCACCCTGTGGTCGGCTGGAAAAGCAAAGTCTACTATTTAAGATAAAAACGAAATGTAAGAAGCCCCCAGACGTACGTCTCCACCGTACTGTATACCGATACTCTATGGCTGACTGAGATAGCTTCCGTACATTCATATCTGATTTACCTCTGCACTCCATGTTTAAAAAGGAAGTGTCCTCTATAGTATCAGATCTGACCGAATGGTTAATTGTAGGCATAGATCAATTCATACCATCTAAAAAATTCCAACAAAAACCTAACAGCCAGCCATGGTTCTCCCCAGAATGTGCTGCTGCTATCACGCACAGAAATCACTTTTTCCATAGCTACCAACGTAATAGATGCACTGAGACTAAAGCTGCTTTCAGGTCTGCCAGCAACCACTGTAAAAGAGTAATAAAAAATGCAAGAGAGCTATATGCCCAGTCTGTTAAATCCAAAGTAGCTGATCAGCGGCTTGGATCCCACCAGTTTTGGCAAATAACAAATAGGATCCTGAACAGAAGTGTGCATTCTATCCCAACCATTATCAATGGACCAGAGGTCATCTCATCAGCATCAGACAAGGCCAAACTATTTGCAAAGAACTTTGCAGCTAATTCTACCCTATGCGACGAAGGCCATCAACTCCCCATATTTCCTCCTATAACACAGAACAAGCTAGGTAACATACAAATATCTGTGTATGAGGTCGCCAAGCTAATAAAAAACCTAGATTCCAGTAAAGCAACTGGCCCTGATGGCATCCCAATTATAGTGTTAAAAAAGCTTCAACCAGAACTTGCTCCCATACTTACGAAACTATTTAAGCGCTGCCTTAAGGAGAAGTGCTTTCCGACCCCCTGGAAGACCTCATCAGTTTGCCCTGTATTTAAGAATTCAGGTGATAAGTCCTCTCCCTCTCAGTACAGACCAATAAGTCTCCTGTGTGTTATGAGTAAGTTGCTGGAATCCATATTAAATAGAGAAATAGTCAAACACCTCAGCAGGAATAACCTTCTTAGTGACACACAATATGGTTTCTGCTCTGCAAGATCTACCGCAGATGTGCTGACGGTTATATCCCACAGGATTAGTGAATCTCTTGACAAAGGCTTCCTTTCTAGGGCAATTGCTCTTGACATATCAAAGGCCTTCGACAAGGTATGGCATAAGGGTCTACTTCACAAGATTTCCAGCTACAGTATAACTGGAAATGTTTTCTCAATCATTAAATCATTTCTCTCCGATAGGCTCATAAGAGTAGTGGTAGATGGACAAAAATCGGAGGCCTGCAATATAAATGCTGGAGTCCCTCAGGGGTCAATCCTGGGCCCAACATTCTTCCTGAGCTACATCAATGACCTCCCTAAACACATACTTAAATCATTCGTTGACATCTATGCTGATGACACGACCATCTACAGCAACACATCGAAGGCCGTAAATGACAAAGTTCTCTCGGATTCTCTCTCATCTGATCTCGAGCGCGTGGTTCAGTGGGGGAAGATGTGGCTGGTTACCTTTAATGCATCCAAAACCAAACTCCTATCCTTACATCATCAACGCTCTGATCCCCAGCTGGCATCAATTGTGATGGATGGCTCTCGTCTGGGTGAGGCCCCATGTTTTGACAAGCTTCTGGGTTTGACCTTTACTCCTGATCTGAAATGGAACACGTACATCAAGTCTGTTGCCAAGGTCGCTGGAAAGATGGTGGGATCCTTCTACCGCTCCAGAAGATATCTCACTACTGATGCAATTCTCTATCTATATAAAAGCCAAGTACGTCCAAGGATGGAATACTGTTGCCATATCTGGGCAGGAGCTGCCAAAAATAGCCTATCATGCCTTGACAGAGTACAAAATAGACTTCGTGGCTTAGTGGGGATGCCCTTTTCTCTACCCTGCAACCCCTCTCCCACAGAAGAGACGTTGCGAGCCTATCCTTGTTTTATCGTTATTTCCATGGCAGGTGCTCGTCTGAACTCCAATCCCTGATCCCCCCTCGCCAATCTTTCACGAAAAACACCCGTCTAGCTGAATCCACTGTGAAAAATTTCCCCCACTCTATATCTGTGCCTAAATCAAAACACGGATTCCATGAACAAAGCTTCTTTCTTAGAACTGCACGCCTGTGGAACTCTGTTCCGTCTGCTTGCTTCCCTCCGGACTACAACTTGGATGTCTTCAAGTCCAATGTTAACAAATTCCTAATGAACCGCCCCCTTAAGTAAACACTTCATCAAATCTCCACACTAACGTAATGTACTTGCAACAACCCTTATCCCTGAGTGGCTTCCGGGCCTTGATAAGTGGTGATCACTGTGTAAAAAAAAAAAAAAAAAAAAAACCTTTGGACATGATTTTTCTTTCTTGTTAATTATCACGACATCCAGTGTTTTTGCTTGGATGGGTTCATCAGTTTTTATGTCCATGTCCCATAAGATTTTGTGATTCTCATTTTCAAGTACTGTTGCGGTTTATGTTTGTACAACTTGTCTGTGCGTTCGAGATGCAGTTGTTTGCATAATTCTCAGTGTACTGCCCTTCACACTTGGTCGTGTCTGTTCTTGTATTCCTTTTGGGTTAGTTTGCTGCATTCACTTACTATAAGGTTTATCGTTTCGTCTCTTTGTCCACAGAGTCTGTATTTGCTATTTTCTTGTGTTTTGTCGATCCTTGCTTTGATATGGTTGGTTCTTATCAAGTTATCTTGTGCTGTGGTTATTAGGGATTCAGTTTCTCGGCTTATGTGTGCTTTTCGCATCCATGTCCAAGTGTTTTCGTTATTTTCATCTTTTGTCATCTCAATGAATCTTCCATGTAGTTGTTTTTCTTCACATTTTTCTTTTCTCGTCTTATTCTTATCCTTTATCTCTCTGTTTTCTGTTTTGTCGATTTTTTTCAGTGTTTCTCGCTGTCATGATTATCCTTTCCGTGTTCTGCGTTATGTATTTTTCTAATTCTTTTTTTGTGTCATGCACACAGTCTTCTATACAAATTAGTCCTCTTATGCCTTCTTTCCTTTTTATCTAGAATCGGTCAGCATCATCCTATGAGTGTAATGCATTGTGCATAATCATGAGTTTCCTGGTCATCTGATCGAGCTGTCTCAATTCTTCTTTGGTCCCCCCATATGAACCGTCCTGAGTATCTTACCAGTGATACTGCATGTACCTTTTATTAGGATTTTACTATATAATTTTGTTTCTAGAAGTTTTCTTGTTCTCCTGAGGTATTCCTTTCCGATTCTTTCTTTTATTTCTGTGGCTTTGATGGTGTCTGCTTCCAGAACTCTCAAATATTTATAGTTGTCTTGTTCCCATAGGATCCTCATCTCTATTTGGTTGGGTAGTTCCATGCCTTTTGTTGTCTCCATTTTTCCCTTTCTTATAACAAGTAGTGCACACTTTTCCATACCAAACTATTTGGATATCCTGGCTGAAGATTTTGGTAGTGTTTATTAATAGCTATAGTTCCTTTTTGGTCCTTGCAAAAAGTTTCAGGTCGTCCATGTACATCAGGTGGTTCATTTTTTCCTCTGTATTAGAGAACTTTTATCCAGCTTGGCACTTTCTCAGTATATTGTTCAGGGACATCATGGCTATGATGAACAGTAATGGTGACAGTGAATCTCCTTGGAAGATGCCTCTTTGTATATTAATTTCTGTTATGTATTGTCCATCAGCTGTCAGTTCCAATCTCCATGTTTTCATTGCATTTTCTATCACGTTGATGATCCTGCTTGATATTTTATACATTTTTAAGCATTCTATTATCCATGCTTCGGGGATCCCTTTATGTGCTTTATTGTAGTTGATCCATGCCATGGCTAAATTCTTTATCCTTCTTTTTAACTCCTTTAGGATCTTTTGATCTATGCATAGCAAATCATGTGTTCATCTTTTTCCTTTTCGGCTTCCTTTCTGTTCCTCGAGGAGAAGTCCACGATTATTAAAGGAATAGTAGATTTGTTCCCTCAGCTGTGCTGTTAATATTTTCCACATAGGGGGTAAACACGTTATAAGCCTATAGTTGTTGGGGGCGGTTCCTTTCTCTGTGTCCTTCTGTATCAGTGTGGTTCTGCGTTTATTTTTGTATGTCGAACAAAGGCTTTTTTCGCCGGGGTTCTCGGGGAGGGGGTTACTATGTCTTAGAACTGTTTATATACCCTCTAGATTATAATATCTTCGATTTGCGAACGCGAGTTGCTTCTAGATTTATTTACATCGACTTTTACACAATTCTTTCTATTTTGGCCCCTCTTGTGTTGATTCGGCTTTTTCGTATAAAAGCAAAACTAATGTGCAACTAAGGTGCAGTTCTTAGCCTTCGTGGCTGGGAGCATCCAGAAAGCAATGGACGTTTGGTCAATGTCGGTGAAAACCGTCATATCAGACAATTGCTTTCATTCGGACACTCCCATAATAAAGAGGGAGCTGGTTTTCTCCCAACACGTTAAGGAAATAAAATCAGACAAAGTTGGGTAAAAAACAAAAAAGATCTATCTCGCAGTTAAAATTAAGTGTGGAATTTAATTTCCTTTGACCTAATTAAATTCTCTGCGCGCCTGCCACTTGTGCGTTTAAAACGTTAAAATGAATTTCGTTTCAGTTACTTTCCTTTCGTAGGCGAACGGTAATTTATCAAGTTTTTCGCCTCAATGTTCCGGGTTTGATCCTTCCTACCTACAAAAACTTTTTATTTTATTCTACTTTTTCTTCTTTTTACATCATGTTTGCTGTTTTTTTTTCCGATTTTTTAAAAGAAGTTTAACATAGGGTTTGGATTTAACCCCCCCCCCAACACACACCTACAAAACACTTTTTTTTGCTGTTTATTTTTGTTATTTTTGTTCCTACCTTCCTACCAAAATTTTTTGTTTCTTTTTTCATCTACCTGCCCCCTAACACACACCCCTACAAACACCCGGGAAACGCCTGGTACCCCCTCTAGTTTTATATAAATTTCATAAAAAT
This sequence comes from Euprymna scolopes, assembly GCF_053919585.1. Taxonomy (NCBI): domain Eukaryota; kingdom Metazoa; phylum Mollusca; class Cephalopoda; order Sepiida; family Sepiolidae; genus Euprymna; species Euprymna scolopes. The sequence goes on along the minus strand of NC_136487.1, from coordinate 108,439,458 downwards.
GGAATATACTTGAAATTTTAAAGGAAGATTGGCCTCACTAAAGTTAAGAGGGTACGGAGATTTGAAAACACTTCCATTTTCTTCCACAGAAAATTTTATACATATTATTTAAATTTCATAAAGTACATTTAAAGTTTTAAGGGAGTTATGCCCTCGTAGTACCTTAGGGGTAAACTTAAAGAGAACATTTACATTATCTGGTAAATTTTACATAGGAATAGACTTATATTTTATGTAGATTTTCTAACCTTTCTTTTATAGGAAATACACTTACACACAGACATTGAGTTTCATATTTAGACTAGCGAGGGTGCCTGGCGTTGCCCGGGTGTTTAGGTAGTGTAGTAAGGAACCCTGCGGAGGGGGGGATCAACACAACAGTAGCAGGAGTGCCCATTGCTCGGATGTGTGTAGGTGGTGAAGTAAGGAACCTCGACAGGTAAAAAAATGTTAGTAGGGGGGGGGTTAAAAACAACAGTAGGCAGAGGTGTTAGAAAAAACAAAAAAAGTGGTAGTAGACAGGCAGGCTCGAACCCATAACAAGAAGAAGAAAAAAGATTTAAGAAAACGTGACGTCTTAGCCGATGTTTCATTGCCGAATCAGAAGTTCAGAACGTTGAAATTAAGCATAGTCAATTGAAAAGAAGACAATGACTTGCTAAAATGTCGGCGAAAAAAGCAACCCCTCCTTGTACAAAATTGCTCAGTTGAGGGTGAAGGAATGAATTTTTTTCGCCAATTTTTCGATATTTGTCGTCAAAAGGATGGTGCTTTAAAATAATATTGATTTCATCAGGATCCATCGCCTCTGTCAAAAGATTTTGCAAGACATGCAAACACACACACACACACACACATTTTGCCTTTTTCTATATTAGATTATCAGGCGTCTTGTCCTGGAAAACCACTTCAGCTGGTGGGCTAAACCATGTGAGGGGGTGGTGTCTAACATTGCACCACTGGACGTATGAACTTCATCCGAGGTCACCGGCCAGGACTAAAAGGTTCCATGACGAGCTCAACGGCCAATATGTTCCCCATGCGCCTGGGGAAGGTTTTTGAGTCAGAGGCTACGATAAGGACAGTCTGGTATAAAACTTACAATCCAAGGACCTCACTGTCACCATTCCAGCTTGCTAGGCGATGATGGATGAGCCATGAGTGTAAAGGGTGGGACTAGAACCATGCACACTGCACTTCACCATAGAATTCCACTTCACAGGCTTGAAGAACATGTCCACGTTCACTTTCCACCAACGTTACCAAGTCCTGTAGTGATGGGAAAGGGGTGAAAACGGTAGGTGGAAGATGATCACTGGAAGCCACAGTTCCAAATCCTGCATGCAGGCGGTTCAGGATATTGGTCGCCTGATGTTGACCCTGAAGATGACAACATTACTTGGCAGCACCCTGAATGATCAAGCAGCTTTATCTAGGGACAGCACTGCTTTCTCCACAAGGAGAGGGGTCTAGAAAAGGTGGCCTAACAAAAGCTGGTTTCCATCACCCTTCGTTGGCTTGCCGTGGTCAACGGGCATCTCCCAATGCAGTCAAAATGTAAAAAAGAAAGGAAGGTATGCACCCACCTGTAAAGGTGCAAAAGCATTGAAGCTGGCATGTTGGAACATCAGAACTATGCTTGACCGTTGTTCTGCTTTGATTGCACTTGAACTGACCAGGTTGGATGTCGAGATCGCCGCCCTTAGTAAGGTTCGCCTTGCAAGGGATGGTAGCCTTCAGGAACATGGCGCTGGATACACCCTCTTCTGTTTAGGGAAACCTGCAATGGAGGGGCGTGTCTCAAGTGTCAGCTTCATGGTCAGAACTTCCCTCGCTTCCATGCTAGAAGGGCTGCAAACTGGTCATTCTGACCGCATCATGTCCATGTGCCTCCCTTTGAGGAATAAGGAATATGCTATGCTTCTCAGTGTGTACGCCCCAACTCTTCAAGCTAAACCTGCAAACAAAAAACAGGTTTTACTCAGAACTCCACTATGTCCTGCAGCTCACCCTTGCAACTGATGAGGTGATAACCCTTGGCGACTTCAATGCCTGAGTGGGCCTGGATGCAGTTGCCTGGAAAGGAGTGCTTGGCGAACATAGCATTGGCAACTGCAACAACAATGGGCGCTTGCTGCTGGAGTTTTGCATGGAGATGTAACTTGTCATCACAAACACCATCTTCCAGCAAAAGGATAGACTAAAGACAATCTGGATGCATCCTCGGTCTACACACTGGCACCTCAGAGACAATGGAGATGCCTTCCATACCCAAGTGATGCCTTCCATACCCAAGTGATGCCTTCCATACCCAAGTGATGCCCAGCGCAGAATGCCACACTGACCACCATCTAGTGCGTTGCAAAATCTGGCTGCACTTCAAACCCAAACCAAGGAAGGGAAGGCCACCCAGAAAAACGTACAAGCTTAGCAAGCGACAATCAGCTGAAGTGAAAGCTGTCTTCAAGGCAGGCTCGCAGTCCAAGCTAAAAAATAACAGCAACCTAGAAGAAGTTCCATCACCTGAGTGACTCTGGGATCAACTGAAAACAGCAACCCTGTGGACATCTGAGGAGATCCTTGGGGTTTCCACTAGGAAGAACCTGGACTGGTTTGATGAAAAGAATGAAGAAATACAGAAATTGTTGGCAAAGAAGAGGTTGGCCCACTGGCCCACCTGGCTTGGCTGTCCTGTCCGCTGAGGGGAGTGGCCTTCTGTCACATCTGTAACAACCTCCAGCACAACATTAGAGTGATACAGAATGAGTGGTGAGTAAGAACTCAGCAGTACGTGGACACTGGTGACTACAGAGGCTTTTATGAATCCCTTAAGATAGTGTATGGCTCCAGACACCACGTTCAGAGTCCTTTGTGTAGTGTGGACTGCCAGATGCTCTTCACGGATGGAGCGTCTATCTTGAACTGTTGATCTGAACACTTCCTCTTCAGAACTAACCGGGTCATTCAGAACGCAGCAATCCTCTGCATCTCTCAGTTGCCAGCCAAAGTGGAATTGGATGAACCTCCCTCCATGGAGAACTGGCTATGTAAGTTGGTTATTAGTTCTGTTGTTTTTATCAGTGTCGTTTCTTGTACGCTATTAATCCTCATTTTGATTCCAATTGTTTATTTCACAATCGTTTATTTCAGCTTCTTGACAATTTGCATGTATGTACTTACTTTTGTAACAGAGTGCATGTGAGTGCGGGCATGAATATCAGCAACAGTCGAAGGATGGATTAGCAGCAGGAGCAGTGTTTGAAGGCATATGCAAATTGGTGAGTTTTCCTGGGCTTGCGTCTGGAGAAAAAGACTAAGGGACACCACGTGGTCGGGGAGAAAAAAATTGATGCTGAAGGAGACAGACGTGTAAAGTGAAAGCAAGAATGGGCCGGCTGTGGCCAGCGTGTGGTCGGAAGAAAGAGAAATGTTTCCAGGTAAGATGGACATGTGGCAGCAAGACTTTTTAAGCTGTGTTAAAACAGAAGAGTAACGGATATAAATGTTTTTGTTAAAAAAAAAAAAAAATGCCGATCCGGATTTTTATGTGTTTCTTTCCTTTATTTGTTTGTAACTGCAATGTTATACTTTAGTTGTTTATAACTGCAACGTTATACTTTATTTGTTTGTAACTGCAACGTTATACTTTAGTTGTTTGTAACTGCAACGTTATACTTTATTTGTTTGTAACTGCAACGTTATACTTTATTTGTTTGTAACTGCAACGTTATACTTTATTTGTTTGTAACTGCAACGTTATACTTTATTTGTTTGTAACTGCAATGTTATACTTTATTTGTTTGTAACTGCAACGTTATACTTTATTTGTTTGTAACTGCAACGTTATAATTTAGTTGTTTGTAACTGCAACGTTATACTGTATTTGTTTGTAACTGCAATGTTATACTTTATTTGTTTGTAACTGCAACGTTATACTTTAGTTGTTTGTAACTGCAACGTTATACTTTATTTGTTTGTAACTGCAACGTAATACTTTATTTGTTTGTAACTGCAATGTTATACTTTATTTGTTTGTAACTGCAACGTTATACTTTAGTTGTTTGTAACTGTAACGTTATACTTGAGTTGTTTGTAACTGCAACGTTATACTTTAGTTGTTTGTAACTGCAACGTTATACTTTGTTTGTAACTGCAACGTTATACTTTATTTGTTTGTAACTGCAACGTTATACTTTATTTGTTTGTAACTGCAACGTTATACTTTATTTGTTTGTAACTGCAATGTAATACTTTATTTGTTTGTAACTGAAACGTTACACTTTATTTGTTTGAAACTACAAGGTTATACTGTATTTGTTTGTAACTGCAACGTTATACTTTAGTTGTTTGTAACTGCAACGTTATACTTTAGTTGTTTGTAACTGCAACGTTATACTTTATTTGTTTGTAACTGCAACGTTATACTTTATTTGTTTGTAACTGCAACGTTATACTTTATTTGTTTGTAACTGCAATGTTATACTTTAGTTGTTTGTAACTGCAATGTTATACTTTATTTGGTTGTAACTGCAACGTTATACTTTATTTGTTTGTAACTGCAACGTTATACTTTAGTTGTTTGTAACTGCTACGTTATACTTTATTTGTTTGTAACTGCAATGTTATAGTTTATTTGTTTGTAACTGCAATGTTATACTTCAGTTGTTTGTAACTGCAACGTTATACTTTATTTGTTTGTGACTGCAACGTTATACTTTAGTTGTTTGTAACTGCAACGTTATACTTTATTTGTTTGTAACTGCAATGTTATAACTTAGTTGTTTGTAACTGCAACGTTATACTTTATTTGTTTGCAACTGCAATGTTATACTTTATTTGTTTGTAACTGCAACGTTATACTTTATTTGTTTGTAACTGCAACGTTATACTTTATTGTTTTGTAACTGCAACGTTATACTTTATTTGTTTGTAACTACAACGTTATACTTCAGTTGTTTGTAGCTGCAACGTTATACTTTAGTTGTTTGTAACTGCAACGTTATACTTTAGTTGTTTGTAACTGCAACGTTATACTTTATTTGTTTGTAACTGCAACGTTATACTTTATTTGTTTGTAACTACAACGTTATAGTTTATTTGTTTGTAACTGCAACGTTATACTTTAGTTCTTTGTAACTGCAACGTTATACTTTAGTTGTTTGTAACTGCAACGTCATACTTTCTTTGTTTGTAACTGCAACGTTATACTTTAGTTGTTTGTAACTGCAACGTTATACTTTAGTTATTTGTAACTGCAACGTTATACTTTATTTGTTTGTAACTACAACGTTATACTTTAGTTGTTTGTAACTGCAACGTTATATTTTATTTGTTTGTAACTGCAATGTTATACTTTATTTGTTTGTAACTGATACGTTATACTTTATTTGTTTGTAACTGCAACGTTATACTTTATTTGTTTGTAACTGCAACATTATACTTTAGTTGTTTGTAACTGCAACGTTATACTTTAGTTGTTTGTAACTGCAATGTTATACTTTATTTGTTTGTAACTGCAACGTTATACTTTATTTGTTTGTAACTGCAACGTTATACTTTATTTGTTTGTAACTGCAACGTTATACTTTAGTTGTTTGTAACTGCAACGTTATACTTTATTTGTTTGTAACTGCAACGTTATACTTTATTTGTTTGTAACTGCAACGTTATACTTTAGTTGTTTGTAACTGCAACGTTATACTTTATTTGGTTGTAACTGCAACGTTATACTTTAGTTGTTTGTAACTGCAACGTTATACTTTATTTGTTTGTAACTGCAACGTTATACTTTAGTTGGTTGTAACTGCAACGTTATACTTTAGTTGTTTGTAACTGCCATGTAATACTTTAGTTGTTTGTAACTGCAATGTTATACTTTAGTTGTTTGTAACTGCAATGTTCTACTTTAGTTATTTGTAACTGCAACGTTATACTTTATTTCTTTTAACTGCAAAGTTATACTTTATTTGTTGGTACCTGCAACGTTATACTTTAGTTGATTGTAACTGCAACGTTATACTTTAGTTGTTTGTAACTGCAACGTTATATTTTAGTTGTTTGTAACTGCAATGTTATATTTATTTGTTAGTAACTGCAACGTTATACTTTATTTGTTTGTAACTGCAACGTTTACTTTATTTGTTTGTAACTGCAACGTTATACTTTATTTGTTTGTAACTGCAACGTTATATTTAGTTGTTTGTAACTGCAACGTTATACTTTATTTGTTTGTAACTGCAATGTTATACTTTATTTGTTTGTAACTGCAACGTTATACTTTAGTTGTTTGTAACTGCAACGTTATAGTTTATTTGTTTGTAACTGCAATGTAATACTGTAGTTGCTTGTAACTGCAACGTTATACTTTAGTTGTTTGTAACTGCAACGTAATACTTTATTTGTTGTTAACTGCAACGTTATACTTCATTTGTTTGTAACTGCAACGTTATACTTTAGTTGTTTGTAACTGCAACGTTATACTTTAGTTGTTTGTAACTGCAACGTTATACTTTATTTGTTTGTAACTGCAACGGTCTACTTTAGTTGTTTGTAACTGCAAAGTCATACTTTATTTGTTGGAAACTGCAACGTTATACTTTAGTTGTGTGTAACTACAACGTTATACTGTAGTTGTTTGTAACTGCAACGTTATACTTTATTTGTTTGTAACTGAAACGTTATAATTTATTTGTTTGTAACTGCAATGTTATACTTCAGTTGTTTGTAACTGCAACGTTATACTTTATTTGTTTGTAACTGCAACGTTATACTTTATTTGTTTGTAACTGCAAGGTTATACTTTATTTGTTTGTAACTGCAACGGTCTATTTAAGTTGTTTGTAACTGCAACGTCATACTTTATTTGTTGGTCACTGCAAAGTTATACTTTAGTTGTTTGTAACTGCAACGTTATACTTTATTTGTTTGTAACTGCAACGTTATACTTTAGTTGTTTGTAACTGCAATGTTATACTTTATTTGTTTGTAACTGCACCGTTATACTTTAGTTGTTTGTAACTGCAACGTTATACTTTATTTGTTTGTAACTGCAACGTTATAATTTAGTTGTTTGTAACTGCAACGTTATACTGTATTTGTTTGTAACTGCAATGTAATACTTTATTTGTTTGTAACTGCAACGTTATACTTTAGTTGTTTGTAACTGCAACGTTATACTTTATTTGTTTGTAACTGCAACGTAATACTTTATTTGTTTGTAACTGCAATGTTATACTTTATTTGTTTGTAACTGCAACGTTATACTTTAGTTGTTTGTAACTGTAACGTTATACTTGAGTTGTTTGTAACTGCAACGTTATACTTTAGTTGTTTGTAACTGCAACGTTATACTTTGTTTGTAACTGCAACGTTATACTTTATTTGTTTGTAACTGCAACGTTATACTTTATTTGTTTGTAACTGCAACGTTATACTTTATTTGTTTGTAACTGCAATGTTATACTTTATTTGGTTGTAACTGCAACGTTATACTTTATTTGTTTGTAACTGCAACGTTATACTTTATTTGTTTGTAACTGCAACGGTCTACTTTAGTTGTTTGTAACTGCAATGTAATACTTTATTTGTTTGTAACTGAAACGTTACACTTTATTTGTTTGAAACTACAAGGTTATACTGTATTTGTTTGTAACTGCAACGTTATACTTTAGTTGTTTGTAACTGCAACGTTATACTTTAGTTGTTTGTAACTGCAACGTTATACTTTATTTGTTTGTAACTGCAACGTTATACTTTATTTGTTTGTAACTGCAACGCTATACTTTATTTGTTTGTAACTGCAACGTTATACTTTAGTTGTTTGTAACTGCAATGTTATACTTTATTTGGTTGTAACTGCAACGTTATACTTTATTTGTTTGTAACTGCAACGTTATACTTTAGTTGTTTGTAACTGCTACGTTATACTTTATTTGTTTGTAACTGCAATGTTATAGTTTATTTGTTTGTAACTGCAATGTTATACTTCAGTTGTTTGTAACTGCAACGTTATACTTTATTTGTTTGTGACTGCAACGTTATACTTTAGTTGTTTGTAACTGCAACGTTATACTTTATTTGTTTGTAACTGCAATGTTATAACTTAGTTGTTTGTAACTGCAACGTTATACTTTATTTGTTTGCAACTGCAATGTTATACTTTATTTGTTTGTAACTGCAACGTTATACTTTATTTGTTTTTAACTGCAACGTTATACTTTATTGTTTTGTAACTGCAACGTTATACTTTATTTGTTTGTAACTACAACGTTATACTTCAGTTGTTTGTAGCTGCAACGTTATACTTTAGTTGTTTGTAACTGCAACGTTATACTTTAGTTGTTTGTAACTGCAACGTTATACTTTATTTGTTTGTAACTGCAACGTTATGCTTTATTTGTTTGTAACTACAACGTTATAGTTTATTTGTTTGTAACTGCAACGTTATACTTTAGTTCTTTGTAACTGCAACGTTATACTTTAGTTGTTTGTAACTGCAACGTCATACTTTCTTTGTTTGTAACTGCAACGTTATACTTTAGTTGTTTGTAACTGCAACGTTATACTTTAGTTTTTTGTAACTGCAACGTTATACTTTATTTGTTTGTAACTACAACGTTATACTTTAGTTGTTTGTAACTGCAACGTTATATTTTATTTGTTTGTAACTGCAATGTTATACTTTATTTGTTTGTAACTGATACGTTATACTTTATTTGTTTGTAACTGCAACGTTATACTTTATTTGTTTGTAACTGCAACATTATACTTTAGTTGTTTGTAAGTGCAACGTTATACTTTAGTTGTTTGTAACTGCAATGTTATACTTTATTTGTTTGTAACTGCAACGTTATACTTTATTGGTTTGTAACTGCAACGTTATACTTTATTTGTTTGTAACTGCAACGTTATAATTTAGTTGTTTGTAACTGCAACGTTATACTTTATTTGTTTGTAACTGCAACGTTATACTTTATTTGTTTGTAACTGCAACGTTATACTTTAGTTGTTTGTAACTGCAACGTTATACTTTATTTGGTTGTAACTGCAACGTTATACTTTAGTTGTTTGTAACTGCAACGTTATACTTTATTTGTTTGTAACTGCAACGTTATACTTTAGTTGGTTGTAACTGAAACGTTATAATTTAGTTGTTTGTAACTGCCATGTTATACTTTAGTTGTTTGTAACTGCAATGTTATACTTTAGTTGTTTGTAACTGCAATGTTCTACTTTAGTTATTTGTAACTGCAACGTTATACTTTATTTCTTTTAACTGCAAAGTTATACTTTATTTGTTGGTACCTGCAACGTTATACTTTAGTTGTTTGTAACTGCAACGTTATACTTTAGTTGTTTGTAACTGCAACGTTATATTTTAGTTGTTTGTAACTGCAATGTTATACTTTATTTGTTAGTAACTGCAACGTTATACTTTATTTGTTTGTAACTGCAACGTTTACTTTATTTGTTTGTAACTGCAACGTTATACTTTATTTGTTTGTAACTGCAACGTTATATTTAGTTGTTTGTAACTGCAACGTTATACTTTATTTGTTAGTAACTGCAATGTTATACTTTATTTGTTTGTAACTGCAACGTTATACTTTAGTTGTTTGTAACTGCAACGTTATAGTTTATTTGTTTGTAACTGCAATGTTATACTGTAGTTGCTTGTAACTGCAACGTTATACTTTAGTTGTTTGTAACTGCAACGTAATACTTTATTTGTTGTTAACTGCAACGTTATACTTCATTTGTTTGTAACTGCAACGTTATACTTTAGTTGTTTGTAACTGCAACGTTATACTTTAGTTGTTTGTAACTGCAACGTTTCACTTTATTTGTTTGTAACTGCAACGGTCTACTTTAGTTGTTTGTAACTGCAAAGTCATACTTTATTTGTTGGAAACTGCAACGTTATACTTTAGTTGTGTGTAACTACAACGTTATACTGTAGTTGTTTGTCACTGCAACGTTATACTTTATTTGTTTGTAACTGAAACGTTATAATTTATTTGTTTGTAACTGCAATGTTATACTATAGCTGTTTGTAACTGCAACGTTATACTTTATTTGTTTGTAACTGCAATGTTATACTTTAGTTGTTTTTAACTGCAATGTTATACTTCAGTTGTTTGTAACTGCAACGTTATACTTTATTTGTTTGTAACTGCAACGTTATACTTTATTTGTTTGTAACTGAAAGGTTATACTTTATTTGTTTGTAACTGCAACGGTCTATTTTAGTTGTTTGTAACTGCAACGTCATACTTTATTTGTTGGTCACTGCAAAGTTATATTTTAGTTGTTTGTAACTGCAACGTTATACTTTATTTGTTTGTAACTGCAACGTTATACTTTAGTTGTTTGTAACTGCAATGTTATACTTTATTTGTTTGTAACTGCACCGTTATACTTTAGTTGTTTGTAACTGAAACGTTATACTTTATTTGTTTGTAACTGCAACGTTATATTTTATTTGTTTGTAACTGCAACGTTATACTTTATTTGTTTGTAACTGCAATGTTATACTTTAGTTGTTTGTAACTGCAATGTTATACTTTATTTGTTTGTAACTGCAATGTTTTACTTTATTTGTTTGTAACTGATACGTTATACTTTATTTGTTTGTAACTGCAACGTTATACTTTATTTGTTTGTAACTGCAACATTATACTTTAGTTGTTTGTAACTGCAACGTTATACTTTAGTTGTTTGTAACTGCAATGTTATACTTTAGTTGTTTGTAACTGCAACGTTATACTTTATTTGTTTGTAACTGCAACGTTATACTTTATTTGTTTGTAACTGCAACGTTATACTTTAGTTGTTTGTAACTGCAACGTTATACTTTATTTGTTTGTAACTGCAACGTTATACTTTAGTTGTTTGTAACTGAAACGTTATACTTTAGTTGTTTGTAACTGCAACGTTATACTTTATTTGTTTGTAACTGCAACGTTATACTTTAGTTGTTTGTAACTGCAACGTTATACTTTATATGTTTGTAACTGCAACGGTCTACTTTAGTCGTTTGAATCTGCAACGTTATACTTTATTTGTTTGTAAATGCAACGTTATACTTTATTTGTTTGTAACTGCAACGTTATACTTTAGTTGTTTGTAAGTGCCACGTTATACTTTATTTGTTTGTAACTGCAACGTTATACTTTAGTTGTTTGTAACTGCTCTGTTATACTTTATTTGTTTGTAACGGCAATGTTATACTTTATTTCTTTGTAACTGATACGTTATACTTTAGTTGTTTGTAACTGCAACATTATACTTTATTTGTTTGTAACTGCAACGTTATACTTTAGTTGTTTGTAACTGCAACGTTATACTTTATTTGTTTGTAACTGCAACGTTATACTTTATTTGTTTGTAACTGCAACATTATACTTTATTTGTTTGTAACTGCAACGTTATACTTTAGTTGTTTGTAACTGCAACATTATACTTTAGTTGTTTGTAACTGCAACGTTATACTTTATTTGTTTGTAACTGCAACGTTATACTTTAGTTGGTTGTAACTGCAACGTTATAATTTATTTGTTTGTAACTGCAATGTTATACTTTATTTGTTTGTAACTGCAACGTTATACTTTATTTGTTTGTAACTGCAACGTTATACTTTAGTTGTTTGTAACTGCAACGTTATACTTTATTTGTTTGTAACTGCAACGTAATACTTTAGTTTTTTGTAACCGCAACGTTATACTTTATTTGTTTGTAACTGCAATGTTATAGTTTATTTGTTTGTAACAAAAATGTTACACTTTATTTGTTGGTAACTGCAACGTTATACTTTAGTTGTTTGTAACTGTAACGTTATACTTTATTTGTTTGTAACTGCAACGTTATACTTTATTTGTTTGTAACTGAAACGTTATACTTTATTTGTTTGTAACTGCAACGTTTTAATTTAGTTGTTTGTAACTGCAACGTTATACTTTATTTGTTTGTAACTGCAATGTTATGCTTTAGTTGTTTGTAACTGCAATGTTATACTTTAGTTGTTTGTAACGGTAACGTTATACTTTATTTGTTTGTAACTGCAACGTTATACTTTATTTGTTACAAACTGCAACGTTATACTTTAGTTGTTTGTAACTGTAACGTTATACTTTAGTTGGTTGTAACTGCAACGTTATACTTTATTTGTTTGTAACTGCAAGGCTATACTTTATTTGTTTGTAACTGAAACGGTCTACTTTAGTTGTTTGTAACTGCAACGTCATACTTTATTTGTTTGTAACTGCAACGTTATACTTTAGTTGTTTGTAACTGCAATGTTATACTTTAGTTGTTTGTAACTGCAACGTTATACTTTATTTGTTTGTAACTGCAACGTAATACTTTAGTTGTTTGTAACTGCAACGTCATACTTTATTTGTTTGTAACTGCAACGTTATACTTTAGTTGTTTGTAACTGCAACGTTATACTTTAGTTGTTTGTAACTGCAACGTTATACTTAATTTGTTTGTAACTGCAATGTAATACTTTAGTTGTTTGTAACTGCAACGTTATACTTTATTTGTTTGTAACTGCAACGTTATACTTTATTTGTTTGTAACTGCAATGTTCCCCTTTAGATGTTTGTAACTGCAACGTTATACTTTATTTGTTTGTAACTGCAACGTTATACTTTATTTGTTTGTAACTGCAACGTTATACTTTAGTTGTTTGTAACTGCAAGGTGATACTTTAGTTGTTTGTAACTGCAACGTTAAAATTCAGTTGTTTGTAACTGCAACGTTATACTTTATTTGTTTGTAACTGCAACGTTATACTTTAGTTTGTTGTAACTGCAACGTTATACTTTAGTTGTTTGTAACTGCAATGTTATACTTTAGTTGTTTGTAACTGCAATGTTATACTTAGTTGTTTGTAACTGCAACGTTATACTTTAGTTGTTTGTTACTGCAACGTTATACTTTAGTTGTTTGTAACTGCAACGTTATACGTTATTTATTTGTAACTGCAATGTTATACTTTAGTTGTTTGTAACTGCAATGTTATACTTTAGTTATTTGTAACTGCAAAGTTATACTTTATTTGTTTGTAACTGCAACGTTATACTTTATTTGTTTTTAACTGCAACGGTATACTTTATTTGTTTTTAACTGCAACGGTATACATTAGTTGTTTGTAACCGCAACGTTATATTTTATTTGTTTGTAACTGCAATGTTATACTTTATTTGTTTGTAACTGCAATGTTATTCTTTATTTGTTTGTAACTGCAACGTTATACTTTAGTTATTTGTAACTGCAACGTTATACTTTAGTTGTTTGTAACTGCAACGTTATACTTTATTTGTTTGTAACTGCAACGTTATACTTTAGTTGTTTGTAAGTGCAACGTTATACTTTATTTGTTTGTAACTGCAACGTTATACTTTAGTTGTTTGTTACTTCTACGTTATACTTTATTTGTTTGTAACTGCAATGTTATACTTTAGTTGTTTGTAACTGCAATGTTATACTTCAGTTGTTTGTAACTGCAACGTTATACTTTATTTGTTTGTAACTGCAACGTTATACTTTAGTTGTTTGTAACTGCAACGTTATACTTTATTTGTTTGTAACTGCAATGTTATAACTTAGTTGTTTGTAACTGCAACGTTATACTTTAGTTGTTTGTAACTGCAATGTTATATTTTAGTTGATTGTAACTGCAACGTTATACTTTATTTGTTTGCAACTGCAATGTTATACTTTATTTGTTTGTAACTGCCACGTTATACTTTATTTGTTTGTAACTGCAATGTCATACTTTATTTGTTTTTAACTGCAACGTTATACTTTATTTGTTTGTAACTGCAACGTTATACTTTATTGTTTTGTAACTGCAACGTTATACTTTATTTGTTTGTAACTACAACGTTATACTTCAGTTGTTTGTAGCTGCAACGTTATACTTTAGTTGTTTGTAACTGCAATGTTATACTTTAGTTGTTTGTAACTGAACGTTATACTTTATTTGTTTGTAACTACAACGTTATAGTTTATTTGTTTGTAACTGCAACGTTATACTTTAGTTGTTTGTAACTGCAACGTTATACTTTAGTTGTTTGTAACTGCAACGTAATACTTTCTTTGTTTGTAACTGCAACGTTATACTTTATTTGTTTGTAACTGCAACGTTATACTTTAGTTGTTTGTAACTGCAACGTTATACTTTATTTGTTTGTAACTACAACGTTATACTTTAGTTGTTTGTAACTGCAACGTTATATTTTATTTGTTTGTAACTGCAATGTTTTACTTTATTTGTTTGTAACTGATACGTTATACTTTATTTGTTTGTAACTGCAACGTTATACTTTATTTGTTTGTAACTGCAACATTATACTTCAGTTGTTTGTAACTGCAACGTTATACTTTAGTTGTTTGTAACTGCAATGTTATACTTTAGTTGTTTGTAACTGCAACGTTATACTTTATTTGTTTGTAACTGCAACGTTATACTTTATTTGTTTGTAACTGCAACGTTATACTTTATTTGTTTGTAACTGCAACGTTATACTTTAGTTGTTTGTAACTGAAACGTTATACTTTAGTTGTTTGTAACTGCAACGTTATACTTTATTTGTTTGTAACTGCAACGTTATACTTTAGTTGTTTGTAACTGCAACGTTATACTTTATTTGTTTGTAACTGCAACGTTATACTTTAGTTGGTTGTAACTGCAACGTTATCTTTGAGTTGTTTGTAACTGCCATGTTATACTTTAGTTGTTTGTAACTCCAATGTTATACTTTAGTTATTTGTAACTGCAACGTTATACTTTATTTCTTTTAACTGCAAAGTTATACTTTATTTGTTAGTACCTGCAACGGTATACTTTAGTTGTTTGAAACTGAAACGTTATACTTTAGTTGTTTGTAACTGCAACGTTATATTTTAGTTGTTTTTAACTGCAATGTTATACTTTATTTGTTTGTAACTGCAACGTTATACTTTATTTGTTTGTAACTGCAACGTTTACTTTATTTGTTTGTAACTGCAACGTTATACTTTATTTGTTTGTAACTGCAACGTTATATTTAGTTGTTTGTAACTGCAACGTTATACTTTATTTGTTTGTAACGGCAACGTTATACTTTATTTGTTTGTAACTGCAATGTTATACTTTATTTGTTTGTAACTGCAACGTTATACTTTAGCTGTTTGTAACTGCAACGTTATAGTTTATTTGTTTGTAACTGCAATGTTATACTGTAGTTGCTTGTAACTGCAACGTTATACTTTAGTTGTTTGTAACTGCAACGTAATACTTTATTTGTTGTTAACTGCAACGTTATACTTTAGTTCTTTGTAACTGCAACGTTATACTTTAGTTGTTTGTAACTGCAACGTTATACTTTAGTTGTTTGTAACTGCAACGTTATACTTTATTTGTTTGTAACTGCAACGGTCTACTTTAGTTGGTTGTAACTGCAAAGTCATACTTTATTTGTTGGAAACTGCAACGTTATACTGTAGTTGTTTGTAACTGCAACGTTATACTGTAGTTGTTTGTAACTGCAACGTTATACTTTATTTGTTTGTAACTGCAACGTTATACTTTAGTTGTTTGTAACTGCAATGTTATACTATAGCTGTTTGTAACTGCAACGTTATACTTTATTTGTTTGTAACTACAACGTTATAGTTTATTTGTTTGTAACTGCAACGTTATACTTTAGTTCTTTGTATCTGCAACGTTATACTTTAGTTGTTTGTAACTGCAACGTAATACTTTCTTTGTTTGTAACTGCAACGTTATACTTTATTTGTTTGTAACTGCAATGTTATACTTTAGTTGTTTGTAACTGCAATGTTATACTTCAGTTGTTTGTAACTGCAACGTTATACTTTATTTGTTTGTAACTGCAACGTTATACTTTATTTGTTTGTAACGGCAAGGTTATACTTTATTTGTTTGTAACTGCAACGGTCTATTTTAGTTGTTTGTAACTTCAACGTCATACTTTATTTGTTGGTCACTGCAAAGTTATACTTTAGTTGTTTGTAACTGCAACGTTATACTTTATTTGTTTGTAACTGCAACGTTATACTTTAGTTGTTTGTAACTGCAATGTTATACTTTATTTGTTTGTAACTGCACCGTTATACTTTAGTTGTTTGTAACTGAAACGTTATACTTTATTTGTTTGTAACTGCAACGTTATATTTTATTTGTTTGTAACTGCAACGTTATACTTTATTTGTTTGTAACTGCAATGTTATACTTTAGTTGTTTGTAACTGCAATGTTATACTTTATTTGTTTGTAACTGCAATGTTTTACTTTATTTGTTTGTAACTGATACGTTATACTTTATTTGTTTGTAACTGCAACGTTATACTTTATTTGTTTGTAACTGCAACATTATACTTTAGTTGTTTGTAACTGCAACGTTATACTTTAGTTGTTTGTAACTGCAATGTTATACTTTAGTTGTTTGTAACTGCAACGTTATACTTTATTTGTTTGTAACTGCAACGTTATACTTTATTTGTTTGTAACTGCAACGTTATACTTTAGTTGTTTGTAACTGCAACGTTATACTTTATTTGTTTGTAACTGCAACGTTATACTTTAGTTGTTTGTAACTGAAACGTTATACTTTAGTTGTTTGTAACTGCAACGTTATACTTTATTTGTTTGTAACTGCAACGTTATACTTTAGTTGTTTGTAACTGCAACGTTATACTTTATATGTTTGTAACTGCAACGGTCTACTTTAGTCGTTTGAATCTGCAACGTTATACTTTATTTGTTTGTAAATGCAACGTTATACTTTATTTGTTTGTAACTGCAACGTTATACTTTATTTGTTTGTAACTGCAACGTTATACTTTAGTTGTTTGTAACTGCAACGTTATACTTTAGTTGTTTGTAACTGCTCTGTTATACTTTATTTGTTTGTAACGGCAATGTTATACTTTATTTCTTTGTAACTGATACGTTATACTTTAGTTGTTTGTAACTGCAACATTATACTTTATTTGTTTGTAACTGCAACGTTATACTTTAGTTGTTTGTAACTGCAACGTTATACTTTATTTGTTTGTAACTGCAACGTTATACTTTATTTGTTTGTAACTGCAACATTATACTTTATTTGTTTGTAACTGCAACGTTATACTTTAGTTGTTTGTAACTGCAACGTTATACTTTAGTTGTTTGTAACTGCAACGTTATACTTTATTTGTTTGTAACTGCAACGTTATACTTTAGTTGGTTGTAACTGCAACGTTATAATTTATTTGTTTGTAACTGCAATGTTATACTTTATTTGTTTGTAACTGCAACGTTATACTTTATTTGTTTGTAACTGCAACGTTATACTTTAGTTGTTTGTAACTGCAACGTTATACTTTATTTGTTTGTAACTGCAACGTAATACTTTAGTTTTTTGTAACCGCAACGTTATACTTTATTTGTTTGTAACTGCAATGTTATAGTTTATTTGTTTGTAACAAAAATGTTATACTTTATTTGTTGGTAACTGCAACGTTATACTTTAGTTGTTTGTAACTGCAACGTTATACTTTATTTGTTTGTAACTGCAACGTTATACTTTATTTGTTTGTAACTGAAACGTTATACTTTATTTGTTTGTAACTGCAACGTTTTAATTTAGTTGTTTGTAACTGCAACGTTATACTTTATTTGTTTGTAACTGCAATGTTATGCTTTAGTTGTTTGTAACTGCAATGTTATACTTTAGTTGTTTGTAACGGTAACGTTATACTTTATTTGTTTGTAACTGCAACGTTATACTTTATTTGTTACAAACTGCAACGTTATACTTTAGTTGTTTGTAACTGTAACGTTATACTTTAGTTGGTTGTAACTGCAACGTTATACTTTATTTGTTTGTAACTGCAAGGCTATACTTTATTTGTTTTTTACTGAAACGGTCTACTTTAGTTGTTTGTAACTGCAACGTCATACTTTATTTGTTTGTAACTGCAACGTTATACTTTAGTTGTTTGTAACTGCAATGTTATACTTTAGTTGTTTGTAACTGCAACGTTATACTTTATTTGTTTGTAACTGCAACGTAATACTTTAGTTGTTTGTAACTGCAACGTCATACTTTATTTGTTTGTAACTGCAACGTTATACTTTAGTTGTTTGTAACTGCAACGTTATACTTTAGTTGTTTGTAACTGCAACGTTATACTTAATTTGTTTGTAACTGCAATGTAATACTTTAGTTGTTTGTAACTGCAACGTTATACTTTATTTGTTTGTAACTGCAACGTTATACTTTATTTGTTTGTAACTGCAATGTTCCCCTTTAGATGTTTGTAACTGCAACGTTATACTTTATTTGTTTGTAACTGCAACGTTATACTTTATTTGTTTGTAACTGCAACGTTATACTTTAGTTGTTTGTAACTGCAAGGTGATACTTTAGTTGTTTGTAACTGCAACGTTAAAATTCAGTTGTTTGTAACTGCAACGTTATACTTTATTTGTTTGTAACTGCAACGTTATACTTTAGTTTGTTGTAACTGCAACGTTATACTTTAGTTGTTTGTAACTGCAATGTTATACTTTAGTTGTTTGTAACTGCAATGTTATACTTAGTTGTTTGTAACTGCAACGTTATACTTTAGTTGTTTGTTACTGCAACGTTATACTTTAGTTGTTTGTAACTGCAACGTTATACGTTATTTATTTGTAACTGCAATGTTATACTTTAGTTGTTTGTAACTGCAATGTTATACTTTAGTTATTTGTAACTGCAAAGTTATACTTTATTTGTTTGTAACTGCAACGTTATACATTATTTGTTTTTAACTGCAACGGTATACTTTATTTGTTTTTAACTGCAACGGTATACATTAGTTGTTTGTAACCGCAACGTTATATTTTATTTGTTTGTAACTGCAATGTTATACTTTATTTGTTTGTAACTGCAATGTTATTCTTTATTTGTTTGTAACTGCAACGTTATACTTTAGTTATTTGTAACTGCAACGTTATACTTTAGTTGTTTGTAACTGCAATGTTATAATTTAGTTGTTTGTAACTGCAACGTTATACTTTATTTGTTTGTAACTGCAACGTTATACTTTAGTTGTTTGTAAGTGCAACGTTATACTTTATTTGTTTGTAACTGAAATGTTATACTTTATTTGTTTGTAACTGCAACGTTATACTTTAGTTGTTTGTAACTGCAACGTTATACTTTAGTTGTTTGTAACTGCAACGTTATACTTTATTTGTTTGTAACTGCAATGTTATAGTTTATTTGTTTGTAACTGCAATGTTATACTTTAGTTGTTTGTAACTGTAACGTTATACTTGAGTTGTTTGTAACTGCAACGTTATACTTTAGTTGTTTGTAACTGCAACGTTATACTTTGTTTGTAACTGCAACGTTATACTTTATTTGTTTGTAACTGCAACGTTATACTTTATTTGTTTGTAACAGCAACGTTATACTTTATTTGTTTGTAACTGCAATGTTATACTTTATTTGTTTGTAACTGCAACGTTACACTTTATTTGTTTGTAACTACATGGTTATACTGTATTTGTTTGTAACTGCAACGTTATACTTTAGTTGTTTGTAACTGCAACGTTATACTTTAGTTGTTTGTAACTGCAACGTTATACTTTATTTGTTTGTAACTGCAACGTTATACTTTATTTGTTTGTAACTGCAACGTTATACTTTAGTTGTTTGTAACTGCAACGTTATACTTTATTTGTTTGTAACTGCAATGTTATACTTTATTTGTTTGTAACTGCAATGTTATACTTTATTTGTTTGTAACTGCAACGTTATACTTTAGTTGTTTGTTACTGCTACGTTATACTTTATTTGTTTGTAACTGCAATGTTATACTTTAGTTGTTTGTAACTGCAATGTTATACTTCAGTTGTTTGTAACTGCAACGTTATACTTTATTTGTTTGTAACTGCAACGTTATACTTTAGTTGTTTGTAACGGCAACGTTATACTTTATTTGTTTGTAACTGCAATGTTATAACTTAGTTGTTTGTAACTGCAACGTTATACTTTAGTTGTTTGTAACTGCAATGTTATATTTTAGTTGATTGTAACTGCAACGTTATACTTTATTTGTTTGCAACTGCAATGTTATACTTTATTTGTTTGTAACTGCCACGTTATACTTTATTTGTTTGTAACTGCAATGTCATACTTTATTTGTTTGTAACTGCAACGTTATACTTTATTTGTTTGTAACTGCAACGTTATACTTTATTGTTTTGTAACTGCAACGTTATACTTTATTTGTTTGTAACTACAACGTTATACTTCAGTTGTTTGTAGCTGCAACGTTATACTTTAGTTGTTTGTAACTGCAACGTTATACTTTAGTTGTTTGTAACTGAACGTTATACTTCATTTGTTTGTAACTACAACGTTATAGTTTATTTGTTTGTAACTGCAACGTTATACTTTAGTTGTTTGTAACTGCAACGTTATACTTTAGTTGTTTGTAACTGCAACGTAATACTTTCTTTGTTTGTAACTGCAACGTTATACTTTATTTGTTTGTAACTGCAACGTTATACTTTAGTTGTTTGTAACTGCAACGTTATACTTTATTTGTTTGTAACTACAACGTTATACTTTAGTTGTTTGTAACTGCAACGTTATATTTTATTTGTTTGTAACTGCAATGTTTTACTTTATTTGTTTGTAACTGATACGTTATACTTTATTTGTTTGTAACTGCAACGTTATACTTTATTTGTTTGTAACTGCAACATTATACTTCAGTTGTTTGTAACTGCAACGTTATACTTTAGTTGTTTGTAACTGCAATGTTATACTTTAGTTGTTTGTAACTGCAACGTTATACTTTATTTGTTTGTAACTGCAACGTTATACTTTATTTGTTTGTAACTGCAACGTTATACTTTAGTTGTTTGTAACTGCAACGTTATACTTTATTTGTTTGTAACTGCAACGTTATACTTTAGTTGTTTGTAACTGAAACGTTATACTTTAGTTGTTTGTAACTGCAACGTTATACTTTATTTGTTTGTAACTGCAACGTTATACTTTAGTTGTTTGTAACTGCAACGTTATACTTTATTTGTTTGTAACTGCAACGTTATACTTTAGTTGGTTGTAACTGCAACGTTATCTTTGAGTTGTTTGTAACTGCCATGTTATACTTTAGTTGTTTGTAACTCCAATGTTATACTTTAGTTATTTGTAACTGCAACGTTATACTTTATTTCTTTTAACTGCAAAGTTATACTTTATTTGTTAGTACCTGCAACGGTATACTTTAGTTGTTTGAAACTGCAACGTTATACTTTATTTGTTTGTAACTGCAACGTTATATTTAGTTGTTTGTAACTGCAACGTTATACTTTAGTTGTTTGTAACTGCAACGTTATATTTTAGTTGTTTTTAACTGCAATGTTATACTTTATTTGTTTGTAACTGCAACGTTATACTTTATTTGTTTGTAACTGCAACGTTTACTTTATTTGTTTGTAACTGCAACGTTATACTTTATTTGTTTGTAACTGCAACGTTATATTTAGTTGTTTGTAACTGCAACGTTATACTTTATTTGTTTGTAACGGCAACGTTATACTTTATTTGTTTGTAACTGCAATGTTATACTTTATTTGTTTGTAACTGCAACGTTATACTTTAGCTGTTTGTAACTGCAACGTTATAGTTTATTTGTTTGTAACTGCAATGTTATACTGTAGTTGCTTGTAACTGCAACGTTATACTTTAGTTGTTTGTAACTGCAACGTAATACTTTATTTGTTGTTAACTGCAACGTTATACTTTAGTTCTTTGTAACTGCAACGTTATACTTTAGTTGTTTGTAACTGCAACGTTATACTTTAGTTGTTTGTAACTGCAACGTTATACTTTATTTGTTTGTAACTGCAACGGTCTACTTTAGTTGGTTGTAACTGCAAAGTCATACTTTATTTGTTGGAAACTGCAACGTTATACTGTAGTTGTTTGTAACTGCAACGTTATACTGTAGTTGTTTGTAACTGCAACGTTATACTTTATTTGTTTGTAACTGCAACGTTATACTTTAGTTGTTTGTAACTGCAATGTTATACTATAGCTGTTTGTAACTGCAACGTTATACTTTATTTGTTTGTAACTACAACGTTATAGTTTATTTGTTTGTAACTGCAACGTTATACTTTAGTTCTTTGTATCTGCAACGTTATACTTTTGTTGTTTGTAACTGCAACGTAATACTTTCTTTGTTTGTAACTGCAACGTTATACTTTATTTGTTTGTAACTGCAATGTTATACTTTAGTTGTTTGTAACTGCAATGTTATACTTCAGTTGTTTGTAACTGCAACGTTATACTTTATTTGTTTGTAACTGCAACGTTATACTTTATTTGTTTGTAACGGCAAGGTTATACTTTATTTGTTTGTAACTGCAACGGTCTATTTTAGTTGTTTGTAACTTCAACGTCATACTTTATTTGTTGGTCACTGCAAAGTTATACTTTAGTTGTTTGTAACTGCAACGTAATACTTTATTTGTTTGTAACTGCAACGTTATACTTTAGTTGTTTCTAACTGAAACGTTATACTTTATTTGTTTGTAACTGCAACGTTATATTTTAGTTGTTTGTAACTGCAACGTTATACTTTAGTTGTTTGTAACTGCAATGTTATACTTTAGTTGTTTGTCACTGCAACGTTATACTTTAGTTGTTTGTAACTGCAATGTTATACTTTATTTGTTTGTAACTGCAACGGTCTACTTTAGTCGTTTGAATCTGCAACGTCATACTTTATTTGTTTGTAAATGCAACGTTATACTTTATTTGTTTGTAACTGCAACGTTATACTTTAGTTTTTTGTAAGTGCAACGTTATACTTTATTTGTTTGGTACTGCAACGTTATATTTTAGTTGTTTGTAACTGCTCTGTTATACTTTATTTGTTTGTAACGGCCATGTTATACTTTATTTCTTTGTAACTGATACGTTATACCTTATTTGTTTGTAACTGCAACATTATACTTTATTTGTTTGTAACTGCAACGTTATACTTTAGTTGTTTGTAACTGCAACATTATACTTTATTTGTTTGTAACTGCAACGTTATACTTTATTTGTTTGTAACTGCAACATTATACTTTAGTTGTTTGTAACTGCAATGTTATACTTTAGTTGTTTGTAACTGCAACGTTATACTTTATTTGTTTGTAACTGCAACGTAATACTTTAGTTGTTTGTAACTGCAACGTCATACTTTATTTGTTTGTAACTGCAACGTTATACTTTAGTTGTTAGTAACTGCAACGTTATACTTTAGTTGTTTGTAACTGCAACGTTATACTTAATTTGTTTGTAACTGCAATGTTATACTTTATTTGTTTGTAACTGCAATGTTATACTTTAGTTGTTTGTAACTGCAACGTTATACTTTATTTGTTTGTAACTGCAACGTTATACTTTATTTGTTTGTAACTGCAATGTTCCCCTTAAGATGTTTGTAACTGCAACGTTATACTTTATTTGTTTGTAACTGTAACGTTATACTTTATTTGTTTGTAACTGCAACGTTATACTTTAGTTGTTTGTAACTGCAAGGTGATACTTTAGTTGTTTGTAACTGCAACGTTAAAATTCAGTTGTTTGTAACTGCAACGTTATACTTTATTTGTTTGTAACTGCAACGTTATACTTTAGTTGGTTGTAACTGCAACGTTATACTTTAGTTGTTTGTAACTGCAATGTTATACTTTAGTTGTTTGTAACTGCAATGTTATACTTAGTTTTTTGTAACTGCAACGTTATACTTTAGTTGTTTGTTACTGCAACGTTATACTTTAGTTGTTTGTAACTGCAACGTTATACGTTATTTATTTGTAACTGCAATGTTATACTTTAGTTGTTTGTAACTGCAATGTTATACTTTAGTTATTTGTAACTGCAAAGTTATACTTTTTTTGTTTGTAACTGCAACGTTATACTTTATTTGTTTTTAACTGCAACGGTATACTTTATTTGTTTGTAACTGCAACGGTATACATTAGTTGTTTGTAACCGCAACGTTATACTTTATTTGTTTGTAAGTGCAATGTTATACTTTATTTGTTTGTAACTGCAATGTTATACTTTATTTGTTTGTAACTGCAACGTTATACTTTTGTTATTTGTAACTGCAACGTTATACTTTAGTTGTTTGTAACTGCAATGTTATAATTTAGTTGTTTGTAACTGCAACGTTATACTTTATTTGTTTGTAACTGCAACGTTATACTTTAGTTGTTTGTAAGTGCAACGTTATACTTTATTTGTTTGTAACTGCAATGTTATACTTTATTTGTTTGTAACTGCAACGTTATACTTTAGTTGTTTGTAACTGCAACGTTATACTTTGTTTGTTTGTAACTGCAACGTTATACTTTATTTGTTTGTAACTGCAACGTTATACTTTAGTTGGTTGTAACTGCAACGTTATCTTTGAGTTGTTTGTAACTGCCATGTTATACTTTAGTTGTTTGTAACTGCAATGTTATACTTTAGTTATTTGTAACTGCAACGTTATACTTTATTTCTTTTAACTGCAAAGTTATACTTTATTTGTTAGTACCTGCAACGTTATACTTTAGTTGTTTGTAACTGCAACGTTATACTTTAGTTGTTTGTAACTGCAACGTTATATTTTAGTTGTTTTTAACTGCAATGTTATACTTTATTTGTTTGTAACTGCAACGTTATACTTTATTTGTTTGTAACTGCAACGTTTACTTTATTTGTTTGTAACTGCAACGTTATACTTTTTTTGTTTGTAACTGCAACGTTATATTTAGTTGTTTGTAACTGCAACGTTATACTTTATTTGTTTGTAACGGCAACGTTATACTTTATTTGTTTGTAACTGCAATGTTATACTTTATTTGTTTGTAACTGCAACGGTCTACTTTAGTCGTTTGAATCTGCAACGTCATACTTTATTTGTTTGTAAATGCAACGTTATACTTTAGTTGTTTGTAACTGCAACGTTATACTTTAGTTTTTTGTAAGTGCAACGTTATACTTTATTTGTTTGGTACTGCAACGTTATACTTTAGTTGTTTGTAACTGCTCTGTTATACTTTATTTGTTTGTAACGGCAATGTTATACTTTATTTCTTTGTAACTGATACGTTATACTTTATTTGTTTGTAACTGCAACATAATACTTTATTTGTTTGTAACTGCAACGTTATACTTATTTGTTTGTAACTGCAACATTATACTTTATTTGTTTGTAACTGCAACGTTATACTTTATTTGTTTGTAACTGCAACATTATACTTTATTTGTTTGTAACTGCAACGTTATATTTTAGTTGTTTGTAACTGCAACGTTATACTTTAGTTGTTTGTAACTGCAACGTTATAGTTTATTTGTTTGTAACTGCAACGTTATACTTTAGTTGGTTGTAACTGCAACGTTATACTTTATTTGTTTGTAACTGCAATGTTATACTTTAGTTGTTTGTAACTGCAATGTTATACTTTAGTTGTTCGTAACTGCAACGTTATACTTTATTTATTTGTAACTGCAATGTTATAATTTAGTGGTTTGTAACTGCAATGTTATACTTTAGTTATTTGTAACTTCAACGTTATACTTTATTTGTTTGTAACTGCAACGTTATACTTTATTTTATTTTAACTGCAACGTTATACTTTAGTTGTTTGTAACTTCAACGTTATAATTTATTTGTTTGTAACTGCAATGTTATACTTTATTTGTTTGCTACTGCAACGTTATACTTTATTTGTTTGTAACTGCAACGTTATACTTTAGTTGTTTGTAACTGCAACGTTATACTTTATTTGTTTGTAACTGCAACGTTATACTTTAGTTGTTTGTAACTGCAACGTTATACTTAATTTGTTTGTAACTGCAATGTTATAGTTTATTTGTTTGTAACCAAAATGTTATACTTAATTTGTTGGTAACTGCAACGGTATGCTTTAGTTGTTTGTAACTGCAACGTTATACTTTATTTGTTTGTAACTGCAACGTTATACTTTATTTGTTTGTAACTGAAACGTTATACTTTATTTGTTTGTAACTGCAACGTTATAATTTAGTTGTTTGTAACTGCAACGTTATACTTTATTTGTTTGTAACTGCAATGTTATGCTTTAGTTGTTTGTAACTGCAACGTTATACTTTAGTTGTTTGTAACGGTAACGTTATACTTTATTTGTTTGTAACTGCAACGTGATACTTTATTTGTTACAAACTGCAACGTTATACTTTAGTTGTTTGTAACTGCAACGTTATACTTTATTTGTTTGTAACTGCAACGTGATACTTTATTTGATTGTAATTGCAACGTTATACTTTATTTGTTTGTAACTGCAATGTTATACTTTATTTGTTTGTAACTGCAACGTTATACTTTAGTTGTTTGTAACTGCAACGTTATACTTTATTTGTTTGTAACTGCAACGTTATACTTTAGTTGTTTGTAACTGCAACGTTATACATTAGTTGTTTGTAACTGCAACGTTATACTTTATTTGTATGTAACTGCAACGTTATACTTTAGTTGTTTGTAACTGCAACGTTATACTTTAGTTGTTTGTAACTGCAACGTTATACTTTAGTTGTTTGTAACTGCAACGTTATACTTTATTTGTTTGTAACTGCAACGTAATACTTTAGTTGTTTGTAACTGCAAAGTTATACTTTAGTGGTTTGTAACTGCAACGGCCTACTTTAGTTGTTTGTAACTGCAACGTCATACTTTATTTGTTGGGAACTGCAACGTTATACTTTATTTGTTTGTAACTGCAACGTTATACTTTAGTTGTTTGTAACTGCAACGTTATACTTTAGTTGTTTGTAACTGCAACGTTATACTTTATTTGTTTGTAACTGCAACGTTATACTTTAGTTGTTTGTAACTGCAACGTTATACTTTATTTGTTTGTAACTGCAACGTTATACTTTAGTTGGTTGTAACTGCAACGTTATACTTGAGTTGTTTGTAACTGCCATGTTAGATTTAGTTGTTTGTAACTGCAATGTTATACTTTATTTGTTTGTAACTGCAATGTTCTACTTTAGTTATTTGTAACTGCAACGTTATACTGTATTTCTTTTAACTGCAAAGTTATACTTTTTTTGTTTGTAACTGCAACGTTATACTTTATTTGTTTGTAACTGCAATGTTATGCTTTAGTTGTTTGTAACTGCAACGTTATACTTTAGTTGTTTGTAACGGTAACGTTATACTTTATTTGTTTGTAACTGCAACGTGATACTTTATTTGTTACAAACTGCAACGTTATACTTTAGTTGTTTGTAACTGCAACGTTATACTTTATTTGTTTGTAACTGCAACGTGATACTTTATTTGATTGTAATTGCAACGTTATACTTTATTTGTTTGTAACTGCAATGTTATACTTTATTTGTTTGTAACTGCAACGTTATACTTTAGTTGTTTGTAACTGCAACGTTATACTTTATTTGTTTGTAACTGCAACGTTATACTTTAGTTGTTTGTAACTGCAACGTTATACATTAGTTGTTTGTAACTGCAACGTTATACTTTATTTGTATGTAACTGCAACGTTATACTTTAGTTGTTTGTAACTGCAACGTTATACTTTAGTTGTTTGTAACTGCAACGTTATACTTTAGTTGTTTGTAACTGCAACGTTATACTTTATTTGTTTGTAACTGCAACGTAATACTTTAGTTGTTTGTAACTGCAAAGTTATACTTTAGTGGTTTGTAACTGCAACGGCCTACTTTAGTTGTTTGTAACTGCAACGTCATACTTTATTTGTTGGGAACTGCAACGTTATACTTTATTTGTTTGTAACTGCAACGTTATACTTTAGTTGTTTGTAACTGCAACGTTATACTTTAGTTGTTTGTAACTGCAACGTTATACTTTATTTGTTTGTAACTGCAACGTTATACTTTAGTTGTTTGTAACTGCAACGTTATACTTTATTTGTTTGTAACTGCAACGTTATACTTTAGTTGGTTGTAACTGCAACGTTATACTTGAGTTGTTTGTAACTGCCATGTTAGATTTAGTTGTTTGTAACTGCAATGTTATACTTTATTTGTTTGTAACTGCAATGTTCTACTTTAGTTATTTGTAACTGCAACGTTATACTGTATTTCTTTTAACTGCAAAGTTATACTTTTTTGTTTGTAACTGCAACGTTATACTTTAGTTGCTTGTAACTGCAACGTTATACTGTAGTTGTTTGTAACTGCAACGTTATATTTTAGTTGTTTGTAACTGCAATGTTATACTTTATTTGTTTGTAACTGCAACGTTATACTTTATTTGTTTGTAACTGCAACGTTTACTTTATTTGTTTGTAACTGCAACGTTATACTTTATTTGTTTGTAACTGCAACGTTATATTTAGTTGTTTGTAACTGCAACGTTATACTTTATTTGTTTGTAACGGCAACGTTATACTTTAGTTGTTTGTAACTGCAACGTTATACTTTATTTGTTTGTAACTGCAATGTTATACTGTAGTTGCTTGTAACTGCAACGTTATACTTTAGTTGTTTGTAACTGCAACGTAATACTTTATTTGTTGTTAACTGCAACGTTATACTTTATTTGTTTGTAACTGCAACGTTATACTTTAGTTGTTTGTAACTGCAACGTTATACTTTAGTTGTTTGTAACTGCAACGTTATACTTTATTTGTTTGTAACTGCAACGGTCTACTTAAGTTGTTTGTAACTGCAAAGTCATACTTTATTTGTTGGAAACTGCAACGTTATACTGTAGTTGTTTGTAACTGCAACGTTATACTGTAGTTGTTTGTAACTGCAACGTTATACTTTATTTGTTTGTAACTGAAACGTTATAATTTATTTGTTTGTAACTGCAATGTTATACTATAGCTGTTTGTAACTGCAACGTTATACTTTATTTGTTTGTAACTGCAATGTTATACTTTAGTTGTTTGTAACTGCAATGTTATACTTCAGTTGTTTGTAACTGCCACGTTATACTTTATTTGTTTGTAACTGCAACGTTATACTTTATTTGTTTGTAACTGCAACGTTATACTTTATTTGTTTGTAACTGCAACGGTCTATTTTAGTTGTTTGTAATTGCAACGTCATACTTTATTTGTTGGTCACTGCAAAGTTATACTTTAGTTGTATGTAACTGCAACGTTATACTTTATTTGTTTGTAACTGCAACGTTATACTTTAGTTGTTTGTAACTGAAACGTTATACTTTATTTGTTTGTAACTGCAACGTTATATTTTAGTTGTTTGTAACTGCAACGTTATACTTTATTTGTTTGTAACTGCAATGTTATACTTTAGTTGTTTGTAACTGCAATGTTATACTTTAGTTGTTTGTCACTGCAACGTTATACTTTAGTTGTTTGTAACTGCAATGTTATACTTTATTTGTTTGTAACTGCAACGTAATATTTTAGTTGTTTGTAACTGCAACGTTATACTTTATTTGTTTGTAACTGCAACGTTATACTTTAGTTGTTTGTAACTGCAACGTTATACTTTAGTTGTTTGTAACTGCAACGTTATACTTTATTTGTTTGTAACTCCAATGTTATACTTTAGTTGTTTGTAACTGCAATGTTATACTTTAGTTTTTTGTAACTGCAACGTTATACTTTAGTGGTTTGTAACTGCAACGGTTTACTTTATTTGTTTGTAACTGCAACGTTATACTTTAGTTGTTTGTAACTGCAACGTTATATTTTATTTGTTTGTAACTGCAACGGTCTACTTTAGTCGTTTGAATCTGCAACGTCATACTTTATTTGTTTGTAAATGAAACGTTATACTTTATTTGTTTGTAACTGCAACGTTATACTTTAGTTGTTTGTAAGTGCAACGTTATACTTTATTTGTTTGTAACTGCAACGTTATACTTTAGTTGTTTGTAACTGGTCTGTTATACATTATTTGTTTGTAACGGCAATGTTATACTTTATTTCTTTGTAACTGATACGTTATAATTTATTTGTTTGTAACTGCAACATTATACTTTATTTGTTTGTAACTGCAACGTTATACTTTAGTTGTTTGTAACTGCAACATTATACTTTATTTGTTTGTAACTGCAACGTTATACTTTATTTGTTTGTAACTGCAACATTATACTTTATTTGTTTGTAACTGCAACGTTATACTTTAGTTGTTTGTAACTGCAACGTTATACTTTATTTGTTTGTAACTGCAACGTTATACTTTATTTGTTTGTAACTGCAACGTTATACTTTAGTTGGTTGTAACCGCAACGTTATATTTTAGTTGTTTGTAACTGCAATGTTATACTTTAGTTGTTTGTAACTGCAATGTTATATTTAGTTGTTTGTAACTGCAACGTTATACTTTATTTGTTTTTAACTGCAACGTTATACTTTATTTGTTTGTAACTGCAACGTTATACTTTATTTTTTTGTAACTGCAATGTTATACTTTAGTGGTTTGTAACTGCAATGTTATACTTTAGTTATTTGTAACTGCAACGTTATACTTTATTTGTTTGTACCTGCAACGTTATACTTTATTTGTTTTTAACTGCAACGTTATACTTTAGTTGTTTGTAACTGCAACGTTATACTTTATTTGTTTGTAACTGCAACGTTATACTTTATTTGTTTGTAACTGCAACATTATACTTTATTTGTTTATAACTGCAACGTTATACTTTAGTTGTTTGTAACTGCAACGTTATACTTTATTTGTTTGTAACTGCCACGTAATACTTCAGTTGTTTGTAACTGCAATGTTATACTTTATTTGTTTGTAACTGCAACGTTATACTTTATTTGTTTGTAACTGCAACGTTACACTTTAGTTGTTTGTAACTGCAACGTTATACTTTATTTGTTTGTAACTGCAACGTTATACTTTAGTTGTTTGTAACTGCAACGTTATACTTTATTTGTTTGTAACTGCAATGTTATAGTTTATTTGTTTGTAACCAAAATGTTATACTTTATTTGTTGGTAACTGCAACGTTATGCTTTAGTTGTTTGTAACTGCAACGTTATACTTTATTTGTTTGTAACTGCAACGTTATACTTTATTTGTTTGTAACTGAAACGTTATACTTTATTTGTTTGTAACTGCAACGTTATAATTTAGTTGTTTGTAACTGCAACGTTATACTTTATTTGTTTGTAACTGCAATTTTATACTTTATTTGTTTGTAACTGCAACGTTATACTTTATTTGTTTGTAACTGCAACGTTATACTTTAGTTGTTTGTAACTGCAACGTTATACTTTATTTGTTTGTAACTGCAACGTTATACTTTAGTTGTTTGTAACTGCAACGTTATACTTTATTTGTTTGTAACTGCAATGTTATAGTTTATTTGTTTGTAACCAAAATGTTATACTTTATTTGTTGGTAACTGCAACGTTATGCTTTAGTTTTTGTAACTGCAACGTTATACTTTATTTGTTTGTAACTGCAACGTTATACTTTATTTGTTTGTAACTGAAACGTTATATTTATTTGTTTGTAACTGCAACGTTATAATTTAGTTGTTTGTAACTGCAACGTTATACTTTTTTATGTTTGTAACTGCAATGTTATGCTTTAGTTGTCTTAAGCTGCAAGTTTATACTTTAGTTGTTTGTAACGGTAACGTTATACTTTATTTGTTTGTAACTGCAACGTTATACTTTATTTGTTTGTAACTGCAACGTTATACTTTAGTTGTTTGTAACTGCAACGTTATACTTTATTTGTTTTTAACTGCAACGTGATACTTTATTTGTTTGTAATTGCAACGTTATACTTTATTTGTTTGTAACTGCAATGTTATACTTTATTTGTTTGTAACTGCAACGTCATACTTTATTTGTTTGTAACTGCAACGTTATACTTTAATTGTTTGTAACTGCAACGTTATACTTTATTTGTTTGTAACTACAACGTTATACTTTAGTTGTTTGTAACTGCAACGTAATACATTAGTTGTTTGTAACTGCAACGTTATACTTTATTTGTTTGTAACTGCTCTGTTATACTTTATTTGTTTGTAACTGCAACGTTATACTTTAGTTGTTTGTAACTGCAACGTTATACTTTATTTGTTTGTAACTGCCACGTTATACTTTAGTTGGTTTTAACTGCAACGTTATATGTTAGTTGTTTGTAACTGCAATGTTATACTTTAGTTGTTTGTAACTGCAATGTTATACTTTAGTTGTTTGTAACTGCAACGTTATACTTTATTTGTTTGTAACTGCAACGTTATACTTTAGTTGTTTGTAACTGCAACGTTATACTTTATTTATTTGTAACTGCAATGTTATACTTTAGTTGTTTGTAACTGCAACGTTATACTTTAGTTATTTGTAACTGCAATGTTATACTTTAGTTGTTTGTAACTGCAACGTCATACTTTATTTGTTTTTAACTGAAACGTTATACTTTAGTTGTTTGTAACTGCAACGTTATACTTTATTTGTTTGTAACTGCAATGTTATACTTTAGTTCTTTGTAACTGCAACGGGCTACTTTAGTTGTTTGTAACTGCAACGTCATACTTTATTTGTTGGGAACTGCAACGTTATACTTTATTTGTTTGTAACTGACACGTTATACTTTAGGTTTTTGTAACTGCAACGTTATACTTTATTTGTTTGTAACTGCAACGTTATACTTTATTTGTTTGTAACTGCAACGTTATACTTTATTTGTTTGTAACTGCTCTGTTATACTTTATTTGTTTGGAACTGCAACGTTATACTTTATTTGTTTGTAACTGCAACGTTATACTTTATTTGTTTGTAACTGCAACGTTATACTTTAGTTGGTTGTAACTGCAACGTTATATTTTAGTTGTTTGTAACTGCAATGTTATACTTTAGTTGTTTGTAACTGCAATGTTATACTTTAGTTGTTTGTAACTGCAACGTTATACTTTATTTGTTTGAAACTGCAACGTTATACTTTAGTTGTTTGTAACTGCAACGTTATACTTTATTTATTTGTAACTGCAATGTTATACTTTAGTTGTGCGTAACTGCAAGGTTATACTTTAGTTATTTGTAACTGCAAGGTTATACTTTTGTTGTTTGTAACTGCAACGTCATACTTTATTTGTTTTTAACTGCAACGTTATACTTTAGTTGTTTGTAACTGCAACGTTATACTTTATTTGTTTGTAACTGCAATGTTATACTTTAGTTGTTTGTAACTGCAACGTTATACTTTATTTGTTTGTAACTGCAACGTGATACTTTAGTTGTTTGTAACTGCAACGTTATACTTTAGTTGTTTGTAACTGCAACGTTATACTTTAGTTGTTTGTAACTGCAACGTTATACTTTAGTTGGTTGTAACTGCAACGTTATACTTTATTTGTTTGTAACTCCAATGTTATACATTAGTTGTTTGTAACTGCAATGTTATACTTTAGTTTTTTGTAACTGCAACTTTATACTTTAGTTGTTTGTAACCGCAACGGTGTACTTTATTTGTTTGTAACTGCAACATAATACTATATTTGTTTGTAACTGCAACGGTCTACTTTAGTCGTTTGAATCTGCAACGTCATACTTTATTTGTTTGTAAATGCAACGTTATACTTTATTTGTTTGTAACTGCAACGTTATACTTTAGTTGTTTGTAAGTGCAACGTTATACTTTATTTGTTTGTAACTGCAACGTTATACTTTATTTATTTGTAACTGCAATCTTATAC
Source organism: Euprymna scolopes (assembly GCF_053919585.1). NCBI lineage: Eukaryota > Metazoa > Mollusca > Cephalopoda > Sepiida > Sepiolidae > Euprymna > Euprymna scolopes. Next base: position 108,405,754 of record NC_136487.1, on the reverse strand, counting down.
TTTAGTTGTTTGTAACCAAAATGTTATACTTTATTTGTTGGTAACTGCAACGTTATACTTTAGTTGTTTGTAACTGCAACGTTATACTTTATTTGTTTGTAACTGCAACGTTATACTTTATTTGTTTGTAACTGAAACGTTATACTTTATTTGTTTGTAACTGCAACGTTATAATTTAGTTGTTTGTAACTGCAACGTTATACTGTATTTGTTTGTAACTGCAATGTTATACTTTAGTTGTTTGTAACGGCAATGTTATACTTTAGTGGTTTTTAACTGTAACGTTATACTTTATTTGTTTGTAACTGCAACATTATACTTTATTTATTACAAACTGCAACGTTATACTTTATTTGTTTGTAACTGCAATGTAATACTTTATTTGTTTGTAACTGCAATGTTATACTTTAGTTGTTTGTAACTGCAACGTTATACTTTAGTTGTTTGTAACTGCAACGTTATAGTTTATTTGTTTGTAACTGCAGCGTTATACTTTAGTTGTTTGTAACCGCAACGTTATACTTTAGTTGTTTGTAACTGCAACGTAATACTTTATTTGTTTGTAACTGCAACGTTATACTTTATTTGTTTGTAACTGCAACGTTATACTTTAGTTGTTTGTAACTGCAACGTTATACTTTAGTTGTTTGTACCTGCAACGTTATACGTTAGTTTTTTGTTACTGCAACGTTATACTTTATTTGGTTGTAACTGCAACGTTATACTTTATTTGTTTGTAACTGCAGCGTTATACTTTATTTGTTTGTAACTGCAACGTTATACTTTAGTTGTTTGTAGCTGCAACGTAATACTTTTTTTGTTTGTAACTGCAATGTTATACTTTAGTTTTTTGTAACTGCACTGTTATATTTTAGTTGTTTGTAACTGCAACGTTATACTTTATTTGTTTGTAACTGCGACGTTATACTTTATTTGTTACAAACTGCAACGTTATACTACAGTTGTTTGTTACTGCAACGTTATACTTTATTTGTTTGTAACTGCAACGTTATACTTTAGTTGTTTGTAACTGCAAGGTTATACTTTATTTGTTTGTAACTGCAACGGTCTACTTTAGTTGTGTTTAACTGCAACGTCATACTTTATTTGTTGGTAACTGCAACGTTATACTTTAGTTGTTTGTAACTGCAACGTTATACTTTATTTGTTTGTAACTGCAACGTTATACTTTAGTTGTTTCTAACTGCAACGTTATACTTTAGTTTTTTGTAACTGTAATGTTATACTTTAGTTGTTTGTAACTGCAACGTTATACTTTATTTGTTTATTTGTTTGTAACTGCAACGTTATACTTTAGTTGTTTTTAACTGTTACGTTATAATTCATTTGTTTGTAACTGCAACGTTATACTTTATTTGTTTGTAACTGCAATGTTATACTTTATTTGTTTGTAACTGCAATGTTATACTTTAGTTGTTTGTAACTGCAATGTTATACTTTAGTTGTTTGTAACTGCAATGTATACTTTATTTGTTTGTAATTGCAACGTAATACTTCAGTTGTTTGTAACTGCAATGTTATACTTTATTTGTTTGTAGCTGCAATGTTATACTTTATTTGTTTGTAACTGCAATGTTATACCTTCGTTGGTGTGAGTTACAATGTTATATTTTAGTGGTTTGTAACTGCAACGTTACACTCTATTTGTTTGTAACTGCAACGTTATACTTTATTTGTTTGTAACTGCAACGTAATACTTTAGTTGTTTGTAACTGCAACGTTATACTTTATTTGTTTGTAACTGCAATGTTATACTTTATTTGTTTTAACTGCAACGTTATACTTTTTTGCTTGTAACTGCAATGTTATACTTTATTTGTTTGTAACTGCAATGTTATACTTTATTTGTTTGTAACTGCAACGTTATACTTTAGTTGTTTGTAACTGCAACGTTATACTTTATTTGTTTGTAACTGCTACGTTATACTTTATTTGTTTGTCACTGCAACGTTATACTTTATTTGTTTGTAACTGCAACGTTATACTTTTTTTGTTTGTAACTGCAACGTTATACTTTATTTGTTTGTAACTGCAACGTTATACTTTATTCGTTTGTAACTGCAACGTTATACTTTATTTGTTTGTAACTGCAACGTTATACTGTAGTTGTTTGTAACTGCAACGTTATACTTTATTTGTTTGTAACTGCAACGTTATACTTTATTTGTTTGTAACTGCAACGTTATACTGTAGTTGTTTGTAACTGTAACGTTATACTTTAGTTGTTTGTAACTGCAACGTTATACTTTAGTTGTTTGTAACTGCAACGTTATACTTTATTTGTTTGTAACTGCAAAGTTATATTTAGTTGTTTGTAACTGCAACGTTATAATTTAGTGGTTTGTAACTGCAACGTTATACTTGATTTGTTTGTAACTGCAATGTTATACTTTAGTTGTTTGTAACTGCAACGTTATACTTTAGTTGTTTGTAACTGCAACGTTATACTTTATTTGTTTGTAACTGCAACGTTATACTTTAGTTGTTTGTAACTGCAACGTTATACTTTAGTTGTTGGTAACTGCAACGTTATACTATAGTTGTTTGTAACTACAACGTTATAGTTTAATTGTTTGTAACTGCAATGTTATACTGTAGTTGTTTGTAACTGCAACGTAATACTTTATTTGTTTGTAACTGCAACGTTATACTTTATTTGTTTGTAACTGCAACGTTATATTTTATTTGTTTGTAACCAAAATCTTATACTTTAGTTGTTTGTAACGGCAATGTTATATTTTTTTTGTTTGTAACTGCAACGTTATACTTTAGTTGTTTGTAACTGAAACGTTATACTTTAGTTGTTTGCAACTGCAATGTTATACTTTAGTTGTTTGTAACTGCAATGTTATACTTTATTTGTTTGTAACTGCAATGTTACACTTTAGTTGTTTGTAACTGCAATGTTATACTTTATTTGTTTGTAACTGCAACGTTATACTTTATTTGTTTGTAACTGCAATGTTATATTTTAGTTGTTTGTAACTTCAACGTTATACTTTAGTTGTTTGTAACTGCAATGTTATACTTTATTTGTTTGTAACTGCAATGTTATACTTTAGTTGTTTTTAACTGCAATGTTATACTTTAGTTGTTTGTAACTGCAATGTCATACTTTAGTTGTTTGTAACTGCAATGTTATACTTTATTTGTTTGTAACTGCAACGTTATACTTTATTTGTTTGTAACGTCAATGTTATACCTTATTCGTTTGTAACTGCAATGTTATACTTTATTTGTTTGTAACTGGAATGTTATACTTTATTTGTTTGTAACTGCAATGTTATACTTTAGTTGTTTGTAACTGCAATGTTATACTTTAGTTTTTTTGTAACTGCAACGTTATACTTTATTTGTTTGTAACTGCAATGTTATACTTTAGTTTTTTGTAACTGCAATGCTATACTTTAGTTGTTTGTTACTGTAACGTTATACTTTATTTGTTTGTAACTGCAACGTTATACTTTAGTTGTTACTAACTGCAACGTTATACTTTAGTTGTTTGTAACTGCAACGTTATACTTTATTTGTTTGTAACTGCAATGGTATAGTTTATTTGTTTGTAACTGCAACGTTATACTTTATTTGTTTGTAACTGTAATGTTATACTTTAGTTGTTTGTAACTGCAATGTTATGCTTTATTTGTTTGTAACTGCAATGTTATACTTTATTTGTTTGTAACTGCAATGTTATACTTTAGTTGTTTGTAACTGCAATGTTATACTTTAGTTGTTTGTAACTGCAATGTATACTTTATTTGTTTGTAACTGCAACGTAATACTTCAGTTGTTTGTAACTGCAATGTTATACTTTATTTGTTTTTAGCTGCAATGTTATACTTTATTTGTTTGTAACTGCAATGTTATACCTTCGTTGGTGTTAACTACAATGTTATACTTTAGTGGTTTGTAACTGCAACGTTACACTCTATTTGTTTGTAACTGCAACGTTATACTTTATTTGTTTGTAACTGCAACGTAATACTTTAGTTGTTTGTAACTGCAACGTTATACTGTATTTGTTTGTAACTGCAATGTTATACTTTATTTGTTTGTAACTGCAACGTTATACTTTTTTGTTTGTAACTGCAATGTTATACTTTATTTGTTTGTAACTGCAATGTTATACTTTATTTGTTTGTAACTGCAACGTTATACTTTAGTTGTTTGTAACTGCAACGTTATACTTTATTTCTTTGTAACTGCTACGTTATACTTTGTTTGTTTGTAACTGCAACGTTATACTTTATTTGTTTGTAACTGCAACGTTATACTTTTTTTGTTTGTAACTGCTACGTTATACTTTATTTGTTTGTAACTGCAACGTTATACTTTATTCGTTTGTAACTGCAACGTTATACTTTATTTGTTTGTAACTGCAGCGTTATACTTTAGTTGTTTGTAACTGCAACGTTATACTTTATTTGTTTGTAACTGCAACGTTATACTTTATTTGTTTGTAACTGCAACGTTATACTGTAGTTGTTTGTAACTGCAACGTTATACTTTAGTTGTTTGCAACTGCAACGTTATACTTTAGTTGTTTGTAACTGCAACGTTATACTTTATTTGTTTGTAACTGCAACGTTATACTTTAGTTGTTTGTAACTGTAACATTACAATTTAGTGGTTTGTAACTGCAACGTAATACTTTAGTTGTTTGTAACTGCAATGTTATACTTTAGTTGTTTGTAACTGCAACGTTATACTTTAGTTGTTTGTAACTGCAACGTTATACTTTATTTGTTTGTAACTGCAACGTTATACTTTAATTGTTTGTAACTGCAACGTTATACTTTATTTGTTTGTAACTGCAACGTAATACTTTAGTTGTTTGTAACTGCAACGTTATACTTTATTTGTTTGTAACTGCTACGTTATACTTTATTTGTTTGTCACTGCAACGTTATACTTTATTTGTTTGTAACTGCAACGTTATACTTTTTTTGTTTGTAACTGCTACGTTATACCTTATTTGTTTGTAACTGCAACGTTATACTTTATTCGTTTGTAACTGCAACGTTATACTTTATTTGTTTGTAACTGCAACGTTATACTTTAGTTGTTTGTAACTGCAACGTTATACTTTATTTGTTTGTAACTGCAACGTTATACTTTAGTTGTTTGTAACTGCAACGTTATACTGTAGTTGTTTGTAACTGTAACGTTATACTTTAGTTGTTTGTAACTGCAACGTTATACTTTAGTTGTTTGTAACTGCAACGTTATACTTTATTTGTTTGTAACTGCAAAGTTATACTTTATTTGTTTGTAACTGCAACGTTATAATTTAGTGGTTTGTAACTGCAACGTTATACTTTAGTTGTTTGTAACTGCAATGTTATACTTTAGTTGTTTGTAACTGCAACGTTATACTTTAGTTGTTTGTAACTGCAACGTTATACTTTATTTGTTTGTAACTGCAACGTTATACTTTAGTTGTTTGTAACTGCAACGTAATACTTTAGTTGTTGGTAACTGCAACGTTATACTATAGTTGTTTGTAACTACAACGTTATAGTTTAATTGTTTGTAACTGCAATGTTATACTGTAGTTGTTTGTAACTGCAACGTAATACTTTATTTGTTTGTAACTGCAACGTTATACTTTATTTGTTTGTAACTGCAACGTTATATTTTATTTGTTTGTAACCAAAATGTTATACTTTAGTTGTTTGTAACTGCAATGTTATATTTTATTTGTTTGTAACTGCAACGTTATACTTAAGTTGTTTGTAACTGAAACGTTATACTTTAGTTGTTTGCAACTGCAATGTTATACTTTAGTTGTTTGTAACTGCAATGTTATACTTTATTTGTTTGTAACTGCAATGTTATACTTTAGTTGTTTGTAACTGCAATGTTATACTTTATTTGTTTGTAAATGCAACGTTATACTTTATTTGTTTGTAACTGCAATGTTATATTTTAGTTGTTTGTAACTGCAACGTTATACTTTAGTTGTTTGTAACTGCAATGTTATACTTTATTTGTTTGTAACTGCAATGTTATACTTTAGTTGTTTTTAACTGCAATGTTATACTTTAGTTGTTTGTAACTGCAATGTAATACTTTAATTGTTTGTAACTGCAATGTTATACTTTATTTGTTTGTAACTGCAACGTTATACTTTATTTGTTTGTAACGTCAATGTTATACCTTATTTGTTTGTAACTGCAATGTTATACTTTATTTGTTTGTAACTGGAATGTTATACTTTATTTATTGTAACTGCAATGTTATACTTTAGTTGTTTGTAACTGCAATGTTATACTTTAGTTTTTTTGTAACTGCAACGTTATACTTTATTTGTTTGTAACTGCAACGTTATACTTTAGTTTTTTGTAACTGCAATGCTATACTTTAGTTGTTTGTTACTGTAACGTTATACTTTATTTGTTTGTAACTGCAACGTTATACTTTAGTTGTTACTAACTGCAACGTTATACTTAAGTTGTTTGTAACTGCAACGTTATACTTTATTTGTTTGTAACTGCAATTGTATAGTTTATTTGTTTGTAACTGCAACGTTATACTTTATTTGTTTGTAACTGTAATGTTATACTTTAGTTGTTTGTAACTGCAATGTTATGCTTTATTTGTTTGTAACTGCAATGTTATACTTTATTTGTTTGTAACTGCAATGTTATACTTTAGTTGTTTGTAACTGCAATGTTATACTTTAGTTGTTTGTAACTGCAATGTATACTTTATTTGTTTGTAACTGCAACGTAATACTTCAGTTGTTTGTAACTGCAATGTTATACTTTATTTGTTTTTAGCTGCAATGTTATACTTTATTTGTTTGTAACTGCAATGTTATACCTTCGTTGGTGTTAACTACAATGTTATACTTTAGTGGTTTGTAACTGCAACGTTACACTCTATTTGTTTGTAACTGCAACGTTATACTTTATTTGTTTGTAACTGCAACGTAATACTTTAGTTGTTTGTAACTGCAACGTTATACTTTATTTGTTTGTAACTGCAATGTTATACTTTATTTGTTTGTAACTGCAACGTTATACTTTTTTGTTTGTAACTGCAATGTTATACTTTATTTGTTTGTAACTGCAATGTTATACTTTATTTGTTTGTAACTGCAACGTTATACTTTAGTTGTTTGTAACTGCAACGTTATACTTTATTTGTTTGTAACTGCTACGTTATACTTTGTTTGTTTGTAACTGCAACGTTATACTTTGTTTGTAACTGCAACGTTATACTTTTTTTGTTTGTAACTGCTACGTTATACTTTATTTGTTTGTAACTGCAACGTTATACTTTATTCGTTTGTAACTGCAACGTTATACTTTAGTTGTTTGTAACTGCAGCGTTATACTTTAGTTGTTTGTAACTGCAACGTTATACTTTATTTGTTTGTAACTGCAACGTTATACTTTATTTGTTTGTAACTGCAACGTTATACTTTAGTTGTTTGTAACTGCAACGTTATACTTTAGTTGTTTGCAACTGCAACGTTATACTTTAGTTGTTTGTAACTGCAACGTTATACTTTATTTGTTTGTAACTGCAACGTTATACTTTAGTTGTTTGTAACTGCAACATTACAATTTAGTGGTTTGTAACTGCAACGTTATACTTTAGTTGTTTGTAACTGCAATGTTATACTTTAGTTGTTTGTAACTGCAACGTTATACTTTAGTTGTTTGTAACTGCAACGTTATACTTTATTTGTTTGTAACTGCAACGTTATACTTTAATTGTTTGTAACTGCAACGTTATACTTTAGTTGTTGGTAACTGCAACGTTATACTATAGTTGTTTGTAACTGCAACGTTATAGTTTATTTGTTTGTAACTGCAACGTTATACTGTAGTTGTTTGTAACTGCAACGTAATACTTTATTTGTTTGTAACTGCAACGTTATACTTTATTTGTTTGTAACTGCAACGTTATATTTTATTTGTTTTTAACCAAAATGTTATACTTTAGTTGTTTGTAACTGCAATGTTATACTTTATTTGTTTGTAACTGCAACGTTATACATTATTTGTTTGTAACTGCAACGTTTTAGTTTAGTTGTTTGTAACTGTAATGTTATACTTTAGTTGTTTGTAACTGCAATGTTATACTTTATTTGTTTGTAACTGCAATGTTATACTTTAGTTGGTACGTAACTGCAACGTTATACTTTATTTGTTTGTAACTGCAACGTTATACTTTAGTTGTTTGTAACTGAAACGTTATACTTTAGTTGTTTTCAACTGCAATGTTATACTTTAGTAGTTTGTAACTGCAATGTTATACTTTATTTGTTTGTAACTGCAATGTTATACTTTAGTTGCTTGTAACTGCAATGTTATACTTTATTTGTTTGTAACTGCAACGTTATATTTTATTTGTTTGTAACGTCAATGTTATACCTTATTTGTTTGTAACTGCAATGTTATACTTTAGTTGTTTGTAACTGCAACGTTATACTTTATTTGTATGTAACTGCAATGCTATACTTTATTTGTTTGTAACTGCATTGTCTACTTTATTTGTTTGTAACTGCAATGTTATACCTTAGTTTTTTGTAACTGCAATGTTATACTTTATTTGTTTGTAACTGCAACGTCATACTTTATTTGTTTGTAACTGCAACGTTATACTTTATTTGTTTGTAACTGCAACGTAATACTTTAGTTGTTTGTAACTGCAACGTTGTACTTTTTTTGTTTGTAACTGCAATGTTATACTTTATTTGTTTGTTACTGCAATGTTATACTTTAGTTGTTTGTAACTGCAATGTTATACCTTAGTTGTTTGTAACTGCAATGTTATACTTTAGTTGTTTGTAACTGCAATGTTATACTTTTTTGTTTGTAACTGCAATGTTATACTTTATTTGTTTGTAACTGCAATGTTATACTTTAGTTGTTTTTAACTGCAATGTTATACTTTAGTTGTTTGTAACTGCAATGTCATACTTTAGTTGTTTGTAACTGCAATGTTATACTTTATTTGTTTGTAACTGCAACGTTATACTTTATTTGGTTGTAACGTCAATGTTATACTTTGTTTGTTTGTAACTGCAATGTTATACTTTATTTGTTTGTAACTGCAATGTTATACCTTAGTTGTTTGTAACTGCAATGTTATACTTTATTTGTTTGTAACTGCAATGTTATACTTTATTTGTTTGTAACTGCAACGTTATACTTTAGTTGTTTGTAACTGCAACGTAATACTTTAGTTGTTTTTAACTGCAACGTTATACTTTATTTGTTTGTAACTGCAATGTTATACTTTATTTGTTTGTAACTTCAACGTTATACTTTATTTGTTTGTAACGGCAATGTTATACTTTATTTGTTTGTAACTGCAACGTTATACTGTATTTGTGTGTAACTGAAATGTTATACTATAATTGTTTGTAACTGCAATGTTATACTTTAGTTGTTTGTAACTGCAACGTTATACTTTAGTTGTTTGTAATTTTAACGTTATACTTTATTTGTGTGTAACTGCAACGTTATACTTTAGTTGTTTGAAATTGCAACGTTATACTTTATTTGTTTGTAACTGCAGTGTTATACTTTATTTGTTTGTAACTGCAACGTTATACTTTATTTGTTTGTAACTGCAACGTAATACTTTAGTTGTTTGTAACTGCAACGTTATACTTTATTTGTTTGTAACTGCAACGTTATACTTTATTTGTTTGTAACTGCAACGTTATACTTTAGTTGTTTGTAACTGCAACGTTATACTTTATTTGTTTGTAACTGCAACGTTATACTTTATTTGTTTGTAACTGCAATGTTATACTTTAGTTGTTCGTAACTGCAACGTTATACTTTGCGTCCTTTGCTACAAAGAGGTCATGTAGAAATGGAGGCAACAGTCTATTTCTATTCTTTAAAACGACTTTACTGTATCATCTTCGTTAACATGTAAAGAAAAGTAGAAGGAACGAGGAAGTAAGTTTACAAGTAGAATAAATATCTTGTTTGTAAGACAAAGAGATGAGTCCATCTATAAGGACGTTTGTATGAGGAAGTCTGTACAGTCGGAGCCGAGTCTATGTGTGCATGTATATTTTGTTACTGTTGCAATGATCATTTTATGAATAGTAATGAACTCTTCCAACGACTATACAGAATATGCAAGGTATGCATACTTAGTAGTCGGACTGACGAATTCCACTCCTTTCATTTGTAGTATTTGACTTTCTTTGGAATATATTTTGTTTTGACAAAATACCGAGTTGTGACTTTCTTCTGTACTTTACAGCAACAGTTACATTAGTATGTCTACATTTGTGTGGCTAGAACCATGTTTTTTTTTGTTTTTTAGTATTGTTGACACAGGAGCCTGTAGGCTCGATGGGGAGGTTGCAGGTAAAGAAATAACTTATTAGCTTGATCCCAGCAATGTGGATCGTGTTTCTTGCGGCCCAAAAAAATTAAAGTAAACAACGGTGATCACTTTTTTAATCTCTTGTCACGTGTTCAGCTTACCTAAAAGGTGGACTCTGATTGAGTAAGTCAGAAATTAAATTTCGAAGTTAATGCTTGCATCGATAAGCACCGAGCTTAGAAATAAAGCATAGATTAAAAGTCGTTATGGCGGTGACGGTCAGTGACGTTGTATTTGTTCGTAGTGCCACTCCTATAAAGACTTCATGTATTGATTTTCGATGAAAAATGTTGATCAAAATAAAATACAGTTTGAATTTTTTTGTTATTTGTCAGAATTTATATTTCGTTAGAAGAGTTGAAATAACTGTATTCAAATTTATTTTCGTAGAATTACTGTTGACAATTTCTTAATTTTTGAATTGTTCTAGTGGAACTTGAGGTCGTTAAGTTGCTGCTTCTTGTTGTTTGAAGTTGTTTTTATTTTTTGTACAGAAATGTTGCTTTGGGTCACGTTTTGTGAAAGTTATTTTTATTGAATAGTCTCCAGTCGTTCGTTTGTCGACAATGTCACTTAAGTGCTTTTCGGTGAAGGTTTATTTTTCTGTAAAAAAAAATATATATATATATATATATATTTTCAGTGAAATACATTTATTTTTCTTTCATGGTCGGCTAGTTGCCGGATCAAGAGAAATGTTTCTGGTCGGCGAGATTATTTTCGCATATGCGTTTATTATTAACGCCGGCTTGACCCATTTTAAAAATATATTATCATAAGTGCGAAGTGAGCCCCAATGCAAGTTTATTTTGCGGAGATGCGATGTAGAATTAGCAGAAAAGTAGTTGGAAAACAAACGACAATCCAGTATGAAAATATTTTCCTACGTGGGAATGCGCATATATATATATATATATATATATATATATATGAATTTAGGAAAACTCGTCCCGGGAAAACTCGTCTCGGGAAAACTCGTCTCGGGAAAACTCGTCTCCGGAAAACTCGTCTCGGGAAAACTCGTCCCCTTTCGCTAGGTAGGAAAACTGGTCCCGTATTGAATAAATATCGATTGAAAACACATTTTATGATCGTTCTTGAAGGAGATATTGCTTTTTAAAATAGACTATAGCCCCCCCATAATATTTTTAAAAAATATTTTTATTTGTTTAATGTTTTTTTTTTTTCTACCTAACTGGCTAAGTTCTTAGTGGTTTCACTTATTTTAAAGCGTTTATTATGTTCATACAAAGTTAATTAAAAAAAATTTTGGTTCTTATTTTAACGATGTTTTTTGGAGTCATAAAAACAATAATAAAAAAAACAAAACAAAAAAATTAAAAATTGGGAGCGTTACTTTTTTGTTTTGGTTTTTTAATTATGATAGTTTTTTGTTGTTATATTTTCGTTTTCTCTCATACCAAATGCAATGCACTCATGCGTTATTTAAAATTATAATTCTATCAATTATCAACATTTATTGTCGTCCCGTCAAATTTTGCAAAAATTAACTAATAAATCAAAAGCGAAATATTTATTTTGGCGCGAGAGATGCCATGTGCTAACAATCTCTCGTTAACTCATTTTTAATTTTTTAATTTTTACTTCAAAATTCTAAAATCAATCATTCAGAGAAAAAGTAATCACTAAATAAATTTATTAATCAATTTTATTGAAAACTCCGCTATCGTTTATCAAGAATCTTTTTAATTTCATTTTTTGTTGGTTGTTTTTCCGAGGGAGATATAACCCCCCCCCTCTCTAAATTATATTTCAAAAAATATTAAAATTTTGGTTTGTATTACTGTACACATAGATTCGAAAAATAATAAACTAGACAAAATACTGTTAGAAATTCGCTCAATATATATTACCGTGACATAGGTTGACATATATTCGGTGTTTTTTTAATAGTATTTTGTCTAGTTTATTATTTATAACACCTATTCCCGAACTTACTGTGTTTAAGAGAGAGTCGGCCGCTATTTTGAATTGTCCAATACATCGGTAAACACTGTATGTTTTTCGAGCTGAATAAACATGTTACATTGAATAAAAACACGAAAAATATATCCAGTTTGGTAGGAAAGTAACTTATCTTGCCTTTGAAAACATTTATTTGTTATATATTTGTTTTTTGACAATTTTTTCGAATCTATGTGTACAGTAATACAAACCCAAATCGATTTTACCCTTTTATAACAACAGTAAATAAGTAAATTCTTTTTATATTAATATAAAAAAATATGCGGTCTCGTTTATGAACATAATAAACGCTTTAAAATAAGTGAAACCACTAAGAACTTAGCCAGTTAGGTAGAAAACGGACACTTAGAAAATCGATTTTATTTAAAAAAAAAAAAAAAAAAAAAAAACATCAAACAAGTAAAAAAATTTTTTTTTAATATTATGGGGGGGGGGGCTATAGTCTATTTAAAAAAAACAATTTCTCCTTCAAGAACGATCATAAAATGTATCAATCGATATTTATTCAATAAGGGACCAGTTTTCCTACCTAGCGAAAGGGGACGAGTTTTCCCGAGACGAGTTTTCCGGAGACGAGTTTTCCCGAGACGAGTTTTCCCGAGACGAGTTTTCCCGGGACGAGTTTTCCGGGCACCATATATATATATATATATATATATATATATATATATATATATATATATATATATACGTGTACTTTTTTGTAGAAAAAGAAATCCCATACAGTGCTCTATTATTAGGGAAAAACCTTTCTCGAAATAAGAGCAATATATTTTTTTGTATAATATATACAGGAATTTACATCGGTAGTCGGTACCGACGGTTTCAAGCCCGGTAGTTGAGGACTGCTCTTAATGTCCGCCTCAGGCTCTCTTCAGCCGACTCTCATCTCAGTATATATATATATATATATATATATATATATATATATATATATATATATATATATATATATATATATATAATAATGAGCTCCCACGCAATCCTCCGATAACAGACACTAATATTTTGTGTTCAAGTTATCCTTCTTCCCATTCTCCATCTGATATAGTTACTAATCCAATATACCACTCGAGCAGCCCCTCCATCTACAATCATACAACTAGCAATAATAATTGTTGCAATATTTTGGACTTGTAATGGGGTATGATCCCAGACAGTCGGACGATTCTATTGATTCTATTTATAAACGATGCTGCTAGGAACTGACGAATCGAATTAATTCACGTTCTGCTACCAACCAATCAGAAACCAGAATTGCTCCATAAATATTAAACCTTTTCTGGAGCAATTTCACATGTTTTTTCCCCTCGTCTCGACACGGTAAGAATATTTTTCTCTGTGGAACTGTCTACTGCAAACAAGTCACCTCTCCAAACTTGTTTAGAACAACTAACCATCGGAAGCTGTTCTGTCTACTGCAAACCAGTCACCTCTCAAGACTTGTTTAAAACAACGAACCATCTGAAACTTTTATGAAACTAAAAATGGCTTACACTTCTAGAGGTTATGCGCTCAGCGTGCGTCTTTATTTCGATGGATCCGAATCAAAATTCGAATTGTGGCAAGTTCTAGGATATCTACGAATCCAAAAGCTACACAAAGTACTTCAAACACAACCTGAAAACAGAAACGACCCCGACTTCATTGAAAAGAACGCAACTGTCTTTGCGGAATTAATACAGTGCTTATATGACCGGAGTCTATCAGTATCACAGGTAATAAGAGAAGCCCTGGACGATGGCTGCAAAGCATTAAACATATTGAGAGAGCATTATTTATCGAAAGGAAAACCCAAAATTATTTCTTTATACACTGAACTGACCTCTCTAAAATGAATGGAAGCCGAAACTATTACTGATTATATTATAAGAGCCGAGACAACTGCAAATTCTTTAAAAGTGTCTGGTGAAGTTATAAGTGACAGTCTGTTAATTTCCATGGTCCTTAAGGGATTACCGAGTGATTTCAAGCCATTTACAACCGTGATAACCCAGAAAGAAAAACCCATGACTTTTAGCCAATTCAAGGTAGCACTCAGAAGTTATGAAGAAACTGAAAAAATGATCACAGAACAAAACGAATCCACAAATATCATGAAATTTAAAAATACACACATAAAAACACCAAAATTAAATTATACTCATGCCAGGAATAAAAACCGCAACTTTGCCAAAAACAATGTTTCTCCTAAGAAAAGTACAAAAATTATTTGCTATAATTGTGGACGACCTAATCACAAGAGTTTCCAATGTAGATACAGGACTCAAAATGGCGACTCCATTAAAAATGTAGAGAGCTCTGTTAGCGAACATACATTTTTATTTTCGTGTACGTTTAATGCTTCAACAAACAATAATAATTTTCTTGTCGATTGTGGGGCTACGGCACATGTGATTACAAAGGAATCTGATTTTATCAATTTTGACCCCAACTTTAAGCCACAAAATCATTTTGTAGAACTAGCTGACGGGAGTCGAGTAAATGATATCGTTTTGAAAAGAGGCAATGCGAAAATCTCGCTAAAGAACAATAAAGGTGAATTATGTTTCTGTATCCCCGAAAACGCTCTTCTAATCCCAAAATTTAAACAAAATATATTTTCTGTACAAGCTGCCACAAAACAAGGTGCAAATATAAACTTTAGCTCCAATAAATCAAAACTGGTATACCCGAATGGAACTGTATTCAACATTAAAGAAAATGGAAGACTATATTATTTAAATAGCGTAGTCCCATCAAAAACCGCCTGCCATGATCTACAGACATGGCATAAAATTCTTGGACATTGCAATATTCCTGATATCAAAAAGTTGCCGACTGTAGTTGATGGAATGAAAATACAAACATCAAAAAACTTCAACTGCGGCGTCTGTACGCAAGGGAAAATGACAAACTATTAAAGCAAGATACCAGACAAAAAGGCCAAAAAAATCCTATCAATTGTGCATTGTGACTTGAACGGTCCCGTGGAACCGATGGCCAGAGAACATTATAGATATGTGTTGAATTTCGTAGATGACCATTCAGGTTTAATAATGGTCTACTTTTTAAAGAACAAATCTGATGTCCTGCTAGCAACTAAAATATATCTAGCCGACATGGCTCCCTATGGTGAAGTCAAGTGTATTCGTTCTGACAACGGTACGGAATTCACCAATAAAGACTTTGAACTTTTACTAATTAACCATCATATCAGGCATGAAACATCAGCTCCTAGATCGCCACACCAAAACAGGACTGCTGAACGTGCGTGGCGGACACTTTTTGAAATGGCAAAATACCTACTCATTGAATCCAACTTCCTAAAAACCTCTGGACGTATGCACTTATGGCGGCAGCCTATGTACGCAACAAGTGCTTTAACAAAACACTATCTAAAACTCCATATGAATCTTTCTGTGGTAAAAAAACAAATTTAAGCAGCATGCATATATTTGGTTCAACTTGCTTCGCATATATAGATAAAAAGAGTAAATTGAATATTAAAGCCGACAGAGGTATATTTCTTGGATACGATAAAAACAGTCCAGCCAATTTAGTATTTTTTGCCAGAAAAAAATAAAATAAAAAGAGTCCGATGTGTAAAATTCACAGACACGTTTAATTTTACAGAAGAAAACCCGTCATATGAAGAGGATGAAATTATATTGCCTCAAATAATTAAAACAAACGAAGGCAATAAAAATGACAGAGACAAGAGTGTTCATGATGATGATAAAGTCGAAAGATATCACAAAAAGAAATAGAAGGCGACCCGATTTTTTGTGGTCGACAATATAAAAGATTATCAAATCGACTATTGCTATTCAATGGAAAATGCGCCAAAAAGCTTTTACGAATCAATTAATTCAGAACATTGTGATGAATGGAAAATTGCCATGAAAAAAGAAATAGATGCCTTAACCGAAAATGATACCTATACGGTAGTGCCTCTCCCAAAAGATAAAC
Source organism: Euprymna scolopes (assembly GCF_053919585.1). Lineage (NCBI taxonomy): Eukaryota > Metazoa > Mollusca > Cephalopoda > Sepiida > Sepiolidae > Euprymna > Euprymna scolopes. Next base: position 108,389,428 of record NC_136487.1, on the reverse strand, counting down.
ATGTTATTTCTGCCAGATGGGTCTTTACAAAAAAGACTACAGCATCAAGCGTAGAACAGTACAAAGCTAGATTTGTTGCTAAAGGGTACTCTCAGATTCATGGTATAGAATATTTTTCTACGTTTTCACAAACCTAACGACAATCAGAATTTTACTGCAAATCGCATCGCAATATAACCTTAACATCCACCAAATGGACGTAAAAAATGCTTATTTGAATGCCCCAATAGACTGTGAAATTTATATTACCCCTCCAGAGGGATTTATAATGAAAAATAAAAATAGCGTGTGGCGACGTAACAAGTCATTATATGGTCTAAAGCAAAGTGCTCAGTGTTGGAATACAGTATTTCATGATTATATTATTAAACAACAATTCAGACAATGCGCTGTAGACCCCTGTTTATATACCCAACACAAAGACGATAAACTACTGAGTTTGGTTTTGTGGGTCGATGATATTTTAATCGCATCAAATTGTGACATAATGTTAACCGATGTTAAAAACAAATTAAGTAAAAGATTCAAAATGACCGATCTTGGCAAAATATCCTGGTTTCTGGGAATAGAATTTACTCAAAGCAAAGGACTTGTTACGATGACTCAATCGAGATACATCGACAAAATACTAATAAAATTTGGAATGGGAGAGTGCAAGAAACGCTCTACACCGGTCGAAAATGATATTAATAAAAATATACACACAGAATCTGAAATAATAAATGACACACAATATCGCCAAATTATAGGTAGTCTTATATATTTAATGACTGCAACCAGGCCCGACATATGCTATACAGTAACAAAACTGTCACAAAAATTAACACGACCGATAATGAAGGATTTAAATACAGCTAAACAAGTCCTGCGTTATTTAAAAGGAACTAAAGAACAGAAGTTAGTATTTAGAAAATCAAGAAATCCCCTAAAATTAGAAGGTTTTTCGGATTCAGACTGGGCAAACGACGAAGATCGCAAGAGTATATCTGGATATTGTTTCAGACTCTCAGAAAATGGGCCTATTATTTCATGGAAATCTAAAAAGCAACAGATTGTATCTCTCTCTACGTGTGAAGCAGAATTTATCGCGATCACACACACGACCCAGGAAGCACTCTACTTTAAAAATATCCTAAAGACTATTTTAGAGCCAGAATTAACTAAAAGCCCCGTATTAATTAATTGTGATAATCAAGCCAGTATAGTCTTAGCACAGAACACGATAATCAACCAAAGATCTAAGCATATAGATATAAAATACCATTTCATAAAAAACGAGGTGAAAAAGTGTGGCAAAAGCTGTGAAAATGAGGGCTTAGCGTTCAAACGACCAAGGTGTGTGTGTGCGTGCTTTGTCATCGCTGCGAAGCTAGGATAAGAAAAGAATTCCAAGATGGCGCCGACAGCGTTTTGTGATGGTATGATCTCGGAAACTCTCGCAAAATCTCGTGCATATATGCAAATCAGTTGGTCTTCGACAACTATAAATGCAGGTCGTTTTGGAAGGCAAAGCGGGAGGAAAGAACGGCCGGTTGGTAATTGTGTACGCTGGATCGTGTTGGTGGCGTGTCACCGTGTCTGTGTGTGTACTGATCGAACCGCTTTCCTGTCCCTTACACATTGAACTTTGAATTGGTTTACATTGGACTTGCACATTGGACTTTGAATTTGTTTAGATTAGACTTCAACCATTATTTTGAATTACATATCATCAGAACAAAATATCGCTGATGTATTCACGAAACCCGCAACAAGAATAAAGTTACATCGTTTTTTTTTTCTCGAAACTTGTTGGGGGATTCGACTGAATAATTTTTTTTCACGGCCCTGTATGTATATAGATTTCTATATATCAAAAAAAAAAATTCTGGACAAGACGTTAAACTGTATCCATTTTATTTGTATTAACACTTAAACTTACTAATGCGTAACTAATACTTTTGCTGAAATAAAAAAAGTCACTTAAAAAAAACAAACTCTTTGTAATTTTCCTTTTCGACAAAATACTTTTTGCATGCTTATTTTAAGGCGCGCAGAAATTACTATTGACTTTTTTTTGTGTGTTTTTGTGTACATTAGTTTTCTTTCTTATTTTTCAAAAATGTCCTATCTTTTTTGCATTGTTTTCATTAACAAAAAAACTCTTTAAACGGGTACATATTGCATGTATATTTATTTATATGTATGCGTTTTTTCTTGTTTTTTTTTTTTACAAAACTGCATAATCAAATTTAAGAAATGGCTTCTTTTTTCGCATACCCACTCCTTTTTAAGGTTACAATACCTTCCATTTTCACACAGTCGGACGATTCTATTTATAAAGGATGCTGCTAGGAACTGACGAATCGAATTAATTCACGTTCTGCTACCAACCAATCAGAAAACAGAATTGCTTCATAAATATTAAACCTTTTCTGGAGCAATTTCACATGTTTTTTTTTTCTCCCCCGTCTCGACACGGTAAGAATATTTTGCTCTGTGGAACTGTCTACTGCAAACAAGTCACTTCTCAAAACTTGTTTAGAACAACGAACCATCGGAAACGGTTCTGTCTACGGCAAACCAGTCACCTCTCAAGACTTGTTTAAAACAACGAACCATCTGAAACTTTTATGAAACTAAACATGGCTTACACTTCTAGAATAATAATGATGATGATAATAATAATAATAATAATAATGATAATGATAATAATAATAATAATAATAATAATAATAATAATAATATAATATTTCACTTAACAGCCATCCTAACACTAACAACACTCATTATCCCCTCCAAAACAGTCCTCGTACAATCATTGTCCCACCCTTTGTTGAACACAATGAACAATATTCAAACTATTTCCCTATTACAAATCAGTAAATTAATATTAATTTCAGACCTCGAGCTTTTAATAAAGTACATAGATAAATCGGCGCTACTTCAACATTAATTAAGAAATGAATATCAAACCACATTTCTTCTTTTAACAACCATAATTCTAATAATAATCAAGGAACTTCTCTAACCACTTAAATTAAAAAACTTAATTCTAACAATACCCCCTTCTCAATCAAATGGACTATCCTGAAAAAAAAAGTTAAGTCTTATACTCCAGGCTCTAAGTCATGTCGCCTTTGCACAACCGAAACTATAACTATAATTACTTCTCCTCAAAGTAACAATATAATAAATTCTAAAAACAAACTGATCTCTTTCTGTAAACATAAGTTCAAATTTAATTATGTTAATTTTAAAATTACATACCTATTAATTTAACCTTTCAGATATATATATACTTTTTCTATAACATTATCGTTTTTTCTACATACTTTCTTAATACTTTATAACTTAATAATCCTTTATTTTAATTCTTTATTTCTTCTTTGTTTGGCCGGTTTTTTATCTGCAATTTCCGTTTTAGTGTTTAAATATCCCTATCTATCAAATATATCAATCTACCTACACATTCATATCCTGTATGTATATTTACTTATATTTTACTATATGCATTTACTTACATATTACTTGCTTAATCCGGAATTGGCAGATACCGGCCATCCTCTCCCCTTTAAATATTTTTTCTTTTTTTTAATATAATTCTTTATTTATTTATTTATACATCTTTTTACTTATATGTATGTATGCGTGTGTGTGTGTGTGTGTGTGTGTGTGTGTGTGGGTGGGTGTTTGCTGTGTGTGTATATATGTATATCTATAATTGTATGTAATCATATGTATGTATTTATGTATGTATGTGTGTATATACATGTGTATGTATTTATTTTATTTTTCTTCTCATTCTATTTGGTGTCTTTTCATAACTCCTGCTGATAATTTAATTCTCAAGTAATAACTTGTACATTTCAGTTGACCCTTTTTTTTGCTCTATATTTTTGGCACATCTCAACGTCATCTTGTCTGGGTCATTTTGAGATTGGCTTTTCTATTTTAAATTTAATTCAATCACCATTCAATTTTTTTTCTTCTTCACTCATTTTTCTTAATTATGCCTTGCCTTGGCAGACGAGTTTTAAATTACTTCCATTTTTTTATGCACATCTTATCTTTCTTTTAATAATATTATTGGAATTCTTTCCCCTTTTCCTTGTACCTATTTGTGAATTATTCCACGGATTTCTGCCTTTTGGATTATTTTGGACCATCTTCCAATTACGCGATTCCCTTTGAATTTACTTGTGCGAATGGAAATTTAAATAACTTTCTTGGATTTGCATTTTTGGATTTTACCGTCATTGGATACTTTACCCTTCACCAGACTATCCATTCAGGTGAAATCACATTTTTCTTCACCCTATTCCCTCTGCTTCACTTTTTGTTATCAAGTAAGATCTTTGACTTACTTGTAGTTTCATCAAATGCTTTTGCAAGCAAAATCCTTGCGTTTTGCTAAACCCTACTCTCTGATCAGAAGGAAAGTATTTCTTCGAAACTCTGCGGATTAAGGACTATCCACCTATTTAGTGTTTCCTTTTCAAGTTAAATATGTTTTTAACTCTTTTTCAAAATGTTATTTAACATGTTTTTTAACTACTTGCTCTTATATATATATATATATATATATATATATATATATATATATATATATATATATAATACTTGTTTATTGTTATATAAACATGCTCACATCCCGCTGCTACAAATAGCCACTTGTTTCAATCAAACAACAGATATCATCAGGCAGCGACTTGACTATTCAAAAGTTCAATGAATAATAATAAGGTTATTCATTGAACTTTTGAATAGTCAAGTCGCTGCCTGATGATATCTGTTGTTTGATTGAAACAAGTGGCTATTTGTAGCAGCGGGATGTGAGCATGTTTATATAACAATAAACAAGTATTATCAGCTCTTTTTATTGAGCACTATCTAACAACCTCGTTGAATTCATTAGTCCATTACTTTTGAATATAAAAAAAAAACCCGAGTATATATACATAAGCGAGATAAGACACTGATAGAATTCAGATGAAAACTCCTGATAGATATTATTTGAAGTAATACTTTCAAGGTGATCCTAGCCAAAAAGGAAAAGCTCAATATTTAAGAATAGAGCAATATATAAGTTTGGTGGTTAAATTTTAAATTCTGAAAAAACAACATATAGAGATATATATTCGAATTAAGAATGTATTGTTTAACAAAAGGAATATATAGAAGGGGTTATGTTAATTTCCTTAATCCATGGATTTTCAATAATGACTCATATCATCAGAGGAAATGAAATGCGGTTAGCAAAATGTTTAGCTGTGAATGGACGCTTATTTGCTTTTCAGCACAATTATTGAAAATAGTTTTTTGAGTGGTTGTGGCTATATGGAAAAAATTATACGAAAAGGGAGAGTTGATACAACCTGGGCAGTCCATTATCGGAAGGAGTACAATGTCCTTCGGGGTTATAAATCCAGGTGGGCAGAAAATAGGTCCAGGGGAGAAGGTAATATTCCCATATAGCAAAAGCGTATTGATTTATCGAAATGTATACGGGGCAGCCGTATTCGTTGGTGCGTTGAGTGTGTGTTGGTTGATGTAGTCCAAAATCTTTCTTGGTGTTGACAAAGTGTATCCGATGTTGGGTGGATATACCATTCCATTGTAATTATCCCCGTGAGTAATAGAATTTGAGCATTGGATTATGTATGCAATGGACCTCAAAATCAATAGTATGGGTAGAGAAATAGCAAAATAATCCGGGAGATGATATTCAGAACGGTGTGTTGGAAGATTAGCTTCTGGTGTGAGTCCCGGTAGAAAAATAATTTGCTTTCTTGTTGATAGTGGGTGAGGGAAGCCTTTTAGATGAGGGAATGAACCTTTCCATTTTCTACCTTTTAGAATTGATGTTGTAACATTCATAACCCTCCTTTGGAATATAATTTGCATTTTACTTACATTAGTTGAAATTTCACGGGTATTACAGTTTACGTTGGCCATTTTCTGTCCTTATTCACCGAATAAGAGATCCTGCTAGACTGAAATAATTTTATTTTTCGTCCTAATCCAGCATGTTAGATATTTTTTGGAAGCTGGATTTTCCCCCACTTTAAGAATCAACCTTTTATCTAACTATACCCTCGTAGGGGAGGCAAGTAAATAAGGACGCTGTATCCGAAACCGGTGTTAGTTATATGTACGTATTTCTCCCCAATATGTTAAAAGAAAAAGAATTACCCCACTATTTTGATTTATAATGAACACGTGCGTTTTCTCACATGTAACTGATGTCTCTGATTTGTGAATTAACTGGACGATACCATTACAAATATTGTAATGTGCGTTAAAGTCTACTCTCTCTAAGACTTGTTGCATTCACATGCGTACGATATGCTTCGTATTTTATTGTAAACAGGATTTCTTGTACGTTGCAGATATTTATGATAATTTTCGATAGCAAGTTCATACCAATTTGTTTACTAGACTGTGTTATACTAAGAGTTTGTGAAAAAACGAGTTACCTCTTCTTGACCTTAGCCTGTATTTACATTTGGTTATTTGGATTCCTTCGAAGATACACATGTGACATTAGTGGCATGTACCCTCCCCTTACGTAGTTGTATATTCAAACTCTCTTCCTACTTTTTTGCTGGGTTGCATTTCAGTGAGGATATTACTATAAAGAGTTTTAAACGTTATTCTTTTTTTTCCTAGTCAATTAACTTCCATATGACAGTTTAAATTAATTTTAAATCCACTTAATTTTAATTTTGAGGCATAGTGACCCTTTTAATTTGTAACTGGGGATTGTATCCCTTGATATTTTCACTGCTCAATGTACTGCATTGGTCTTGTTTTGTTTTGTGCTATAAAGAAGGAATTTTATGCATATACCTTTGTAACCCTTGTGTGTGCATTTTTAGTGTATAATATTTAAACGCCTGTTTTTTGTATTTGTTTGGAGTTAGTCCATATTTTTGAAAAACAAACGCTACACTATGTTTGTCACTCGTTCTTCTGGATTCCTTAAAGGAAACGAAAGTTTTATTTAGGGAAGATAATCGTTGTTTTAGATTTATTGCGATTGCAGAGGGAATTGCCAAAGCCTTACTTTATGACAATGAAGGCCGATGTTGGTGAATGGTTATCATCGGTAGATAACATAACTGAGTTGTTGGGTAATCGTTCCTTTCATGAGGACGTGGGCTGTTCGCTTGTACAGGCGGATGCTGTTAATGTTGTATTCTCGTCCCAGGTTCTATTGATTCTCTCGAGATTGGCAGATGGTGTGGAGTGTGATTCCTTGTGCAACCATATTTGAAACCCTTAAAGAGATGCTTGGCGAGTTACCAACTTCTAAGCCCAAATGTCCAAACTCTAAAGGTTGTTTGCAAGTTTGGCTTGGGAAATACTGCATCACAGTCTGAAGACTGTGTTGCAAATGCCACTTCAGCGGATCTGCGTAGTCAGGCGCTGAAGTTTGATTTTTCTGGTTGGCAGTAGTTTGCCAGTGAAATTTTAAAGAAAAATATCGTATTGGGAGTGAGCTTCCAGGTATCATGAATGATACCACTCGTGCCCACAACTTGTTAAGCGTGAGTATGAATCACGTGAATTTTGTGAAATTCTTGGAAGGATTTCTATGGAATGTTAAGTAGAACGCTTCCTGTTTTGGAGTCACATGCAGATTTTATTGTTTTTAAATATATTTTGAAGATTTGCCTCGAAGTAGCTTCCTGCAGTATTGCAAGCGCTATCACAGTCAAGATCTATTTTTCCTGGGATGTTTTTGAGGTTCTCAGCACCATATTATACTTGGTTAGAAGTGGGGTTTCTGATGCTGAGATGTTTGTTTCAATGCTGGAGACAAAAAGATTGGATCTCTTTTTTATAGATGTCTTCCATAAGTATTACATCTCAAGATACCTGGGTGCTTCTGACACCTACACTAAACTTTTTTTGGCTTTATGCATATAGCTATACAAACGTTTAAAACTGTGACTGCCTTGCCTAATTTGTGCAGTGTTAGGCTTAGGGTTACATAAAACTTTGTTTGTTTGGCTTTATGCATATAGCTATACAAACATTTAAAACTGTGACTGCCTTGCCTAATTTGTGCAGTGTTAGGGTTAGGGTTACATAAAACTTTGTTTGTTTGGCTTTATGCATATAGCTATACAAAACTTTTAAAACTGTGACTGCCTTGCCTAATTTGTGCAGGGTAAGGGTTAGGGTTACATAAAACTTTGTTTGTTTGGCTTTATGCATATAGCTATACAAACATTTAAAACTGTGACTGCCTTGCCTAATTTGTGCAGTGTTAGGGTTAGGGTTACATAAAACTTTGTTTGTTTGGCTTTATGCATATAGCTATACAAACATTTAAAACTGTAACTGCCTTGCCTAATTTGTGCAGTGTTAGGGTTAGGGTTACATAAAACTTTGTTTGTTTGGCTTTATGCATATAGCTATACAAACATTTAAAACTGTGACTGCCTTGCCTAATTTGTGCAGGGTTAGGGTTAGGGTTACATAAAACTTTGTTTGTTTGGCTTTACGCATATAGCTATACAAACATTTAAAACTGTGAGTGCCTTGCCTAATTTGTGCAGTGTTAGGGTTAGGGTTACATAAAACTTTGTTTGTTTGGCTTTATGCATATAGCTATACAAACATTTAAAACTGTGACTGCCTTGCCTAATTTGTGCAGTGTTAGGGTTAGGGTTACATAAAACTTTGTTTGTTTGGCTTTATGCATATAGCTATACAAACATTTAAAACTGTGACTGCCTTGCCTAATTTGTGCAGGGTAAGGGTTAGGGTTACATAAAACTTTGTTTGTTGGCTTTATGCATATAGCTATACAAACATTTAAAACTGTGACTGCCTTGCCTAATTTGTGCAGGGTTAGGGGTAGGGTTACATAAAACTTTGTTTGTTTGGCTTTATGCATATAGCTATACAAACATTTAAAATTGTGACTGTCTTGCCTAATTTGTGCAGTGTTAGGGTTAGGGTTACATAAAACTTTGTTTGTTTGGCTTTATGCATATAGCTATGCAAACATTTAAAACTGTGACTGCCTTGCCTAATTTGTGCAGTGTTAGGCTTAGGGTTACATAAAACTTTGTTTGTTTGGCTTTATGCATATAGCTATACAAACATTTAAAACTGTGACTGCCTTGCCTAATTTGTGCAGTGTTAGGGTTAGGGTTAAATAAAACTTTGTTTGTTTGGCTTTATTCATATAGCTATACAAACATTTAAAACTGTGACTGCCTTGCCTAATTTGTGCAGTGTTAGGGTTAGGGTTACATAAAACTTTGTTTGTTTGGCTTTATGCATATAGCTATACAAATATTTAAAACTGTGACTGCCTTGCCTAATTTGTGAAGGGTTAGGGTTAGGGTTACATAAAACTTTGTTTGTTTGGCTTTATGCATATAGCTATACAAACATTTAAAACTGTGACTGCCTTGCCTAATTTGTGCAGTGTTAGGGTTAGGGTTACATAAAACTTTGTTTGTTTGGCTTTATGCATATAGCTATACAAAACTTTTAAAACTGTGACTGCCTTGCCTAGTTTGTGCAGTGTTAGGGTTAGGGTTACATAAAACTTTGTTTGTTTGGCTTTATGCATATAGCTATACAAACATTTAAAACTGTGACTGCCTTGCCTAATTTGTGCAGTGTTAGGGTTAGGGTTACATAAAACTTTGTTTGTTTGGCTTTATTCATATAGCTATACAAACATTACAAATTGTGACTGCCTTGCCAATTTGTGCAGTGTTAGGGTTAGGGTTACATAAAACTTTGTTTGTTTGGCTTTATGCATATAGCTATACAAACATTTAAAACTATGACTGCCTTGCCTAATTTGTGCAGTGTTAGGCTTAGGGTTACATAAAACTTTGTTTGTTTGGCTTTATGCATATAGCTATACAAACATTTAAAACTGTGACTGTCTTGCCTAATTTGTGCAGTGTTAGGGTTAGGGTTACATAAAACTTTGTTTGTTTGGCTTTATTCATATAGCTATACAAATATTACAAATTGTGACTGCCTTGCCTAATTTGTGCAGGGTTAGGGGTAGGGTTACATAAAACTTTGTTTGTTTGGCTTTATGCATATAGCTATACAAACATTTAACACTGTGACTGCCTTGCCTAATTTGTGCAGGGTGAGGGGTAGGGTTACATAAAACTTTGTTTGTTTTGCTTTATGCATATAGCTATACAAACATTTAAAACTGTGACTGCCTTGCCTAATTTGTGCAGTGTTAGGGTTAGGGTTACATAAAACTTTGTTTGTTTGGCTTTATGCATATAGCTATACAAACATTTAAAACTGTGACTGCCTTGCCTAATTTGTGCAGTGTTAGGGTTAGGGTTACATAAAACTTTGTTTGTTTCGCTTTATGCATATAGCTATACAAACATTTAAAACTGTGACTGCCTTGCCTAATTTGTGCAGTGTTAGGGTTAGGGTTACATAAAACCTTGTTTGTTTGGCTTTATGCATATAGCTATACAAACATTTAAAACTGAGACTGCCTTGCCTAATTTGTGCAGTGTTAGGGTTAGGGTTACATAAAACTTTGTTTGTTTGGCTTTATGCATATAGCTATACAAACATTTAAAACTGAGACTGCCTTGCCTAATTTGTTAAGTGTTAGGGTTAGGGTTACATAAAACTTTGTTTGTTTGGCTTTATGCATATAGCTATACAAACATTTAAAACTGAGACTGCCTTGCCTAATTTGTGCAGTGTTAGGGTTAGGGTTACATAAAACTTTGTTTGTTTGGCTTTATGCATATAGCTATACAAACATTTAAAACTGTGACTGCCTTGCCTAATTTGTGCAGGGTTACGGTTAGGGTTACATAAAACTTTGTTTGTTTGGCTTTATGCATATAGCTATACAAACATTTAAAACTTTGACTGCCTTGCCTAATTTGTGCAGTGTTAGGGTTAGGGTTACATAAAACTTTGTTTGTTTGGCTTTATGCATATAGCTTTACAAACATTTAAAACTGTGACTGCCTTGCCTAATTTGTGCAGGGTTAGGGTTAGGGTTACATAAAACTTTGTTTGTTTGGCTTTATGCATATAGCTATACAAACATTTAAAACTGTGACTGTCTTGCCTAATTTTTGCAGTGTTAGGGTTAGGGTTACATAAAACTTTGTTTGTTTGGCTTTATGCATATAGCTATACAAACATTTAAAACTGTGACTGCCTTGCCTAATTTGTGCATTGTTAGGGTTGGGGTTACATAAAACTTTGTTTGTTTGGCTTTATGCATATAGCTATACAAACATTTAAAACTGTGACTGCCTTGCCTAATTTGTGCAGGGTGAGGGGTAGGGTTACATAAAACTTTGTTTGTTTGGCTTTATGCATATAGCTATACAAACATTTAAAACTGAGACTGCCTTGCCTAATTTTTCCAGGGTTAGGGTTAGGGTTACATAAAACTTTGTTTGTTTGGCTTTATGCATATAGCTATACATACATTTAAAACTGTGACTGCTTTGCCTAATTTGTGCAGGGTTAGGGTTAGGGTTACATAAAACTTTGTTTGTTTGGCTTTATGCATATAGCTATACAAACATTTAAAACTGTGACTGTCTTGCCTAATTTGTGCAGTGTTAGGGTTAGGGTTACATAAAACTTTGTTTGTTTGGCTTTATGCATATAGCTATACAAACATTTAAAACTGTGACTGCCTTGACTAATTTGTGCAGTGTTAGGGTTAGGGTTACATAAAACTTTGTTTGTTTGGCTTTATGCATATAGCTATACAAAACTTTTAAAACTGTGACTGCCTTGCCTAATTTGTGCAGTGTTAGGGTTAGGGTTACATAAAACTTTGTTTGTTTGGCTTTATGCATATAGCTATACAAACATTTAAAACTGTGACTGTCTTGCCTAATTTGTGCAGTGTTAGGGTTAGGGTTACAAAAAACTTTGTTTGTTTGGCTTTATGCATATAGCTATACAAACATTTAAAACTGTGACTGTCTTGCCTAATTTGTGCAGTGTTAGGGTTAGGGTTACATAAAACTTTGTTTGTTTGGCTTTATGCATATAGCTATACAAACATTTAAAACTGTGACTGCCTTGCCTAATTTGTGCAGTGTTAGGGTTAGGGTTACATAAAACTTTGTTTGTTTGGCTTTATGCATATAGCTATACAAAACTTTTAAAACTGAGACTGCCTTGCCTAATTTGTGCAGTGTTAGGGTTAGGGTTACATAAAACTTTGTTTGTTTGGCTTTATGCATATAGCAATACAAAACTTTTAAAACTGTGACTGCGTTGCCTAATTTGTGCAGTGTTAGGGTTAGGGTTACATAAAACTTTGTTTGTTTGGCTTTATGCATATAGCTATACAAAACTTTTAAAACTGTGACTGCCTTGCCTAATTTGTGCAGTGTTAGGGTTAGGGTTACATAAAACTTTGTTTGTTTGGCTTTATGCATATAGCTATACAAACATTAAAAACTGTGACTGTCTTGCCTAATTTGTGCAGTGTTAGGGTTAGGGTTACATAAAACTTTGTTTGTTTGGCTTTATGCATATAGCTATACAAACATTTAAAACTGAGACTGCCTTGCCTAATTTGTGCAGTGTTAGGGTTAGGGTTACATAAAACTTTGTTTGTTTGGCTTTATGCATATAGCTATACAAACATTTAAAACTGAGACTGCCTTGCCTAATTTGTGCAGTGTTAGGGTTAGGGTTACATAAAACTTTGTTTGTTTGGCTTTATGCATATAGCTATACAAAACTTTTAAAACTGAGACTGCCTTGCCTAATTTGTGCAGTGTTAGGGTTAGGGTTACATAAAACTTTGTTTGTTTGGCTTTATGCATATAGCTATACAAAACTTTTAAAACTGTGACTGCCTTGCCTAATTTGTGCAGTGTTAGGGTTAGGGTTACATAAAACTTTGTTTGTTTGGCTTTATGCATATAGCTATACAAACATTTAAAACTGTGACTGTCTTGCCTAATTTGTGCAGTGTTAGGGTTAGGGTTACATAAAACTTTGTTTGTTTGGCTTTATGCATATAGCTATACAAACATTTAAAACTGTGACTGCCTTGCCTAATTTGTGCAGTGTTAGGGTTAGGGTTACATAAAACTTTGTTTGTTTGGCTTTATGCATATAGCTATACAAAACTTTTAAAACTGAGACTGCCTTGCCTAATTTGTGCAGTGTTAGGGTTAGGGTTACATAAAACTTTGTTTGTTTGGCTTTATGCATATAGCTATACAAACATTTAAAACTGTGACTGCCTTGCCTAATTTGTGCAGTGTTAGGGTTAGGGTTACATAAAACTTTGTTTGTTTGGCTTTATGCATATAGCTATACAAACATTTAAAACTGTGACTGCCTTGCCTAATTTGTGCAGTGTTAGGGTTAGGGTTACATAAAACTTTGTTTGTTTGGCTTTATGCATATAGCTATACAAACATTTAAAACTGAGACTGCCTTGCCTAATTTGTGCAGTGTTAGGGTTAGGGTTACATAAAACTTTGTTTGTTTGGCTTTATGCATATAGCTATACAAAACTTTTAAAACTGAGACTGCCTTGCCTAATTTGTGCAGTGTTAGGGTTAGGGTTACATAAAACTTTGTTTGTTTGGCTTTATGCATATAGCTATACAAAACTTTTAAAACTGTGACTGCCTTGCCTAATTTGTGCAGTGTTAGGGTTAGGGTTACATAAAACTTTGTTTGTTTGGCTTTATGCATATAGCTATACAAACATTTAAAACTGTGACTGTCTTGCCTAATTTGTGCAGTGTTAGGGTTAGGGTTACATAAAACTTTGTTTGTTTGGCTTTATGCATATAGCTATACAAACATTTAAAACTGTGAGTGCCTTGCCTAATTTGTGCAGTGTTAGGGTTAGGGTTACATAAAACTTTGTTTGTTTGGCTTTATGCATATAGCTATACAAAACTTTTAAAACTGAGACTGCCTTGCCTAATTTGTGCAGTGTTAGGGTTAGGGTTACATAAAACTTTGTTTGTTTGGCTTTATGCATAAAGCTATACAAACATTTAAAACTGTGACTGCCTTGCCTAATTTGTGCAGTGTTAGGGTTAGGGTTACATAAAACTTTGTTTGTTTGGCTTTATGCATATAGCTATACAAACATTTAAAACTGTGACTGCCTTGCCTAATTTGTGCAGTGTTAGGGTTAGGGTTACATAAAACTTTGTTTGTTTGGCTTTATGCATATAGCTATACAAACATTTAAAACTGTGACTGTCTTGCCTAATTTGTGCAGTGTTAGGGTTAGGGTTACATAAAACTTTGTTTGTTTGGCTTTATGCATATAGCTATACAAAACTTTTAAAACTGAGACTGCCTTGCCTAATTTGTGCAGTGTTAGGGTTAGGGTTACATAAAACTTTGTTTGTTTGGCTTTATGCATATAGCTATACAAACATTTAAAACTGTGACTGCCTTGCCTAATTTGTGCAGTGTTAGGCTTAGGGTTACATAAAACTTTGTTTGTTTGGCTTTATGCATATAGCTATACAAACATTTAAAACTGTGACTGCCTTGCCTAATTTGTGCAGTGTTAGGGTTAGGGTTACATAAAACTTTGTTTGTTTGGCTTTATGCATATAGCTATACAAAACTTTTAAAACTGAGACTGCCTTGCCTAATTTGTGCAGTGTTAGGGTTAGGGTTACATAAAACTTTGTTTGTTTGGCTTTATGCATATAGCTATACAAACATTTAAAACTGTGACTGCCTTGCCTAATTTGTGCAGTGTTAGGGTTAGGGTTACATAAAACTTTGTTTGTTTGGCTTTATGCATATAGCTATACAAACATTTAAAACTGTGACTGCCTTGCCTAATTTGTGCAGTGTTAGGGTTAGGGTTACATAAAACTTTGTTTGTTTGGCTTTATGCATATAGCTATACAAACATTTAAAACTGTGACTGTCTTGCCTAATTTGTGCAGTGTTAGGGTTAGGGTTACATAAAACTTTGTTTGTTTGGCTTTATGCATATAGCTATACAAAACTTTTAAAACTGAGACTGCCTTGCCTAATTTGTGCAGGGTTAGGGTTAGGGTTACATAAAACTTTGTTTGTTTGGCTTTATGCATATAGCTATACAAACATTTAAAACTGTGACTGCCTTGCCTAATTTGTGCAGTGTCAGGGTTAGGGTTACATAAAACTTTGTTTGTTTGGCTTTATGCATATAGCTATACAAACATTTAAAACTGTGACTGCCTTGCCTAATTTGTGCAGTGTTAGGGTTAGGGTTACATAAAACTTTGTTTGTTTGGCTTTATGCATATAGCTATACAAAACTTTTAAAACTGAGACTGCCTTGCCTAATTTGTGCAGTGTTAGGGTTAGGGTTACATAAAACTTTGTTTGTTTGGCTTTATGCATATAGCTATACAAACATTTAAAACTGTGACTGCCTTGCCTAATTTGTGCAGTGTTAGGGTTAGGGTTACATAAAACTTTGTTTGTTTGGCTTTATGCATATAGCTATACAAACATTTAAAACTGTGACTGCCTTGCCTAATTTGTGCAGTGTTAGGGTTAGGGTTACATAAAACTTTGTTTGTTTGGCTTTATGCATATAGCTATACAAACATTTAAAACTGTGACTGCCTTGCCTTATTTGTGCAGTGTTAGGGTTAGGGTTACATAAAACTTTGTTTGTTTGGCTTTATGCATATAGCTATACAAAACTTTTAAAACTGAGACTGCCTTGCCTAATTTGTGCAGTGTTAGGGTTAGGGTTACATAAAACTTTGTTTGTTTGGCTTTATTCATATAGCTATACAAACATTTAAAACTGTGACTGCCTTGCCTAATTTGTGCAGTGTTAGGGTTAGGGTTACATAAAACTTTGTTTGTTTGGCTTTATGCATATAGCTATACAAACATTTAAAACTGTGACTGCCTTGCCTAATTTGTGCAGTGTTAGGGTTAGGGTTACATAAAACTTTGTTTGTTTGGCTTTATGCATATAGCTATACAAAACTTTTAAAACTGAGACTGCCTTGCCTAATTTGTGCAGTGTTAGGGTTAGGGTTACATAAAACTTTGTTTGTTTGGCTTTATGCATATAGCTATACAAACATTTAAAACTGTGACTGCCTTGCCTAATTTGTGCAGTGTTAGGGTTAGGGTTACATAAAACTTTGTTTGTTTGGCTTTATGCATATAGCTATACAAACATTTAAAACTGTGACTGCCTTGCCTAATTTGTGCAGTGTTAGGGTTAGGGTTACATAAAACTTTGTTTGTTTGGCTTTATGCATATAGCTATACAAACATTTAAAACTGTGACTGTCTTGCCTAATTTGTGCAGTGTTAGGGTTAGGGTTACATAAAACTTTGTTTGTTTGGCTTTATGCATATAGCTATACAAACTTTTAAAACTGAGACTGCCTTGCCTAATTTGTGCAGTGTTAGGGTTAGGGTTACATAAAACTTTGTTTGTTTGGCTTTATGCATATAGCTATACAAACATTTAAAACTGTGACTGCCTTGCCTAATTTGTGCAGTGTCAGGGTTAAGGTTACATAAAACTTTGTTTGTTTGGCTTTATGCATATAGCTATACAAACATTTAAAACTGTGACTGCCTTGCCTAATTTGTGCAGTGTTAGGGTTAGGGTTACATAAAACTTTGTTTGTTTGGCTTTATGCATATAGCTATACAAACATTTAAAACTGTGACTGCCTTGCCTAATTTGTGCAGTGTTAGGGTTAGGGTTACATAAAACTTTGTTTGTTTGGCTTTATGCATATAGCTATACAAACATTTAAAACTGTGACTGCCTTACCTAATTTGTGCAGTGTTAGGGTTAGGGTTACATAAAACTTTGTTTGTTTGGCTTTATGCATATAGCTATACAAACATTTAAAACTGTGACTGCCTTGCCTTATTTGTGCAGTGTTAGGGTTAGGGTTACATAAAACTTTGTTTGTTTGGCTTTATGCATATAGCTATACAAAACTTTTAAAACTGAGACTGCCTTGCCTAATTTGTGCAGTGTTAGGGTTAGGGTTACATAAAACTTTGTTTGTTTGGCTTTATGCATATAGCTATACAAACATTTAAAACTGTGACTGCCTTGCCTAATTTGTGCAGTGTTAGGGTTAGGGTTACATAAAACTTTGTTTGTTTGGCTTTATGCATATAGCTATACAAACATTTAAAACTGTGACTGCCTTGCCTAATTTGTGCAGTGTTAGGGTTAGGGTTACATAAAACTTTGTTTGTTTGGCTTTATGCATATAGCTATACAAAACTTTTAAAACTGAGACTGCCTTGCCTAATTTGTGCAGTGTTAGGGTTAGGGTTACATAAAACTTTGTTTGTTTGGCTTTATGCATATAGCTATACAAACATTTAAAACTGTGACTGCCTTGCCTAATTTGTGCAGTGTTAGGGTTAGGGTTACATAAAACTTTGTTTGTTTGGCTTTATGCATATAGCTATACAAACATTTAAAACTGTGACTGCCTTGCCTAATTTGTGCAGTGTTAGGGTTAGGGTTACATAAAACTTTGTTTGTTTGGCTTTATGCATATAGCTATACAAACATTTAAAACTGTGACTGTCTTGCCTAATTTGTGCAGTGTTAGGGTTAGGGTTACATAAAACTTTGTTTGTTTGGCTTTATGCATATAGCTATACAAACTTTTAAAACTGAGACTGCCTTGCCTAATTTGTGCAGTGTTAGGGTTAGGGTTACATAAAACTTTGTTTGTTTGGCTTTATGCATATAGCTATACAAACATTTAAAACTGTGACTGCCTTGCCTAATTTGTGCAGTGTCAGGGTTAAGGTTACATAAAACTTTGTTTGTTTGGCTTTATGCATATAGCTATACAAACATTTAAAACTGTGACTGCCTTTCCTAATTTGTGCAGTGTTAGGGTTAGGGTTACATAAAACTTTGTTTGTTTGGCTTTATGCATATAGCTATACAAAACTTTTAAAACTGAGACTGCCTTGCCTAATTTGTGCAGTGTTAGGGTTAGGGTTACATAAAACTTTGTTTGTTTGGCTTTATGCATATAGCTATACAAACATTTAAAACTGTGACTGCCTTGCCTAATTTGTGCAGTGTTAGGGTTAGGGTTACATAAAACTTTGTTTGTTTGGCTTTATGCATATAGCTATACAAAACTTTTAAAACTGTGACTGCCTTGCCTAATTTGTGCAGTGTTAGGGTTAGGGTTACATAAAACTTTGTTTGTTTGGCTTTATGCATATAGCTATACAAAACTTTTAAAACTGAGACTGCCTTGCCTAATTTGTGCAGTGTTAGGGTTAGGGTTACATAAAACTTTGTTTGTTTGGCTTTATGCATATAGCTATACAAACATTTAAAACTGTGACTGTCTTGCCTAATTTGTGAAGGGTTAGGGTTAGGGGTACATAAAACTTTGTTTGTTTGGCTTTATGCATATAGCTATACAAACATTTAAAACTGTGACTGCCTTGCCTAATTTGTGCAGTGTTAGGGTTAGGGTTACATAAAACTTTGTTTGTTTGGCTTTATGCATATAGCTATACAAAACTTTTAAAACTGTGACTGCCTTGCCTAATTTGTGCAGTGTTAGGGTTAGGGTTACATAAAACTTTGTTTGTTTGGCTTTATGCATATAGCTATACAAAACTTTTAAAACTGTGACTGCCTTGCCTAATTTGTGCAGGGTTAGGGTTAGGGTTACATAAAACTTTGTTTGTTTGGCTTTATGCATATAGCTATACAAACATTTAAAACTGTGACTGCCTTGCCTAATTTGTGCAGTGTTAGGGTTAGGGTTACATAAAACTTTGTTTCTTTTGCTTTATGCATATAGCTATACAAACATTTAAAACTGTGACTGCCTTGCCTAATTTGTGCAGTGTTAGGGTTAGGGTTACATAAAACCTTGTTTGTTTGGCTTTATGCATATAGCTATACAAACATTTAAAACTGAGACTGCCTTGCCTTATTTGTGCAGTGTTAGGGTTAGGGTTACATAAAACTTTGTTTGTTTGGCTTTATGCATATAGCTATACAAACATTTAAAACTGAGACTGCCTTGCCTAATTTGTGAAGTGTTAGGGTTAGGGTTACATAAAACTTTGTTTGTTTGGCTTTATGCATATAGCTATACAAACATTTAAAACTGAGACTGCCTTGCCTAATTTGTGCAGGGTTAGGGTTAGGGTTACATAAAACTTTGTTTGTTTGGCTTTATGCATATAGCTATACAAACATTTAAAACTGAGACTGCCTTGCCTAATTTGTGCAGTGTTAGGGTTAGGGTTACATAAAACTTTGTTTGTTTGGCTTTATGCATATAGCTATACAAACATTTAAAACTGAGACTGCCTTGCCTAATTTTTGCAGGGTTAGGGTTAGGGTTACATAAAACTTTGTTTGTTTGGCTTTATGCATATAGCTATACAAACATTTAAAACTGTGACTGCCTTGCCTAATTTGTGCAGGGTTAGGGTTAGGGTTACATAAAACTTTGTTTGTTTGGCTTTATGCATATAGCTATACAAACATTTAAAACTGTGACTGCCTTGCCTAATTTGTGCAGTGTTAGGGTTAGGGTTACATAAAACTTTGTTTGTTTGGCTTTATGCATATAGCTATACAAACATTTAAAACTGTGACTGCCTTGCCTAATTTGTGCAGGGTTAGGGTAAGGGTTACATAAAACTTTGTTTGTTTGGCTTTATGCATATAGCTATACAAACATTTAAAACTGTGACTGTCTTGCCTAATTTGTGCAGTGTTAGGGTTAGGGTTACATAAAACTTTGTTTGTTTGGCTTTATGCATATAGCTATACAAACATTTAAAACTGTGACTGCCTTGCCTAATTTGTGCAGTGTTAGGGTTAGGGTTACATACAACTTTGTTTGTTTGGCTTTATGCATATAGCTATACATACATTTAAAACTGTGACTGCCTTGCCTAATTTGTGCAGGGTGAGGGGTAGGGTTACATAAAACTTTGTTTGTTTGGCTTTATGCATATAGCTATACAAACATTTAAAACTGAGACTGCCTTGCCTAATTTGTCCAGGGTTAGGGTTAGGGTTACATAAAACTTTGTTTGTTTGGTTTTATGCATATAGCTATACAAACATTTAAAACTGTGACTGCTTTGCCTAATTTGTGCAGGGTTAGGGTTAGGGTTACATAAAACTTTGTTTGTTTGGCTTTATGCCTAATGCTATACAAACATTAAAAACTGTGACTGCCTTGCCTAATTTGTGCAGTGTTAGGGTTAGGGTTACATAAAACTTTGTTTGTTTGGCTTTATGCATATAGCTATACAAACATTTAAAACTGAGACTGCCTTGCCTAATTTGTCCAGGGTTAGGGTTAGGGTTACATAAAACTTTGTTTGTTTGGCTTTATGCATATAGCTATACAAACATTTAAAACTGTGACTGCTTTGCCTAATTTGTGCAGGGTTAGGGTAAGGGTTACATAAAACTTTGTTTGTTTGGCTTCATGCCTATAGCTATACAAACATTAAAAACTGTGACTGCCTTGCCTAATTTGTGCAGTGTTAGGGTTAGGGTTACATAAAACTTTGTTTGTTTGGCTTTATGCATATAGCTATACAAACATTTAAAACTGTGAGTGCCTTGCCTAATTTGTGCAGTGTTAGGGTTAGGGTTACATAAAACTTTGTTTGTTTTGCTTTATGCATATAGCTATACAAACATTTAAAACTGTGACTGCCTTGCCTAATTTGTGCAGGGTTAGGGTTAGGGTTACATAAAACTTTGTTTGTTTGGCTTTATGCATATAGCTATACAAACATTTAAAACTGTGACTGCCTTGCCGAATTTGTGCAGGGTTAGGGTTAGGGTTACGTAAAACTTTGTTTGTTTGGCTTTATGCATATAGCTATACAAACATTTAAAACTGTGACTGCCTTGCCTAATTTGTGCAGGGTTAGGGTTAGGGTTACATAAAACTTTGTTTGTTTGGCTTTATGCATATAGCTATACAAACATTTAAAACTGAGACTGCCTTGCCTAATTTTTTCAGTGTTAGGGTTAGGGTTAGGGTTACATAAAACTTTGTTTGTTTGGCTTTATGCATATAGCTATACAAACATTTAAAACTGTGACTGCCTTGCCTAATTTGTGCAGTGTTAGGGTTAGGGTTACATAAATCTTTGTTTGTTTGGCTTTATGCATATAGCTATACAAACATTTAAAACTGTGACTGCCTTGCCTAATTTGTGCAGGGTTAGGGTTAGGGTTACATAAAACTTTGTTTGTTTGGCTTTATGCATATAGCTCTACAAACATTTAAAACTGAGACTGCCTTGCCTACGTTGTGCAGTGTTAGGCTTAGGGTTACATAAAACTTTGTTTGTTTGGCTTTATGCATATAGCTATACAAACATTTAAAACTGTGACTGCCTTGCCGAATTTGTGCAGGGTTAGGGTTAGGGTTACATAAAACTTTGTTTGTTTGGCTTTATGCATATAGCTATACAAACATTTAAAACTGTGACTGCCTTGCCTAATTTGTGCAGGGTTAGGGTTAGGGTTACATAAAACTTTGTTTGTTTGGCTTTATGCATATAGCTATACAACTATTTAAAACTGTGACTGCCTTGCCTAATTTGTGCAGGGTTAGGGTTAGGGTTGCATAAAACTTTGTTTGTTTGGCTTTATGCATATAGCTATACAAACATTTAAAACTGTGACTGCCTTGCCTCATTTTTGCAGTGTTAGGGTTAGGGTTAGATAAAACTTTGTTTGTTTGGCTTTATGCATATAGCTATACAAACATTTAAAACTGGGACTGCCTTGCCTAATTTGTGCAGTGTTAGGCTTAGGGTTACATAAAACTTTGTTTGTTTGGCTTTATGCATATAGCTATACAAACATTTAAAACTGTGACTGCCTTGCCTAATTTGTGCAGTGTTAGGCTTAGGGTTACATAAAACTTTGTTTGTTTGGCTTTATGCATATAGCTATACAAACATTTAAAACTGTGACTGACTTGCCTAATTTGTGCAGTGTTCGGATTAGGGTTACATAAAACTTTGTTTGTTTGGCTTTATGCATATAGCTATACAAACATTTAAAACTGTGACTGCCTTGCCTAATTTGTGCAGTTTTAGGGTTAGGGTTACATAAAACTTTGTTTGTTTGGCTTTATGCATATAGCTATACAAACATTTAAAACTGTGACTGTCTTGCCTAATTTGTGCAGGGTTAGGGTTAGGGTTACATAAAACTTTGTTTGTTTGGCTTTATGCATATAGCTATACAAACATTTAAAACTGTGACTGCCTTGCCTAATTTGTGCAGTGTTAGGGTTAGGGTTACATAAAACTTTGTTTGTTTGGCTTTATGCATATAGCTATACAAACATTTAAAACTGAGACTGCCTTGCCTAATTTGTGCAGTGTTAGGCTTAGGGTTACATAAAACTTTGTTTGTTTGGCTTTATGCATATAGCTATACAAACATTTAAAACTGAGACTGCCTTGCCTAATTTGTGCAGTGTTAGGCTTGGGGTTACATAAAACTTTGTTTGTTTGGCTTTATGCATATAGCTATACAAACATTTAAAACTGTGAGTGCCTTGCCTAATTTGTGCAGTGTTAGGGTTAGGGTTACATAAAACTTTATTTGTTTGTATTTATGCATATAGCTATACAAACATTTAAAACTGTTACTGCCTTGCCTAATTTGTGCAGGGTTAGGGGTAGGGTTACATAAAACTTGGTTTGTTTGGCTTTATGCATATAGCTATACAAACATTTAAAACTGTGACTGCTTTGCCGAATTTGTGCAGGGTTAGGGTTAGGGTTACATAAAACTTTGTTTGTTTGGCTTTATGCATATAGCTATACAACTATTTAAAACTGTGACTGCCTTGCCTAATTTGTGCAGGGTTAGGGTTAGGGTTGCATAAAACTTTGTTTGTTTGGCTTTATGCATATAGCTATACAAACATTTAAAACTGTGACTGCCTTGCCTAATTTGTGCAGTGTTAGGGTTAGGGTTTGATAAAACTTTGTTCGTTTGGCTTCATGCATATAGCTATACAAACATTTAAAACTGGGACTGCCTTGCCTAATTTGTGCAGTGTTAGGCTTAGGGTTACATAAAACTTTGTTTGTTTGGCTTTATGCATATAGCTATACAAACATTTAAAACTGTGACTGCCTTGCCTAATTTGTGCAGTGTTAGGCTTAGGGTTACATAAAACTTTGTTTGTTTGGCTTTATGCATATAGCTATACAAACATTTAAAACTGTGACTGCCTTGCCTAATTTGTGCAGTGTTAGGGTTAGGGTTACATAAAACTTTGTTTGTTTGGCTTTATGCATATAGCTATACAAACATTTAAAACTGAGACTGCCTTGCCTAATTTGTGCAGTGTTAGGCTTAGGGTTACATAAAACTTTGTTTGTTTGGCTTTATGCATATAGCTATACAAACATTTAAAACTGAGACTGCCTTGCCTAATTTGTGCAGTGTTAGGCTTAGGGTTACATAAAACTTTGTTTGTTTGGCTTTATGCATATAGCTATACAAACATTTAAAACTGTGAGTGCCTTGCCTAATTTGTGCAGTGTTAGGGTTAGGGTTACATAAAACTTTATTTGTTTGTCTTTATGCATATAGCTATACAAACATTTAAAACTGTGAGTGCCTTGCCTAATTTGTGCAGGGTTAGGGTTAGGGTTACATAAAACTTTGTTTGTTTGGCTTTATGCATATAGCTATACAAACATTTAAAACTGTGACTGCCTTGCCTAATTTGTGCAGGGTTAGGGTTAGGGTTACATAAAACTTTGTTTGTTTGGCTTTATGCATATAGCTATACAAACATTTAAAACTGTGACTGCCTTGCCTAATTTGTGCAGGGTTAGGGTTAGGGTTACATAAAACTTTGTTTGTTTGGCTTTATGCATATAGCTATACAAACATTTAAAACTGAGACTGCCTTGCCTTATTTTTTCAGTGTTAGGGTTAGGGTTAGGGTTACATAAAACTTTGTTTGTTTGGCTTTATGCATATAGCTATACAAACATTTAAAACTGTGACTGCCTTGCCTAATTTGTGCAGTGTTAGGGTTAGGGTTACATAAAACTTTGTTTGTTTGGCTTTATGCATATAGCTATACAAACATTTAAAACTGTGACTGCCTTGCCTAATTTGTGCAGGGTTAGGGTTAGGGTTACATAAAACTTTGTTTGTTTGGCTTTATGCATATAGCTATACAAACATTTAAAACTGAGACTGCCTTGCCTACGTTGTGCAGTGTTAGGCTTAGGGTTACATAAAACTTTGTTTGTTTGGCTTTATGCATATAGCTATACAAACATTTAAAACTGTGACTGCCTTGCCTAATTTGTGCAGTGTTAGGGTTAGGGTTCCATAAAACTTTGTTTGTTTGGCTTTATGCATATAGCTATACAAACATTTAAAACTGTGACTGACTTGCCTAATTTGTGCAGTGTTAGGATTAGGGTTACATAAAACTTTGTTTGTTTGGCTTTATGCATATAGCTATACAAACATTTAAAACTGTGACTGCCTTGCCTCATTTGTGCAGGGTTAGGGTTAGGGTTACATAAAACTTTGTTTGTTTGGCTTTATGCATATAGCTATACAACTATTTAAAACTGTGACTGCCTTGCCTAATTTGTGCAGGGTTAGGGTTAGGGTTGCATAAAACTTTGTTTGTTTGGCTTTATGCATATAGCTATACAAACATTTAAAACTGTGACTGCCTTGCCTAATTTGTGCAGTGTTAGGGTTAGGGTTACATAAAACTTTGTTTGTTTGGCTTTATGCATATAGCTATACAAACATTTAAAACTGTGACTGCCTTGCCTAATTTGTGCAGGGTTAGGGTTAGGGTTACATAAAACTTTGTTTGTTTGGCTTTATGCATATAGCTATACAAACATTTAAAACTGTGACTGCCTTGCCTAATTTGTGCAGTGTTAGGCTTAGGGTTACATAAAACTTTGTTTGTTTGGCTTTATGCATATAGCTATACAAACATTTAAAACTGAGACTGCCTTGCCTAATTTGTGCAGTGTTAGGCTTAGTGTTGTGAAGGAACATAACTGGCTATACACCGGTTACAAACTGTATATATATATTGGACTGTTTGGCAGACAGCGGCAGGCAAGCAGTCGCAGTAAGACGGATAGTCTTACGTGTTGATTATCAGACTTTCTTCCCCATACTTGTTACTATGTACTTCTATTTACCTTAGGCGAGCAGCCTTACATTTCTGTATTATAAATAAACCCCATTACACATACCACTCGGTGTAACTCACGTTTGTCTTTATTTCCTAAGTATTTAGGAATATAACAATGGCGACGAAAGGATGTTCTTTCTCTTAACAGAGATAAATTACCGTACCAAGGACTGTGTACAATGCAAGGATTTTTTGTTTTACGAAAAAAACAAACTACACAAGGATTTTTGACCACGTGCGTCAATGAATTTAAAAATTTTTCCTACCTAAAGTAGCGAAAAGTACGGATTTTTCTTCGTAAAGAACTCACAAGAAATTATAGAAACATGTTCAAGGTAAAGTGGAATTTATATTTATTTTGACAAGTAAAAAAAAAAAAAAAAAAAAAAAATGGTCGCAAGTTGAATTCGAAACTACACTAAAGGATTACGAGTTTCGAAAGAAAAAATATAAATACAACGACTATTGTACCATTTTATGCCACGTGGGAACGGCAGCCATATATTTTTTTTTTTTTGGAAAATTAATTGTTTGTTATTGCCTTTATATAAATAATTGGAACTATTTGTCGTGGGAAGTAAGAAATATTTTGTGTATGAACTTACGTTGTTGAAAAAAAAAAAAAAAAAAAAAAAAAAAGAATTATTTTACAAAGCCTGTTGAATTACTATGGATGAACTTTGTTGAAACGTGTTGTGTCTGCATATTGCTACTAATTTACGATATACGTAAATTTACGATTTTTCTTTGGAATTATTGTGTAGAATTCGAAAAGACATTTTTGTACTAGAAGCTAACATGGAACAATTAGCAGAGTTAACTAAGGCTCTAGCCCTTAGCATCCAGGAACAGACAAAAATGACTCAACAATTTTTAGCGCAACAACAACAACAACAACAAATTCAACAACAACAGCTACAGCAACAGCTGCAACAACAACAAGAAAGAACACAAAAAACTTTAGAGGCACAACAAGAACAAACAAACATACTACAACGACAAATGTCGACACAGCAAAAGAATTTAGAAAAGCTAATTCTAACGTCGACCGGGAAGAAGACTAATTTTTCTGCCGAGGGTATTTCAAATTCACTAACGGAATTTCGTTACTCCCCGGATACTGGTGTTACTTTCCCTGCATACTACAGAAGATACGAAACAATTTTTACGAAAAGATGTTTAGACTGGACCGATGAGGAAAAAGTTACCCTGCTACTACAAAAACTGGGTACTGATGAAAACACCAAGTATGCAAATCTAATTCTACCAAAAAAACCGGAGGAGGTTTCGTTCGAGGAAACAATTAGTACCTTGTCGAAAATATTTGATAAAAGGGATAGCCTATTTCACTCTAGATACAAATGTTTGAACATTCAGAAGGCAGAAGCTGAAGACTATCTAGAATATGCTTGCACTGTGAACTGTTTATGCGAATCATTTAAATTGAATGAAATTTCCGCAGACCAATTTAAATGTTTAATCTTTGTACAAGGTCTCACAGCACCAAGGGACAAAGATATACGTTCACGGATCCTAACAATTATGGAGGCGGATCCTAACATAACATTGCAAAAAGTCACTGAAGAGTGTCAACGTCTGATTAACATAAAGAAAGACAACACTCGCATTGAAGAGAAAAATATTTTTAAGGTGCAGCAAGTAAAAAGGCAAGGGACCACAAGAAAGTCCAGGTTCCAAGAACACAGGATCCTTAAAGGATACAAAGACCCAAAGCTAAAGTGTAAATGTTGTGGTAGTTTAAGACACAACAATAAGACCTGCTGGTTTAGGAACAAAATATGTTATGAATGTGGTCTCAGAGGTCACAAGGGAACATACTGTGCCCAGAAGAAAAGTCAAGGGACCGATAATGTAAATACGCTTCGCATGAATAAAGAAAAAAGCTGCGAAAGACGGAAATATGTTGATGTTCGGATAAATGGACATCTGGTTACATTGCTTCTGGATAGCGGTGCAGATATTAGTATTATAAATGAAGATATATGGAAAAGGATAGGTCGACCTGAATTAACGAAAACCAGAAAGACGGCGAGAAGTGTGTGCGGCAAAAGATTAGAGTTCAAGGGAGAATTAAAATGCAAAGTGACATTCGCTAACCAGACTCATAAATCCAAAGTGTACGTCGTACCAGGAAAGAATGCATGCCTGTTTGGGGTAGATTGGATTGTCCTGTTTAATTTATGGGAGAAACCCATAAATTCGTTTTGTAACGTTTTAACTGCAGAAAAAGCAAACCAAAGGGAAGACTTCCTGAAGGATTTGAAAACTGAATTTCCCAATGTTTTTGCCGAAGGACTAGGACTCTGTATTAAGACAGAGGCAAAATTTGAATTAAAGAAAAATGCCACTCCAGTATTCAAACCTAAAAGGAATGTGCCTTTTTCAGCGATGGACGCAATCGAAAAAGAGTTGGATAGACTTCAACAACTGGAAGTCATTGAAAAAGTTAACCACACAGATTGGGCAAGTCCAACCGTGTATGTAAAGAAAAAAAATAACAGAATAAGGGTCTGTGGAGATTTTTCAACGGGTTTAAATGACTGTCTATTGGACCATAATTATCCCCTTCCGTCCGCAGAAGATCTGTTCTCTAAGCTTAACGGAGGAAAATTTTTTTCTAAGATAGACCTCTCAGATGCTTACTTGCAAATTAAGATCAGCGATGAATGCTCCAAATACTTAGGCATAAATACTCATAAGGGCATTTTTAAGCTAAAGAGGCTTCCTTTTGGATTAAAGGTTGCTCCTGCTATTTTCCAGCAAATTATGGACACGATGCTGGCAGGGTTGGAATTTTCAATGGCCTACCTTGACGATATCCTAATTAAAAGTGAAAATTTGCAAGATCATAAGAAGCATGTAAAAGAAGTATTCAAAAGAATACAGGAATTTGGTTTTAAATTGAGCCCAGAAAAATGCGATTTTTTTATGAAAAAAATTAAATATCTAGGTCAAATAATCGACAAAGAGGGTCGAAGACCGGATCCACAAAGGACTGAAGCAATTGAAAAGATGCCTGCTCCAGATTCAGTGACAAAATTAAAATCGTTTTTGGGATTAGTTCAATACTATGCAATTTACATCCCTAACATACATAATTTAAGAGCTCCTCTTAACGAGTTACTGAAAAAGGGTGTTAAATGGAACTGGAATAAGGAATGTGAATCTGCTTTCCAAAATATCAAAAGATGTCTACTGTCAGACTTAGCATTGGCACATTTCAATCCAGAAAAGGAACTAATACTAGCAACGGACGCCAGTGATTACGGTGTTGGCGCTGTATTACTTCACAAGTATGAGGATGGTAGGACAAAAGCTATCGCCCATGCTTCAAGAACGTTGGTTGCAGCGGAGAAAAATTACAGCCAAATTGAAAAAGAGGCGCTGTCGATAATATTTGGAATTACAAAGTACAATCGATTTCTCCATGGACGATCTTTTATTTTGCAAACCGACCATAAACCCCTACTTACCATATTTGGATCAAAGAAAGGCATTCCCACACATACTGCGAATCGATTACAGCGATGGGCTGCAACCCTCTTAAACTATCAGTTTAAGATGGAACATGTATCCTCAAAAAAGTTAGGACACGCAGATGCATTATCACGGTTGATCCCTAAAAGAAGCGAAAGTTTCGAAGAAACGGTAATTGCTGCGCTTAAAGACGAAAGTGAATGTACAAGTTCAATGTGTAATATGATACGTGAACTTCCGGTAACTTTCGAAAAAATAAAAAAAGAGGCAGTAAATGACATTTTCATTAAGAAAATGAAAAATCAATTGGGATGGATAAAAAAAAATAAAAAGGTAGATAAAACAACGCCTTTTTCCATCTGTGAAGATGTGCTCATGTATGGTGAGAGGATCGTAATTCCACTAACGTTACAGAGGAAAATTCTGAAGGAATTTCATACAGGTCATCCGGGCATTTCGAGAATGAAATCCCTTATGAGAGGATATGTGTACTGGCCTGGTATGGACAAGGAAGTTGAAAAATGTGTCAAGACATGCAGAGGATGTCAATTAGCAGCTCGAGATCCTCCAGTAAAAACGACGCCATGGCCAAAGACGGACCTACCCTGGTCACGTCTGCATATTGATTATGCGGGACCTATAAATGGTTATTTTTACTTGATTATTGTAGATTCTTTTTCAAAATGGCCAGAAATATTTAAGTTTAGACATCCAACAGCAAAAAACACTGTGAGTGCGCTTAATGAAATTTTTAGCCGTTTTGGAGTGCCAAAAACCTTAGTGAGCGATAATGGAACAGCATTTACTGCTCATGAATTCAAAGAATTCTGTGACTCACTAAATATTCTACATATGACAACACCTGTGTACCATCTAAAACCAACACAAAGTCAAGTATCTGCAGAATGTCTTCTTGGTTCCTCCTCTTCTCTTTTCTCTCTCCCAACAATCGAACACAGCATATAATAACAAAACTCTAAAGCACGTCTGACAGCACTGACTTCTGCCAACAGTCTCGCCTCCTCTTAACAACACAGGCTTTTTATATCGCAAAATCGTTCACCTCTATTTGCATATTCTTCTAACTCACGTGATCACTACTCTATAAATAAGAGTCTTGACCATTTCTTTTCTTTCTTTTTATTTATTTTTGGTGACCGACCCGCACGTGGTCTATCCAGGTAAGTCACGCATTTCTCCACACTCCCCCCTGATCTCATGATCACAAACAGGACATGCGGGCAATCGTCGTTGGCGGGTACTCCTTCGAAGAAGCACTTCCTCATTGCTGTTTTCTTCATTACCACCATCATTACTACCAGTCTGTTCCATTATCCCGTCTCGTGGTTCCATAGGCGGTGTCTCACAATCAGGGCAGGGGGGCAGTATCCGTCTTTGTCGGGTACTTCTCCGAAGAATCGGAGGCGTCATCTCCTCGGTATGCTCCATCATCCCTTCTCGCTGGGTTTCGCAATCACGGGGGGTGGGCAGTATTCGTCTCTGTCGAGTATTTCGATGAGGCATTACTTCCTTGTGTCCATCGCTCTCCTCACTATTGTCATCAGTATGTCCCATCATTCCCTCATCTGGTTCTGTTGGTGGTGTTTCTATGCTCACCTGAAGGGGCAGTAAGTGATCAGGATCATCTCTGAACGGTGTGTGATCCTCCTCATCGTCCTCAGAATCAGAAGAGGTATAACAAGGGCGGATATCTTTTACGTGACGTGGTATGCCACCAATCAACATGGTCTGAGGACTTATGATTTCATCTATTTTTCCCCGGAAAAATTTCGTAGTGCACCCAGCATTTGGGGGTTTTATCCAAACAAGGTCTCCCACCTGATATGGTGTATTGACAACACTCACCACTGATGGTATGGCATCAACTCCTTTCACACGCTGTTCATATTGGTAAATCCCATTGGCTGGTGCAGTTGCTGGTGTTGCATTGTCCTTGGGTGTTATATTATACCAGTACACAGCTTCTGGAATAGAGCACTGCGTCCTGGCTGCAATTCTTTTGACGGTGCGGTGACACCGTTCTGCTATACCATTACCCTCGGGATAATATGCACACCGATAATGCATTTTAATCCCCCATTCGTGCACGAATTTCTGAAATTCTTGACATCGAAATGTGGCGGCATTATCAGTCAGAATTTCAATCGGGGCACCACGTTCAAAAAAGACGGCTCTCAACTGTTGTATAATGCTGGCTGCATCCTGTCGTGTCAACAGGCGCCATATTGTGAAACGCGTCGGGCCACAATCCGTCATGGTCAAAAAATGTTTGCCCCCATAATGTGTTATGTCCATCCCTACTCGCTGCCAGTTGCCCTCCACCTCGAGCTTCCCTTTTTGCCATTGGGATGGTGCCGGATCAATTCTCTGACACTCTTCACACGAACGTATGGCTGCTTTCACTGATGCTTTTGTAGTTGCAGGGCATACTCTTCGGACAAAATATGCAGTCCTCTGAATTCCAGGATGTCCAATCTGCTGGTGTATCATACGGATCTGGTCAGGTGTTAATTGATCCGTTACAGTCGCGCATGTTTGTTGTTGAAGATCGGATCCCTGCCTCATTGCATCGATCCACCTCTTTGGTACTCGAGTCAAGCTATCAGCCAAATTCTGCATCGACGAGACTAACGTAATGTCTACCTGCAAGCTGTATTCGTCAACTAGACGCTTAATTATTGCTAGTCTCCTTCGTACTAGCATTTCACTTGCAGCTCTAGTCTTAACTCGAGCCTTTCCAGTCAAGGTGTCGGTTAACCAATGGTAAACACACAATGAGTCAGTGTGGAGATGCACAACATTAGTCTGCCATTGCAATGCGAGATTAAGACCTTTTAACGTGGCATCAAGTTCTGCCAAATTTATATGTTGGGCATCATTTTTCGGACGAAGCCAGCATGCATCTTCCACAACAACACCTAGTTGCTCCAACACGACACCTGTAGCCAACGAACTTGCGTCAACCCATGCATTTAGTTCGTTTCCAGACACTTGCCACTCACCCCGGGCAGGGTCATTCCTATGCACTCTGGACAACATTTCAGCCATCATTTGTTGGAGAGAATCATCATCTGCAACATCGTCCCATCCTTTTGTTACTGTAGTCACTCGTCTTTTCACCACTCCTGTTGCCGATCGGAGCCATCCACAGACAGGTAGATGTCCTACCAATTTACCACAGATAGAAAACACAGTACGTCTTGTTAATACATTGGGTAACTTTGGAAGTGGGCTCCCTCGTTTCCATCGCAACGTATTGCCCTCCTCCCAGACCTCGAGGCCTAGCACGGGCACTCCATCCTTTAGGCGCTTAGGGTCTTTGCTTATTAACCCAAACGCTTTCAGTTTTATTCGAACTGCATCCGCAGACATTATGTCCTCATTAACATAGATGTCATCTATGTAGGCTGAAGCAGCTTTTGCTGTGGTCTCATCCTGCATCAAAACAGTTTTAATAATGGATGTCATAATCAAGGGTGCTACGTTTAGGCCAAAACCCAAACGTGTCAAACAATATAGTTTTCCCTTGAGTAGTACTGTCTGAAACGGCCATAATGACTCATGGACACGTATCTGCAGGTAGGCCCTCTTTAGATCCAGAAGTGCTACATTGCTCCCTTTTTGACGCCACTCTCTCAGTTTAGCAGCGCACACATCTGCGTTTCCGGTAAACGCATCAACATGCCGATTCAACTCTCGGTAATCCATTACGGGACGAATTTTTTCTTTGGTAGGTTGTTCAACAGCCATGAGCGGAATTAATCCCTTGGGTGGTCCCAGACGTTCCTGTGGGTATGGTATTAACCAACCGTTGTCAATCCACATCTGAAGTTCTTCTTCATATGCGGCCCTATTCTTGGTAGAAACTGCATACTCTGGAATCGTGTTGCACAGCCGATCTGGTTCCTGGCCCATGGCCCATTTCCACTCTGCAGTCCACACCCTTTCGTTGTCATCAAATGTAGCACAGAAGTCCTTTTCTTCAATCGACATGGCTGCACAGACGTCTTTCCCTTCTCCAAGCCTGATACCTCTAGCTGCTGTGATTGTAACGCCTCCTAGTGCTTGTATTGCATCAATTCCAAGCAACATGTCGTAGCCAAGGGGTTTCTCCTGCATCACCAGAACGTCAACTTTAGCTGTGTCACCCTTCTCAGTGCAGATTGTGACTGTCCCTTCACCACAACATACCCGTGATAAGCCATTGATGGTCATAACGCCAACTGGGTTCCTCCGCCACACCGGACAGCAATGGGCACTAACTATAGACCGGGAACACCCCGTGTCTATAAGTGCTGAACACTGCACATCATCAAGTTTAACGCTAATGACAGGCAATCCTGTGTTTATTGGTTGGCAGGGGGCAAGGGTAGCGATAGTACCTTGCCCCCAACTTCGTTTCCCGAACAGTTGCGAGATATGTGCCCAAACTTATTGCAGCGATAGCATTGCACTGGTCTCTTTGATTGTGGATATACACCTCTCCTATCACTCCGGCACTCTTTAGCAAAATGATTGGCCTCCCCACATTTATAGCACACTGGGGTGGCATGCTTATTACTATCTGGAAGAGAGTCCACATTGCCTCCATGTCGAAAACGAGCTGCTGCTGCAATTGGTTCCTGTTCCTTACAGATGTTTCGAGCTCGGGCCAATAACTCATCAGTTGACAATTCATCGATTCTTGATGATGCCTGCAACAGTTTACTGACCTCCTCGGGTAGGCCTACCAAAAAAGCACAGCTTAATATTTTATCGTTGACCCCACCAAACGGTACAGATAATTTTCGCAGGTCGGCTAGGTACACGTCGACTGTTTCCTTGGGTTGAAGTGTCCGGCTCGTGAACTGTTGCCACGCAACAAATGGATCTGTACCAAACGCTGTATACAGGCTCTGCTTGATTTCATCCCAGTCTGGTTCATCCCCGAGTTGTTGGTAGACTGCATAGGCCCCTCCGGTTAGCCTCAAAGGGATAACTGTGGCTGGTTCTTTAATTTTGCACAGTTTACAGATTTTCTCTGCCTTTTCAATCCATTCAACGACAGTCGGTCCAGTGGTAGATCCGTCGAACTCGGGTATTAAGCGAATGTCGAATCTGTCCATTGTTAGTAACCGCACACCAAGCGCCGAGATAGCTTAAAACCAACACAAAGTCAAGTATCTGCAGAATGTCTTCTTGGTTCCTCCTCTTCTCTTTTCTCTCTCCCAACAATCGAACACAGCATATAATAACAAAACTCTAAAGCACGTCTGACAGCACTGACTTCTGCCAACAGTCTCGCCTCCTCTTAACAACACAGGCTTTTTATATCGCAAAATCGTTCACCTCTATTTGCATATTCTTCTAACTCACGTGATCACTACTCTATAAATAAGAGTCTTGACCATTTCTTTTCTTTCTTTTTATTTATTTTTGGTGACCGACCCGCACGTGGTCTATCCAGGTAAGTCACGCATTTCTCCACACCATCCACGATCGAATGGGTTGGCCGAAAAATTTGTAGATACGTTTAAAAGGGCACTTAAGAAAAATCTTACTACGGACACAGACGAACAATGTATTCAAACATTTTTAGCAATTTACAGGGTGACACCAAATCCTAATAATAATGTCAATTCTTCCCCGGCTGAGCTAATGTTTGCAAGAAAGATAAGATCTGTCTTCGATAGGCTGCTACCAGAGAAAAAGAAAGTTTTCAAAAAAGAAAACCTTAATACCAAGTGCTTCTCCCCAGGTGAAAATGTATATTTCAAACATTTTCAAAATGGACGAAATCAGTGGGTTGAAGGTATTATCAAAAAAAGGATTGGGAGCATGGTCTATACCATCCAAGGATTAAGTTTTGTCTGCAAAAGACACAGAAATCAAATACGTCCCAGACTGTCTCCAAATGTGGAAGAGACACCAATGGAAACATTGTGCGATATTTTTGATATACCAAAACCAGCGTGTGTACCGCAAACAATGAATATTTCGCCTGAACCGACCATACGGGCTGGACAGAAACCTTTACCCCGGGTAACGCTGACCAGAAGGAAAAGCGCAAGAAAGAGAAAAGTTACCAGGAGATTAAGCCCTGACCCTAAAAGGAAGAGGTATTTAAGCTAAAATCAGTAAGATTTCAGCTTCAGGGGGAGGTGTTGTGAAGGAACATAACTGGCTATACACCGGTTACAAACTGTATATATATATTGGACTGTTTCGCAGACAGCGGCAGACAAGCAGTCGCAGTAAGACGGATAGTCTTACGTGTTGATTATCAGACTTTCTTCCCCATACTTGTTACTATGTACTTCTATTTACGTTAGGCGAGCAGCCTTACGTTTCTGTATTATAAATAAACCCCATTACACATACCACTCGGTGTAACTCACGTTTGTCTTTATTTCCTAAGTATTTAGGAATATAACACTTAGGGTTACATAACACTTTGTTTGTTTGGCTTTATGCATATAGCTATACAAACATTTAAAACTGAGACTGCCTTGCCTAATTTGTGCAGTGTTAGGCTTAGGGTTACATAAAACTTTGTTTGTTTGGCTTTATGCATATAGCTATACAAACATTTAAAACTGTGACTGCCTTGCCTAATTTGTGCAGTGTTAGGGTTAGGGTTACATAAAACTTTGTTTGTTTGGCTTTATGCATATAGCTATACAAACATTTAAAACTGTGACTGCCTTGCCTAATTTGTGCAGTGTTAGGGTTAGGGTTACATAAAACTTTGTTTGTTTGGCTTTATGCATATAGCTATACAACTATTTAAAACTGTGACTGCCTTGCCTAATTTTTGCAGGGTTAGGGTTAGGGTTAGGGTTTTTTTTTTTTTTTTTTTTTTACAAAGGCCTCACCACATTATCAAGGCCCAGAGGCCACTCAAGGATAAGGGTTAAAGAGTGTACAGTAGAAGTTGGTCAATATAGTAATCATTAGTAATGAAAATTTGGTAAATTTAATAACTTATATGGAACGGCTCATCAAGAACTTATTTACCTTAGACTTGAACACAACCATATTGTAGTCAGCCGGAAAGCAGGAAAACGGAAGACAATTCCACAGGCGTGCAGTTCTAAGAAAGAAGCTTTGTTCATGGAATCTATGTTTAGGTTTAGGAACAGATAAAGAGTGGGGGAAATTATTGATAGTGTTTACAGCTAGACGAGTGTTTCTTGTGAAAGTTTTGTGAGGGGGGACCATAGATTGAAGCTCAGTTGAACACTTTCCATGAAAATAACGATACATCAGAGACAAACTCGCAACATCTCTTCTGTGAGATAGAGGTTGTAAGGAGGAGAAAAGAACATCTCCTACGAGGCTACGAAGTCTATTTTGAACTCTATCAAGGCAGGACAAGTCCTTTCTAGCAGCTCCTGCCCAGATGTGGCAACAGTATTCCATCCTTGGACGTACCTGGCTCTTATATAGATAGAGAATAGCATCAGCAGTGAGATATCTACTGGATCGATAGAAAGATCCCACCATTTTTCCAGCGGCCTTGGCAACAGATTTGATATACGTGTTCCATTTAAGATCAGGAGTAATGGTCAAGCCCAGAAGCTTGTCAAAACTTGAGGCCTCCTGAAGACGAGAGCCATTCATTTCAATTGATGACAAATGTGGATTAAAATGTTGATGATGTAAAGAGAGAAGCTTGGTTTTAGATGCATTAAAAGTAACCAGCCACTCCTTTCCCCATTGTACTACATGCTCAAGATGAGAGGAGATAGAATTGGAGAGTACTTGCTCGTTTACTGTCTTAGATGTGGTACCATAAATGGTAGTGTCGTCAGCATAAATGTCTACAAATGATGTAAGGATATGATTTGGAAGATCATTAATGTAGATCAGGAAAAGGGTTGCATAAAACTTTGTTTGTTTGGCTTTATGCATATAGCTATACAAACATTTAAAACTGAGACTGCCTTGCCTAATTTTTTAAGTGTTAGGGTTAGGGTTAGGGTTACATAAAACTTTGTTTGTTTGGCTTTATGGATATAGCTATACAAACATTTAAAACTGTGACTGCCTTGCCTAATTTGTGCAGGGTTAGGGTTAGGGTTACATAAAACTTTGTTTGTTGGGCTTTATGCATATAGCTATACAAACATTTAAAACTGTGACTGCCTTGCCTAATTTGTGCAGTGTTAGGGTTAGGGTTACATAAAACTTTGTTTGTTTGGCTTTATGCATATAGCTATACAAACATTTAAAACTGTGAGTGCCTTGCCTAATTTGTGCAGGGTTAGGGTTAGGGTTACATAAAACTTTGTTTGTTTGGCTTTATGCATATAGGTATACAAACATTTAAAACTGAGACTGCCTTGCCTAATTTGTGCAGTGTTAGGCTTAGGGTTACATAAAACTTTGTTTGTTTGGCTTTATGCATATAGCTATACAAACATTTAAAACTGTGACTGCCTTGCCTAATTTGTGCAGTGTTAGGCTTAGGGTTACATAAAACTTTGTTTGTTTGGCTTTATGCATATAGCTATACAAACATTTAAAACTGTGACTGCCTTGCCTAATTTGTGCAGTGTTAGGATTAGGGTTACATAAAACTTTGTTTGTTTGGCTTTATGCATATAGCTATACAAACATTTAAAACTGTGTCTGCCTTGCCTAATTTGTGCAGGGTTAGGGTTAGGGTTACATAAAACTTTGTTTGTTTGGCTTTATGCATATAGCTATACAACTATTTAAAACTGTGACTGCCTTGCCTAATTTGTGCAGGGTTAGGGTTAGGGTTGCATAAAACTTTGTTTGTTTGGCTTTATGCATATAGCTATACAAACATTTAAAACTGTGACTGCCTTGCCTAATTTGTGCAGTGTTAGGGTTAGGGTTACATAAAACTTTGTTTGTTTGGCTTTATGCATATAGCTATACAAACATTTAAAACTGTGAGTGCCTTGCCTAATTTGTGCAGGGTTAGGGTTAGGGTTACATAAAACTTTGTTTGTTTGGCTTTATGCATATAGCTATACAAACATTTAAAACTGTGACTGCCTTGCCTAATGTGTGCAGTGTTAGGGTTAGGGTTACATAAAACTTTGTTTGTTTGGCTTTATGCATATAGCTATACAAACATTTAAAACTGAGACTGCCTTGCCTAATTTGTGCAGTGTTAGGCTTAGGGTTACATAAAACTTTGTTTGTTTGGCTTTATGCATATAGCTATACAAACATTTTAAACTGAGACTGCCTTGCCTAATTTTTGCAGTGTTAGGCTTAGGGTTACATAAAACTTTGTTTGTTTGGCTTTATGCATATAGCTATACAAACATTTAAAACTGTGACTGCCTTGCCTAATTTGTGCAGTGTTAGGGTTAGGGTTACATAAAACTTTGTTTGTTTGGCTTTATGCATATAGCTATACAAACATTTCAAACTGTGACTGCCTTGCCTAATTTGTGCAGTGTTAGGGTTAGGGTTACATAAAACTTTGTTTGTTTGGCTTTATGCATATAGCTATACAAACATTTAAAACTGTGACTGCCTTGCCGAATTTGTGCAGGGTTAGGGTTAGGGTTACATAAAACCTTGTTTGTTTGGCTTTATGCATATAGCTATACAAACATTTAAAACTGTGACTGCCTTGCCTAATTTGTGCAGGGTTAGGGTTAGGGTTACATAAAACTTGGTTTGTTTGGCTTTATGCATATAGCTATACAAACATTTAAAACTGAGACTGCCTTGCCTAATTTGTGCAGTGTTAGGCTTAGGGTTACATAAAACTTTGTTTGTTTGGCTTTATGCATATAGCTATACAAACATTTAAAACTGTGACTGCCTTGCCTAATTTGTGCAGTGTTAGGCTTAGGATTACATAAAACTTTGTTTGTTTGGCTTTATGCATATAGCTATACAAACATTTAAAACTGTGACTGACTTGCCTAATTTGTGCAGTGTTAGGATTAGGGTTACATAAAACTTTGTTTGTTTGGCTTTATGCATATAGCTATACAAACATTTAAAACTGTGACTGCCTTGCCTAATTTGTGCAGGGTTAGGGTTAGGGTTACATAAAACTTTGTTTGTTTGGCTTTATGCATATAGCTATACAACTATTTAAAACTGTGACTGCCTTGCCTAATTTGTGCAGGGTTAGGGTTAGGGTTGCATAAAACTTTGTTTGTTTGGCTTTATGCATCTAGCTATTCAAACATTTAAAACTGTGACT
Source organism: Euprymna scolopes (assembly GCF_053919585.1). Taxonomy (NCBI): domain Eukaryota; kingdom Metazoa; phylum Mollusca; class Cephalopoda; order Sepiida; family Sepiolidae; genus Euprymna; species Euprymna scolopes. The sequence goes on along the minus strand of NC_136487.1, from coordinate 108,350,509 downwards.
GCCTTGCCTAATTTGTGCAGTGTTAGGGTTAGGGTTACATAAAACTTTGTTTGTTTGGCTTTATGCATATAGCTATACAAACATTTAAAACTGTGAGTGCCTTGCCTAATTTGTGCAGTGTTAGGGTTAGGGTTACATAAAACTTTGTTTGTTTGGCTTTATGGATATAGCTATACAAACATTTAAAACTGTGACTGCCTTGCCTAATTTGTGCAGGGTTAGGGTTAGGGTTACATAAAACTTTGTTTGTTTGGCTTTATGCATATAGCTATACAAACATTTAAAACTGTGACTGCCTTGCCTAATTTGTGCAGTGTTAGGCTTAGGGTTACATAAAACTTTGTTTGTTTGGCTTTATGCATATAGCTATACAAACATTTCAAACTGTGACTGCCTTGCCTAATTTGTGCAGTGTTAGGGTTAGGGTTACATAAAACTTTGTTTGTTTGGCTTTATGCATATAGCTATACAAACATTTAAAACTGTGACTGTCTTGCCTAATTTGTGCAGGGTTAGGGTTAGGGTTACATAAAACTTTGTATGTTTGGCTTTATGCATATAGCTATACAAACATTTAAAACTGAGACTGCCTTGCCTAATTTTTTCAGTGTTAGGGTTAGGGTTACATAAAACTTTGTTTGTTTGGCTTTATGGATATAGCTATACAAACATTTAAAACTGTGAGTGCCTTGCCTAATTTGTGCAGGGTTAGGGTTAGGGTTACATAAAACTTTGTTTGTTTGGCTTTATGCATATAGCTATACAAACATTTAAAACTGTGACTGCCTTGCCTAATTTGTGCAGTGTTAGGGTTAGGGTTACATAAAACCTTGTTTGTTTGGCTTTATGCATATAGCTATACAAACATTTAAAACTGTGACTGCCTTGCCTAATTTGTGCAGGGTTAGGGTTAGGGTTACATAAAACTTGGTTTGTTTGGCTTTATGCATATAGCTATACAAACATTTAAAACTGAGACTGCCTTGCCTAATTTGTGCAGTGTTAGGCTTAGGATTACATAAAACTTTGTTTGTTTGGCTTTATGCATATAGCTATACAAACATTTAAAACTGTGACTGACTTGCCTAATTTGTGCAGTGTTAGGATTAGGGTTACATAAAACTTTGTTTGTTTGGCTTTATGCATATAGCTATACAAACATTTAAAACTGTGACTGCCTTGCCTAATTTGTGCAGGGTTAGGGTTAGGGTTACATAAAACTTTGTTTGTTTGGCTTTATGCATATAGCTATACAACTATTTAAAACTGTGACTGCCTTGCCTAATTTGTGCAGGGTTAGGGTTAGGGTTGCATAAAACTTTGTTTGTTTGGCTTTATGCATCTAGCTATACAAACATTTAAAACTGTGACTGCCTTGCCTAATTTGTGCAGTGTTAGGGTTAGGGTTACATAAAACTTTGTTTGTTTGGCTTTATGCATATAGCTATACAAACATTTAAAACTGTGAGTGCCTTGCCTAATTTGTGCAGTGTTAGGGTTAGGGTTACATAAAACTTTGTTTGTTTGGCTTTATGGATATAGCTATACAAACATTTAAAACTGTGACTGCCTTGCCTAATTTGTGCAGGGTTAGGGTTAGGGTTACATAAAACTTTGTTTGTTTGGCTTTATGCATATAGCTATACAAACATTTAAAACTGTGACTGCCTTGCCTAATTTGTGCAGTGTTAGGCTTAGGGTTACATAAAACTTTGTTTGTTTGGCTTTATGCATATAGCTATACAAACATTTCAAACTGTGACTGCCTTGCCTAATTTGTGCAGTGTTAGGGTTAGGGTTACATAAAACTTTGTTTGTTTGGCTTTATGCATATAGCTATACAAACATTTAAAACTGTGACTGCCTTGCCTAATTTGTGCAGTTTTAGGGTTAGGGTTACATAAAACTTTGTTTGTTTGGCTTTATGCATATAGCTATACAAACATTTAAAACTGTGACTGCCTTGCCGAATTTGTGCAGGGTTAGGGTTAGGGTTACATAAAACTTTGTTTGTTTGGCTTTATGCATATAGCTATACTAACATTTAAAACTGTGACTGCCTTGCCTAATTTGTGCAGGGTTAGGGTTAGGGTTACATAAAACTTTGTTTGTTTGGCTTTATGCATATAGCTATACAAACATTTAAAACTGAGACTGCCTTGCCTAATTTTTTCAGTGTTAGGGTTAGGGTTAGGGTTACATAAAACTTTGTTTGTTTGGCTTTATGCATATAGCTATACAAACATTTAAAACTGTGACTGCCTTGCCTAATTTGTGCAGTGTTAGGCTTAGGGTTACATAAAACTTTGTTTGTTTGGCTTTATGCATATAGCTATACAAACATTGAAAACTGTGACTGCCTTGCCTAATTTGTGCAGTGTTAGGCTTAGGGTTACATAAAACTTTGTTTGTTTGGCTTTATGCATATAGCTATACAAACATTTAAAACTGTGACTGACTTGCCTAATTTGTGCAGTGTTAGGATTAGGGTTACATAAAACTTTGTTTGTTTGGCTTTATGCATATAGCTATACAAACATTTAAAACTGTGACTGCCTTGCCTAATTTGTGCAGGGTTAGGGTTAGGGTTACATAAAACTTTGTTTGTTTGGCTTTATGCATATAGCTATACAACTATTTAAAACTGTGACTGCCTTGCCTAATTTGTGCAGGGTTAGGGTTAGGGTTGCATAAAACTTTGTTTGTTTGGCTTTATGCATATAGCTATACAAACATTTAAAACTGTGAGTGCCTTGCCTAATTTGTGCAGTGTTAGGGTTAGGGTTACATAAAACTTTGTTTGTTTGGCTTTATGCATATAGCTATACAAACATTTAAAACTGTTAGTGCCTTACCTAATTTGTGCAGGGTTAGGGTTAGGGTTACATAAAACTTTGTTTGGTTGGCTTTATGCATATAGCTATACAAACATTTAAAACTGTGACTGCCTTGCCTAATTTGTGCAGTGTTAGGGTTAGGGTTACATAAAACTTTGTTTGTTTGGCTTTATGCATATAGCTATACAAACATTTCAAACTGTGACTGCCTTGCCTAATTTGTGCAGTGTTAGGGTTAGGGTTACATAAAACTTTGTTTGTTTGGCTTTATGCATCTAGCTATACAAACATTTAAAACTGTGACTGTCTTGCCTAATTTGTGCAGGGTTAGGGTTAGGGTTACATAAAACTTTGTTTGTTTGGCTTTATGCATATAGCTATACAAACATTTAAAACTGTGACTGCCTTGCCTAATTTGTGCAGTGTTAGGGTTAGGGTTACATAAAACTTTGTTTGTTTGGCTTTATGCATATAGCTATACAAACATTTAAAACTGAGACTGCCTTGCCTAATTTGTGCAGTGTTAGGCTTAGGGTTACATAAAACTTTGTTTGTTTGGCTTTATGCATATAGCTATACAAACATTTTAAACTGAGACTGCCTTGCCTAATTTTTGCAGTGTTAGGCTTAGGGTTACATAAAACTTTGTTTGTTTGGCTTTATGCATATAGCTATACAAACATTTAAAACTGTGACTGCCTTGCCTAATTTGTGCAGTGTTAGGGTTAGGGTTACATAAAACTTTGTTTGTTTGGCTTTATGCATATAGCTATACAAACATTTAAAACTGTGACTGCCTTGCCTAATTTGTGCAGTTTTAGGGTTAGGGTTACATAAAACTTTGTTTGTTTGGCTTTATGCATATAGCTATACAAACATTTAAAACTGTGACTGCCTTGCCGAATTTGTGCAGGGTTAGGGTTAGTGTTACATAAAACTTTGTTTGTTTGGCTTTATGCATATAGCTATACAAACATTTAAAACTGTGACTGCCTTGCCTAATTTGTGCAGGGTTAGGGTTAGGGTTACATAAAACTTTGTTTGTTTGGCTTTATGCATATAGCTATACAAACATTTCAAACTGAGACTGCCTTGCCTAATTTTTTCAGTGTTAGGGTTAGGGTTAGGGTTACATAAAACTTTGTTTGTTTGGCTTTATGGATATAGCTATACAAACATTTAAAACTGTGACTGCCTTGCCTAATTTGTGCAGGGTTAGGGTTAGGGTTACATAAAACTTTGTTTGTTGGGCTTTATGCATATAGCTATACAAACATTTAAAACTGTGACTGCCTTGCCTAATTTGTGCAGTGTTAGGGTTAGGGTTACATAAAACTTTGTTTGTTTGGCTTTATGCATATAGCTATACAAACATTTAAAACTGTGAGTGCCTTGCCTAATTTGTGCAGGGTTAGGGTTAGGGTTACATAAAACTTTGTTTGTTTGGCTTTATGCATATAGCTATACAAACATTTAAAACTGAGACTGCCTTGCCTAATTTGTGCAGTGTTAGGCTTAGGGTTACATAAAACTTTGTTTGTTTGGCTTTATGCAAAAAGCTATACAAACATTTAAAACTGTGACTGCCTTGCCTAATTTGTGCAGTGTTAGGCTTAGGGTTACATAAAACTTTGTTTGTTTGGCTTTATGCATATAGCTATACAAACATTTAAAACTGTGACTGACTTGCCTAATTTGTGCAGTGTTAGGGTTAGGGTTACATAAAACTTTGTTTGTTTGGCTTTATGCATATAGCTATACAAACATTTAAAACTGTGACTGCCTTGCCTAATTTGTGCAGGGTTAGGGTTAGGGTTACATAAAACTTTGTTTGTTTGGCTTTATGCATATAGCTATACAACTATTTAAAACTGTGACTGCCTTGACTAATTTGTGCAGGGTTAGGGTTAGGGTTGCATAAAACTTTGTTTGTTTGGCTTTATGCATATAACTATACAAACATTTAAAACTGTGACTGCCTTGCCTAATTTGTGCAGTGTTAGGGTTAGGGTTACATAAAACTTTGTTTGTTTGGCTTTATGCATATAGCTATACGAACATTTAAAACTGTGAGTGCCTTGCCTAATTTGTGCAGGGTTAGGGTTAGGGTTACATAAAACTTTGTTTGTTTGGCTTTATGCATATAGCTATACAAACATTTAAAACTGTGACTGCCTTGCCTAATTTGTGCAGTGTTAGGGTTAGGGTTACATAAAACTTTGTTTGTTTGGCTTTATGCATATAGCTATAAAAACATTTCAAACTGTGACTGCCTTGCCTAATTTGTGCAGTGTTAGGGTTAGGGTTACATAAAACTTTGTTTGTTTGGCTTTATGCATATAGCTATACAAACATTTAAAACTGTGACTGTCTTGCCTAATTTGTGCAGGGTTAGGGTTAGGGTTACATAAAACTTTGTTTGTTTGGCTTTATGCATATAGCTATACAAACATTTAAAACTGTGACTGCCTTGCCTAATTTGTGCAGTGTTAGGGTTAGGGTTACATAAAACTTTGTTTGTTTGGCTTTATGCATATAGCTATACAAACATTTAAAACTGAGACTGCCTTGCCTAATTTGTGCAGTGTTAGGCTTAGGGTTACATAAAACTTTGTTTGTTTCGCTTTATGCATATAGCTATACAAACATTTTAACCTGAGACTGCCTTGCCTAATTTTTGCAGTGTTAGGCTTAGGGTTACATAAAACTTTGTTTGTTTGGCTTTATGCATATAGCTATACAAACATTTTAAACTGTGACTGCCTTGCCTAATTTGTGCAGTGTTAGGGTTAGGGTTACATAAAACTTTGTTTGTTTGGCTTTATGCATATAGCTATACAAACATTTCAAACTGTGACTGCCTTGCCTAATTTGTGCAGTGTTAGGGTTAGGGTTACATAAAACTTTGTTTGTTTGGCTTTATGCATATAGCTATACAAACATTTAAAACTGTGACTGCCTTGCCGAATTTGTGCAGGGTTAGGGTTAGGGTTACATAAAACTTTGTTTGTTTGGCTTTATGCATATAGCTATACAAACATTTAAAACTGTGACTGCCTTGCCTAATTTGTGCAGGGTTAGGGTTAGGGTTACATAAAACTTTGTTTGTTTGGCTTTATGCATATAGCTATACAAACATTTAAAACTGAGACTGCCTTGCCTAATTTTTTCAGTGTTAGGGTTAGGGTTACATAAAACTTTGTTTGTTTGGCTTTATGGATATAGCTATACAAACATTTAAAACTGTGACTGCCTTGCCTAATTTGTGCAGGGTTAGGGTTAGGGTTACATAAAACTTTGTTTGTTTGGCTTTATGCATATAGCTATACAAACATTTAAAACTGTGACTTCCTTGCCTAATTTGTGCAGTGTTAGGGTTAGGGTTACATAAAACCTTGTTTGTTTGGCTTTATGCATATAGCTATACAAACATTTAAAACTGTGACTGCCTTGCCTAATTTGTGCAGGGTTAGGGTTAGGGTTACATAAAACTTTGTTTGTTTGGCTTTATGCATATAGCTATACAAACATTTAAAACTGAGACTGCCTTGCCTAATTTGTGCAGTGTTAGGCTTAGGGTTACATAAAACTTTGTTTGTTTGGCTTTATGCATATAGCTATACAAACATTTAAAACTGTGACTGCCTTGCCTAATTTGTGCAGTGTTAGGCTTAGGATTACATAAAACTTTGTTTGTTTGGCTTTATGCATATAGCTATACAAACATTTAAAACTGTGACTGACTTGCCTAATTTGTGCAGTGTTAGGATTAGGGTTACATAAAACTTTGTTTGTTTGGCTTTATGCATATAGCTATACAAACATTTAAAACTGTGACTGCCTTGCCTAATTTGTGCAGGGTTAGGGTTAGGGTTACATAAAACTTTGTTTGTTTGGCTTTATGCATATAGCTATACAACTATTTAAAACTGTGACTGCCTTGCCTAATTTGTGCAGGGTTAGGGTTAGGGTTGCATAAAACTTTGTTTGTTTGGCTTTATGCATCTAGCTATACAAACATTTAAAACTGTGACTGCCTTGCCTAATTTGTGCAGTGTTAGGGTTAGGGTTACATAAAACTTTGTTTGTTTGGCTTTATGCATATAGCTATACAAACATTTAAAACTGTGAGTGCCTTGCCTAATTTGTGCAGTGTTAGGGTTAGGGTTACATAAAACTTTGTTTGTTTGGCTTTATGGATATAGCTATACAAACATTTAAAACTGTGACTGCCTTGCCTAATTTGTGCAGGGTTAGGGTTAGGGTTACATAAAACTTTGTTTGTTTGGCTTTATGCATATAGCTATACAAACATTTAAAACTGTGACTGCCTTGCCTAATTTGTGCAGTGTTAGGCTTAGGGTTACATAAAACTTTGTTTGTTTGGCTTTATGCATATAGCTATACAAACATTTCAAACTGTGACTGCCTTGCCTAATTTGTGCAGTGTTAGGGTTAGGGTTACATAAAACTTTGTTTGTTTGGCTTTATGCATATAGCTATACAAACATTTAAAACTGTGACTGTCTTGCCTAATTTGTGCAGGGTTAGGGTTAGGGTTACATAAAACTTTGTTTGTTTGGCTTTATGCATATAGCTATACAAACATTTAAAACTGTGACTGCCTTGCCTAATTTGTGCAGTGTTAGGGTTAGGGTTACATAAAACTTTGTTTGTTTGGCTTTATGCATATAGCTATACAAACATTTAAAACTGAGACTGCCTTGCCTAATTTGTGCCGTGTTAGGCTTAGGGTTACATAAAACTTTGTTTGTTTGGCTTTATGCATATAGCTATACAAACATTTTAAACTGAGACTGCCTTGCCTAATTTTTGCAGTGTTAGGCTTAGGGTTACATAAAACTTTGTTTGTTTGGCTTTATGCATATAGCTATACAAACATTTAAAACTGTGACTGCCTTGCCTAATTTGTGCAGTGTTAGGGTTAGGGTTACATAAAACTTTGTTTGTTTGGCTTTATGCATATAGCTATACAAACATTTAAAACTGTGACTGCCTTGCCTAATTTGTGCAGTTTTAGGGTTAGGGTTACATAAAACTTTGTTTGTTTGGCTTTATGCATATAGCTATACAAACATTTAAAACTGTGACTGCCTTGCCGAATTTGTGCAGGGTTAGGGTTAGGGTTACATAAAACTTTGTTTGTTTGGCTTTATGCATATAGCTATACTAACATTTAAAACTGTGACTGCCTTGCCTAATTTGTGCAGGGTTAGGGTTAGGGTTACATAAAACTTTGTTTGTTTGGCTTTATGCATATAGCTATACAAACATTTAAAACTGAGACTGCCTTGCCTAATTTTTGCAGTGTTAGGGTTAGGGTTAGGGTTACATAAAACTTTGTTTGTTTGGCTTTATGCATATAGCTATACAAACATTTAAAACTGTGACTGCCTTGCCTAATTTGTGCAGTGTTAGGCTTAGGGTTACATAAAACTTTGTTTGTTTGGCTTTATGCATATAGCTATACAAACATTTAAAACTGTGACTGCCTTGCCTAATTTGTGCAGTGTTAGGCTTAGGGTTACATAAAACTTTGTTTGTTTGGCTTTATGCATATAGCTATACAAACATTTAAAACTGTGACTGACTTGCCTAATTTGTGCAGTGTTAGGATTAGGGTTACATAAAACTTTGTTTGTTTGGCTTTATGCATATAGCTATACAAACATTTAAAACTGTGACTGCCTTGCCTAATTTGTGCAGGGTTAGGGTTAGGGTTACATAAAACTTTGTTTGTTTGGCTTTATGCATATAGCTATACAACTATTTAAAACTGTGACTGCCTTGCCTAATTTGTGCAGTGTTAGGGTTAGGGTTACATAAAACTTTGTTTGTTTGGCTTTATGCATATAGCTATACAAACATTTAAAACTGTTAGTGCCTTACCTAATTTGTGCAGGGTTAAGGTTAGGGTTACATAAAACTTTGTTTGGTTGGCTTTATGCATATAGCTATACAAACATTTAAAACTGTGACTGCCTTGCCTAATTTGTGCAGTGTTAGGGTTAGGGTTACATAAAACTTTGTTTGTTTGGCTTTATGCATATAGCTATACAAACATTTCAAACTGTGACTGCCTTGCCTAATTTGTGCAGTGTTAGGGTTAGGGTTACATAAAACTTTGTTTGTTTGGCTTTATGCATATAGCTATACAAACATTTAAAACTGTGACTGTCTTGCCTAATTTGTGCAGGGTTAGGGTTAGGGTTACATAAAACTTTGTTTGTTTGGCTTTATGCATATAGCTATACAAACATTTAAAACTGTGACTGCCTTGCCTAATTTGTGCAGTGTTAAGGTTAGGGTTACATAAAACTTTGTTTGTTTGGCTTTATGCATATAGCTATACAAACATTTAAAACTGAGACTGCCTTGCCTAATTTGTGCAGTGTTAGGCTTAGGGTTACATAAAACTTTGTTTGTTTGGCTTTATGCATATAGCTATACAAACATTTTAAACTGAGACTGCCTTGCCTAATTTTTGCAGTGTTAGGCTTAGGGTTACATAAAACTTTGTTTGTTTGGCTTTATGCATATAGCTATACAAACATTTAAAACTGTGACTGCCTTGCCTAATTTGTGCAGTGTTAGGGTTAGGGTTACATAAAACTTTGTTTGTTTGGCTTTATGCATATAGCTATACAAACATTTAAAACTGTGACTGCCTTGCCTAATTTGTGCAGTTTTAGGGTTAGGGTTACATAAAACTTTGTTTGTTTGGCTTTATGCATATAGCTATACAAACATTTAAAACTGTGACTGCCTTGCCGAATTTGTGCAGGGTTAGGGTTAGGGTTACATAAAACTTTGTTTGTTTGGCTTTATGCATATAGCTATACAAACATTTAAAACTGTGACTGCCTTGCCTAATTTGTGCAGGGTTAGGGTTAGGGTTACATAAAACTTTGTTTGTTTGGCTTTATGCATATAGCTATACAAACATTTAAAACTGAGACTGCCTTGCCTAATTTTTTCAGTGTTAGGGTTAGGGTTAGGGTTACATAAAACTTTGTTTGTTTGGCTTTATGGATATAGCTATACAAACATTTAAAACTGTGACTGCCTTGCCTAATTTGTGCAGGGTTAGGGTTAGGGTTACATAAAACTTTGTTTGTTGGGCTTTATGCATATAGCTATACAAACATTTAAAACTGTGACTGCCTTGCCTAATTTGTGCAGTGTTAGGGTTAGGGTTACATAAAACTTTGTTTGTTTGGCTTTATGCATATAGCTATACAAACATTTAAAACTGTGAGTGCCTTGCCTAATTTGTGCAGGGTTAGGGTTAGGGTTACATAAAACTTTGTTTGTTTGGCTTTATGCATATAGCTATACAAACATTTAAAACTGAGACTGCCTTGCCTAATTTGTGCAGTGTTAGGCTTAGGGTTACATAAAACTTTGTTTGTTTGGCTTTATGCAAAAAGCTATACAAACATTTAAAACTGTGACTGCCTTGCCTAATTTGTGCAGTGTTAGGCTTAGGGTTACATAAAACTTTGTTTGTTTGGCTTTATGCATATAGCTATACAAACATTTAAAACTGTGACTGACTTGCCTAATTTGTGCAGTGTTAGGGTTAGGGTTACATAAAACTTTGTTTGTTTGGCTTTATGCATATAGCTATACAAACATTTAAAACTGTGACTGCCTTGCCTAATTTGTGCAGGGTTAGGGTTAGGGTTACATAAAACTTTGTTTGTTTGGCTTTATGCATATAGCTATACAACTATTTAAAACTGTGACTGCCTTGACTAATTTGTGCAGGGTTAGGGTTAGGGTTGCATAAAACTTTGTTTGTTTGGCTTTATGCATATAGCTATACAAACATTTAAAACTGTGACTGCCTTGCCTAATTTGTGCAGTGTTAGGGTTAGGGTTACATAAAACTTTGTTTGTTTGGCTTTATGCATATAGCTATACAAACATTTAAAACTGTGAGTGCCTTGCCTAATTTGTGCAGGGTTAGGGTTAGGGTTACATAAAACTTTGTTTGTTTGGCTTTATGCATATAGCTATACAAACATTTAAAACTGTGACTGCCTTGCCTAATTTGTGCAGTGTTAGGGTTAGGGTTACATAAAACTTTGTTTGTTTGGCTTTATGCATATAGCTATACAAACATTTCAAACTGTGACTGCCTTGCCTAATTTGTGCAGTGTTAGGGTTAGGGTTACATAAAACTTTGTTTGTTTGGCTTTATGCATATAGCTATACAAACATTTAAAACTGTGACTGTCTTGCCTAATTTGTGCAGGGTTAGGGTTAGGGTTACATAAAACTTTGTTTGTTTGGCTTTATGCATATAGCTATACAAACATTTAAAACTGTGACTGCCTTGCCTAATTTGTGCAGTGTTAGGGTTAGGGTTACATAAAACTTTGTTTGTTTGGCTTTATGCATATAGCTATACAAACATTTAAAACTGAGACTGCCTTGCCTAATTTGTGCAGTGTTAGGCTTAGGGTTACATAAAACTTTGTTTGTTTGGCTTTATGCATATAGCTATACAAACATTTTAAACTGAGACTGCCTTGCCTAATTTTTGCAGTGTTAGGCTTAGGGTTACATAAAACTTTGTTTGTTTGGCTTTATGCATATAGCTATACAAACATTTTAAACTGTGACTGCCTTGCCTAATTTGTGCAGTGTTAGGGTTAGGGTTACATAAAACTTTGTTTGTTTGGCTTTATGCATATAGCTATACAAACATTTAAAACTGTGACTGCCTTGCCTAATTTGTGCAGTTTTAGGGTTAGGGTTACATAAAACTTTGTTTGTTTGGCTTTATGCATATAGCTATACAAACATTTAAAACTGTGACTGCCTTGCTGAATTTGTGCAGGGTTATGGTTAGGGTTACATAAAACTTTGTTTGTTTGGCTTTATGCATATAGCTATACAAACATTTAAAACTGTGACTGCCTTGCATAATTTGTGCAGGGTTAGGGTTAGGGTTACATAAAACTTTGTTTGTTTGGCTTTATGCATATAGCTATACAAACATTTAAAACTGAGACTGCCTTGCCTAATTTTTTCAGTGTTAGGGTTAGGGTTAGGGTTACATAAAACTTTGTTTGTTTGGCTTTATGCATATAGCTATACAAACATTTAAAACTGTGACTGCCTTGCCTAATTTGTGCAGTGTTAGGCTTAGGGTTACATAAAACTTTGTTTGTTTGGCTTTATGTATATAGCTATACAAACATTTAAAACTGAGACTGCCTTGCCTAATTTTTTCAGTGTTAGGGTTAGGGTTAGGGTTACATAAAACTTTGTTTGTTTGGCTTTATGCATATAGCTATACAAACATTTAAAACTGTGACTGCCTTGCCTAATTTGTGCAGGGTTAAGGTTAGGGTTACATAAAACTTTGTTTGTTTGGCTTTATGCATATAGCTATACAACTATTTAAAACTGTGACTGCCTTGCCTAATTTGTGCAGGGTTAGGGTTAGGGTTGCATAAAACTTTGTTTGTTTGGCTTTATGCATATAGCTATACAAACATTTAAAACTGTGACTGCCTTGCCTAATTTGTGCAGTGTTAGGCTTAGGGTTACATAAAACTTTGTTTGTTTGGCTTTATGCATATAGCTATACAAACATTTAAAACTGTGACTGCCTTGCCTAATTGGTGCAAGGTTAGGGTTAGGGTTACATAAAACTTTGTTTGTTTGGCTTTATGCATATAGCTATTCAAACATTTAAAACTGTGACTGCCTTGCCTAATTTGTGCAGTGTTAGGGTTAGGGTTACATAAAACTTTGTTTGTTTGGCTTTATGCATATAGCTATACAAACATTTCAAACTGTGACTGCCTTGCCTAATTTGTGCAGTGTTAGGGTTAGGGTTACATAAAACTTTGTTTGTTTGGCTTTATGCATATAGCTATACAAACATTTAAAACTGTGACTGTCTTGCCTAATTTGTGCAGGGTTAGGGTTAGGGTTACATAAAACTTTGTTTGTTTGGCTTTATGCATATAGCTATACAAACATTTAAAACTGTGACTGCCTTGCCTAATTTGTGCAGTGTTAGGGTTAGGGTTACATAAAACTTTGTTTGTTTGGCTTTATGCATATAGCTATACAAACATTTAAAACTGAGACTGCCTTGCCTAATTTGTGCAGGGTAAGGCTTAGGGTTACATAAAACTTTGTTTGTTTGGCTTTATGCATATTGTTATACAAACATTTAAAACTGAGACTGCCTTGCCAAATTTGTGCAGTGTTAGGCTTAGGGTTACATAAAACTTTGTTTGTTTGGCTTTATGCATATAGCTATACAAACATTTAAAACTGTTAGTGCCTTGCCTAATTTGTGCAGTGTTAGGGTTAGGGTTACATAAAACTTTGTTTGTTTGGCTTTATGCATATAGCTATACAAACATTTAAAACTGTGACTGCCTTGCCTAATTTGTGCAGTGTTAGGGTTAGGGTTACATAAAACTTTGTTTGTTTGGCTTTATGCATATAGCTATACAAACATTTAAAACTGTGACTGCCTTGCCTAATTTGTGCAGGGTTAGGGTTAGGGTTACATAAAACTTTGTTTGTTTGGCTTTATGCATATAGCCATACAACTATTTAAAACTGTGACTGCCTTGCCTAATTTGTGCAGGGTTAGGGTTAGGGTTACATAAAACTTTGTTTGTTTGGCTTTATGCATATAGCTATACAACTATTTAAAACTGTGACTGCCTTGCCTAATTTGTGCAGTGTTAGGGTTAGGGTTACATAAAACTTTATTTGTTTGGCTTTATGCATATAGCTATACAAACATTTAAAACTGTGACTGCCTTGCCTAATTTGTGCAGGGTTAGGGGTAGGGTTACATAAAACTTTGTTTGTTTGGCTTTATGCATATAGCTATACAAACATTTAAAACTGAGACTGCCTTGCCGAATTTGTGCAGGGTTAGGGTTAGGGTTAGGGTTACATAAAACTTTGTTTGTTTGGCTTTATGCATATAGCTATACAAACATTTCAAACTGTGACTGCTTTGCCTAATTTGTGCAGTGTTAGGGTTAGGGTTACATAAAACTTTGTTTGTTTGGCTTTATGCATATAGCTATACAAACATTTAAAACTGTGACTGTCTTGCCTAATTTGTGCAGGGTTAGGGTTAGGGTTACATAAAACTTTGGTTGTTTGGCTTTATGCATATAGCTATACAAACATTTAAAACTGTGACTGCCTTGCCTAATTTGTGCAGTGTTAGGGTTAGGGTTACATAAAACTTTGTTTGTTTGGCTTTATGCATATAGCTATACAAACATTTAAAACTGAGACTGCCTTGCCTAATTTGTGCAGGGTTAGGCTTAGGGTTACATAAAACTTTGTTTGTTTGGCTTTATGCATATAGCTATACAAACATTTAAAACTGAGACTGCCTTGCCTAATTTGTGCAGTGTTAGGCTTAGGGTTACATAAAACTTTGTTTGTTTGGCTTTATGCATATAGCTATACAAACATTTAAAACTGTGACTGCCTTGCCTAATTTGTGCAGTGTTAGGGTTAGGGTTACATAAAACTTTGTTTGTTTGGCTTTATGCATATAGCTATACAAACATTTAAAACTGTGACTGCCTTGCCTAATTTGTGCAGTGTTAGGGTTAGGGTTACATAAAACTTTGTTTGTTTGGCTTTATGCATATAGCTATACAAACATTTAAAACTGTGAGTGCCTTGCCTAATTTGTGCAGTGTTAGGGTTAGGGTTACATAAAACTTTGTTTGTTTGGCTTTATGCATATAGCTATACAACTATTTAAAACTGTGACTGCCTTGCCTAATTTGTGCAGGGTTAGGGTTAGGGTTACATAAAACTTTGTTTGTTTGGCTTTATGCATATAGCTATACAAACATTTAAAACTGTGACTGCCTTGCCTAATTTGTGCAGTGTTAGGGTTAGGGTTACATAAAACTTTATTTGTTTGGCTTTATGCATATAGCTATACAAACATTTAAAACTGTGACTGCCTTGCCTAATTTGTGCAGGGTTAGGGGTAGGGTTACATAAAACTTTGTTTGTTTGGCTTTATGCATATAGCTATACAAACATTTAAAACTGTGACTGCCTTACCTAATTTGTGCAGGGTTAGGGTTAGGGTTACATAAAACTTTGTTTGTTTGGCTTTATGCATATAGCTATACAAACATTTAAAACTGTGACTGCCTTGCCTAATTTGTGCAGTGTTAGGGTTAGGGTTACATAAAACTTTATTTGTTTGGCTTTATGCATATAGCTATACAAACATTTAAAACTGTGACTGCCTTGCATAATTTGTGCAGGGTTAGGGTTAGGGTTACATAAAACTTTGTTTGTTTGGCTTTATGCATATAGCTATACAACTCTTTAAAACTGTGACTGCCTTGCCTAATTTGTGCAGTGTTAGGGTTAGGGTTACATAAAACTTTATTTGTTTGGCTTTATGCATATAGCTATACAAACATTTAAAACTGTGACTGCCTTGCCTAATTTGTGCAGGGTTAGGGGTAGGGTTACATAAAACTTTGTTTGTTTGGCTTTATGCATATAGCTATACAAACATTTAACACTGTGACTGCCTTACCTAATTTGTGCAGTGTTAGGGTTAGGGTTACATAAAACATTGTTTGTTTGGCTTTATGCATATAGCTATACAACTATTTAAAACTGTGACTGCCTTGCCTAATTTGTGCAGGGTTAGGGTTAGGGTTACATAAAACTTTGTTTGTTTGGCTTTATGCATATAGCTATACAAACATTTAAAACTGTGAGTGCCTTGCCTAATTTGTGCAGGGTTAGGGTTAGGGTTACATAAAACTTTGTTTGTTTGGCTTTATGCATATAGCTATACAAACATTTAAAACTGTGACTGCCTTGCCTAATTTGTGCAGGGTTAGGGTTAGGGTTACATAAAACTTTGTTTGTTTGGCTTTATGCATATAGCTATACAACTCTTTAAAACTGTGACTGCCTTGCCTAATTTGTGCAGTGTTAGGGTTAGGGTTACATAAAACTTTATTTGTTTGGCTTTATGCATATAGCTATACAAACATTTAAAACTGTGACTGCCTTGCCTAATTTGTGCAGGGTTAGGGGTAGGGTTACATAAAACTTTGTTTGTTTGGCTTTATGCATATAGCTATACAAACATTTAACACTGTGACTGCCTTACCTAATTTGTGCAGTGTTAGGGTTAGGGTTACATAAAACTTTGTTTGTTTGGCTTTATGCATATAGCTATACAACTATTTAAAACTGTGACTGCCTTGCCTAATTTGTGCAGGGTTAGGGTTAGGGTTACATAAAACTTTGTTTGTTTGGCTTTATGCATATAGCTATACAAACATTTAAAACTGTGAGTGCCTTGCCTAATTTGTGCAGGGTTAGGGTTAGGGTTACATAAAACTTTGTTTGTTTGACTTTATGCATATAGCTATACAACTATTTAAAACTGTGACTGCCTTGCCTAATTTGTGCAGGGTTAGGGTTAGGGTTACATAAAACTTTGTTTGTTTGGCTTTATGCATATAGCTATACAACTATTTAAAACTGTGACTGCCTTGCCTAATTTGTGCAGTGTTAGGGTTAGGGTTACATAAAACTTTGTTTGTTTGGCTTTATGCATATAGCTATACAAACATTTAAAACTGAGACTGCCTTACCTAATTTGTGCAGGGTTAGGGTTAGGGTTGCATAAAACTTTGTTTGTTTGGCTTTATGCATATAGCTATACAAACATTTAAAACTGAGACTGCCTTGCCTAATTTTTTCAGTGTTAGGGTTAGGGTTAGGGTTACATAAAACTTTGTTTGTTTGGCTTTATGCATATAGCTATACAAACATTTAAAACTGTGACTGCCTTACCTAATTTGTGCAGGGTTAGGGTTAGGGTTACATAAAACTTTGTTTGTTTGGCTTTATGCATATAGCTATACAAACATTTAAAACTGAGACTGCCTTGCCTAATTTTTTCAGTGTTAGGGTTAGGGTTAGGGTTACATAAAACTTTGTTTGTTTGGCTTTATGCATATAGCTATACAAACATTTAAAACTGTTACTGCCTTACCTAATTTGTGCAGGGTTAGGGTTAGGGTTACATAAAACTTTGTTTGTTTGGCTTTATGCATATAGCTATACAAACATTTAAAACTGAGACTGCCTTGCCTAATTTTTTCAGTGTTAGGGTTAGGGTTAGGGTTACATAAAACTTTGTTTGTTTGGCTTTATGCATATAGCTATACAAACATTTAAAACTGTGACTGCCTTACCTAATTTGTGCAGGGTTAGGGTTAGGGTTACATAAAACTTTGTTTGCTTGGCTTTATGCATATAGCTATACAAACATTTAAAACTGAGACTGCCTTGCCTAATTTTTTCAGTGTTAGGGTTAGGGTTAGGGTTACATAAAACTTTGTTTGTTTGGCTTTATGCATATAGCTATACAAACATTTAAAACTGTGACTGCCTTGCCTAATTTGTGCAGGGTTAGGGTTAGGGTTACATAAAACTTTGTTTGTTTGGCTTTATGCATATAGCTATACAAACATTTAAAACTGTGACTGCCTTGCATAATTTGTGCAGTGTTAGGGTTAGGGTTACATAAAACTTTATTTGTTTGGCTTTATGCATATAGCTATACAAACATTTAAAACTGTGACTGCCTTGCCTAATTTGTGCAGGGTTAGGGGTAGGGTTACATAAAACTTTGTTTGTTTGGCTTTATGCATATAGCTATACAAACATTTAAAACTGTGACTGCCTTACCTAATTTGTGCAGGGTTAGGGTTAGGGTTACATAAAACTTTGTTTGTTTGGCTTTATGCATATAGCTATACAAACATTTAAAACTGTGACTGCCTTGCCTAATTTGTGCAGTGTTAGGGTTAGGGTTACATAAAACTTTATTTGTTTGGCTTTATGCATATAGCTATACAAACATTTAAAACTGTGACTGCCTTGCCTAATTTGTGCAGGGTTAGGGTTAGGGTTACATAAAACTTTGTTTGTTTGGCTTTATGCATATAGCTATACAAACATTTAAAACTGTGACTGCCTTGCCTAATTTGTGCAGGGTTAGGGTTAGGGTTACAGAAAACTTTGTTTGTTTGGCTTTATGCATATAGCTATACAAACATTTAAAACTGTGACTGCCTTGCCTAATTTGTGCAGTGTTAGGGTTAGGGTTACATAAAACTTTATTTGTTTGGCTTTATGCATATAGCTATACAAACATTTAAAACTGTGACTGCCTTGCCTAATTTGTGCAGGGTTAGGGTTAGGGTTACATAAAACTTTGTTTGTTTGGCTTTATGCATATAGCTATACAGACATTTAAAACTGTGACTGCCTTGCCTAATTTGTGCAGTGTTAGGGTTAGGGTTACATAAAACTTTATTTGTTTGGCTTTATGCATATAGCTATACAAACATTTAAAACTGTGACTGCCTTGCCTAATTTGTGCAGGGTTAGGGTTAGGGTTACATAAAACTTTGTTTGTTTGGCTTTATGCATATAGCTATACAAACATTTAAAACTGTGACTGCCTTGCCTAATTTGTGCAGGGTTAGGGTTAGGGTTACATAAAACTTTGTTTGTTTGGCTTTATGCATATAGCTATACAAACATTTAAAACTGTGACTGCCTTGCCTAATTTGTGCAGGGTTAGGGTTAGGGTTACATAAAACTTTGTTTGTTTGGCTTTATGCATATAGCTATACAAACATTTAAAACTGTGACTGCCTTGCCTAATTTGTGCAGTGTTAGGGTTAGGGTTACATAAAACTTTATTTGTTTGGCTTTATGCATATAGCTATACAAACATTTAAAACTGTGACTGCCTTGCCTAATTTGTGCAGGGTTAGGGTTAGGGTTACATAAAACTTTGTTTGTTTGGCTTTATGCATATAGCTATACAAACATTTAAAACTGTGACTGCCTTGCCTATTTTTTGCAGGGTTAGGGTTAGGGTTACATAAAACTTTGTTTGTTTGGCTTTATGCATATAGCTATACAAACATTTAAAACTGTTACTGCCTTGCCTAATTTGTGCAGTGTTAGGGTTAGGGTTACATAAAACTTTATTTGTTTGGCTTTATGCATATAGCTATACAAACATTTAAAACTGTGACTGCCTTGCCTAATTTGTGCAGGGTTAGGGTTAGGGTTACATAAAACTTTGTTTGTTTGGCTTTATGCATATAGCTATACAAACATTTAAAACTGTGACTGGCTTGCCTAATTTGTGCAGGGTTAGGGTTAGGGTTACATAAAACTTTGTTTGTTTGGCTTTATGCATATAGCTATACAAACATTTAAAACTGTGACTGCCTTGCCTAATTTGTGCAGGGTTAGGGGTAGGGTTACATAAAACTTTGTTTGTTTGGCTTTATGCATATAGCTATACAAACATTTAAAACTGTGACTGCCTTACCTAATTTGTGCAGGGTTAGGGTTAGGGTTACATAAAACTTTGTTTGTTTGGCTTTATGCATATAGCTATACAAACATTTAAAACTGAGACTGCCTTGCCTAATTTTTTCAGTGTTAGGGTTAGGGTTAGGGTTACATAAAACTTTGTTTGTTTGGCTTTATGCATATAGCTATACAAACATTTAAAACTGTGACTGCCTTGCCTAATTTGTGCAGGGTTAGGGTTAGGGTTACATAAAACTTTGTTTGTTTGGCTTTATGCATATAGCTATACAAACATTTAAAACTGTGACTGCCTTGCCTAATTTGTGCAGTGTTAGGGTTAGGGTTACATAAAACTTTATTTGTTTGGCTTTATGCATATAGCTATACAAACATTTAAAACTGTGAGTGCCTTGCCTAATTTGTGCAGGGTTAGGGTTAGGGTTACATAAAACTTTGTTTGTTTGGCTTTATGCATATAGCTATACAAACATTTAAAACTGTGATTGCCTTGCCTATTTTTTGCAGGGTTAGGGTTAGGGTTACATAAAACTTTGTTTGTTTGGCTTTATGCATATAGCTATACAAACATTTAAAACTGTGACTGCCTTGCCTAATTTGTGCAGGGTTAGGGTTAGGGTTACATAAAACTTTGTTTGTTTGGCTTTATGCATATAGCTATACAAACATTTAAAACTGTGACTGCCTTGCCTAATTTGTGTAGGGTTAGGGTTAGGGGTGCCTAAAACTTTGTTTGTTTGGCTTTATTCATATAGCTATACAAACATTTAAAACTGTGACTGCCTTGCCTAATTTGTGCAGGGTTAGGGTTAGGGTTACATAAAACTTTGTTTGTTTGGCTTTATGCATATAGCTATACAACTATTTAAAACTGTGACTGCCTTGCCTAATTTGTGCAGGGTTAGGGTTAGGGTTACATAAAACTTTGTTTGTTTGGCTTTATGCATATAGCTATACAACTATTTAAAACTGTGACTGCCTTGCCTAATTTGTGCAGTGTTAGGGTTAGGGTTACATAAAACTTTATTTGTTTGGCTTTATGCATATAGCTATACAAACATTTAAAACTGTGACTGCCTTGCCTAATTTGTGCAGGGTTAGGGGAAGGGTTACATAAAACTTTGTTTGTTTGGCTTCATGCATATAGCTATACAAACATTTAAAACTGTGACTGCCTTGCCTAATTTGTGCAGGGTTAGGGTAGGGTTACATAAAACTTTGTTTGTTTGGCTTTATGCATATAGCTATACAAACATTTAAAACTGTGACTGCCTTGCCTAATTTGTGCAGTGTTAGGGTTAGGGTTACATAAAACTTTATTTGTTTGGCTTTATGCATATAGCTATACAAACATTTAAAACTGTGACTGCCTTGCCTAATTTGTGCACGGTTAGGGTTAGGGTTACATAAAACTTTGTTTGTTTGGCTTTATGCATATAGCTATACAAACATTTAAAACTGTGACTGCCTTGCCTAATTTGTGCAGGGTTAGGTTAGGGTTACATAAAACTTTGTTTGTTTTGCTTTATGCATATAGCTATACAAACATTTAAAACTGTGACTGCCTTGCCTAATTTGTGCAGGGTTAGGGTTAGGGGTGCATAAAACTTTGTTTGTTTGGCTTTATTCATATAGCTATACAAACATTTAAAACTGTGACTGCCTTGCCTAATTTGTGCAGGGTTAGGGTTAGGGTTACATAAAACTTTGTTTGTTTGGCTTTATGCATATAGCTATACAAACATTTAAAACTGTGAGTGCCTTGCCTAATTTGTGCAGGGTTAGGGTTAGGGTTACATAAAACTTTGTTTGTTTGGCTTTATGCATATAGCTATACAAACATTTAAAACTGTGACTGACTTGCCTAATTTGTGCAGGGTTAGGGTTAGGGTTGCATAAAACTTTGTTTGTTTGGCTTTATTCATATAGCTATACAAACATTTAAAACTGTGACTGCCTTGCCTAATTTGTGCAGGGTTAGGGTTAGGGTTACATAAAACTTTGTTTGTTTGGCTTTATGCATATAGCTATACAAACATTTAAAACTGTGAGTGCCTTGCCTAATTTGTGCAGGGTTAGGGTTAGGGTTACATAAAACTTTGTTTGTTTGGCTTTATGCATATAGCTATACAAACATTTAAAACTGTGACTGCCTTGCCTAATTTGTGCAGTGTTAGCCTTAGGTTTACATAAAACTTTGTTTGTTTGGCTTTATGCATATAGCTATACAAACTTTTAAAACTGTGACTGCCTTGCCTAATTTGTGCAGGGTTAGGGTTAGGGTTGCATAAAACTTTGTTTGTTTGGCTTTATTCATATAGCTATACAAACATTTAAAACTGTGACTGCCTTGCCTAATTTGTGCAGGGTTAGGGTTAGGGTTACATAAAACTTTGTTTGTTTGGCTTTATGCATATAGCTATACAAACATTTAAAACTGTGAGTGCCTTGCCTAATTTGTGCAGGGTTAGGGTTAGGGTTACATAAAACTTTGTTTGTTTGGCTTTATGCATATAGCTATACAAACATTTAAAACTGTGAGTGCCTTGCCTAATTTGTGCAGGGTTAGGGTTAGGGTTGCATAAAACTTTGTTTGTTTGGCTTTATGCATATAGCTATACAAACATTTAAAACTGTGACTGCCTTGCTTAATTTGTGCAGGGTTAGGGTTAGGGTTACATAAAACTTTGTTTGTTTGGCTTTATGCATATAGCTATACAAACATTTAAAACTGTGAGTGCCTTGCCTAATTTGTGCAGGGTTAGGGTTAGGGTTACATAAAACTTTGTTTGTTTGGCTTTATGCATATAGCTATACAAACATTTAAAACTGTGACTGCCTTGCCTAATTTGTGCAGGGTTAGGGTTAGGGTTACATAAAACTTTGTTTGTTTGGCTTTATGCATATAGCTATACAAACATTTAAAACTGTGACTGCCTTGCCTAATTTGTGCAGGGTAAGGGTTAGGGTTGCATAAAACTTTGTTTGTTTGGCTTTATTCACATAGCTATACAAACATTTAAAACTGTGACTGCCTTGCCTAATTTGTGCAGGGTTAGGGTTAGGGTTACATAAAACTTTGTTTGTTTGGCTTTATGCATATAGCTATACAAACATTTAAAACTGTGACTGCCTTGCCTAATTTGTGCAGTGTTAGGGTTAGGGTTACATAAAACTTTGTTTGTTTGGCTTTATGCATATAGCTATACAAACATTTAAAACTGTGACTGCCTTGCCTAATTTGTGCAGGGTTAGGGTTAGGGTTACATAAAACTTTGTTTGTTTGGCTTTATGCATATAGCTATAGAACTATTTAAAACTGTGACTGCCTTGCCTAATTTGTGCAGGGTTAGTGTTAGGGTTGCATAAAACTTTGTTTGTTTGGCTGTATGCATATAGCTATACAAACATTTAAAACTGTGACTGCCTTGCCTAATTTGTGCAGGGTTAGGGTTAGGGTTGCATAACACTTTGTTTGTTTGGCTGTATGCATATAGCTATACAAACATTTAAAACTGTGACTGCCTTGCCTAATTTGTGCAGGCTTTGGGTTAGGGTTGCATAAAACTTTGTTTGTTTGGCTTTATTCATATAGCTATACAAACATTTAAAACTGTGACTGCCTTGCCTAATTTGTGCAGGGTTAGGGTTAGGGTTACATAAAACTTTGTTTGTTTGGCTTTATGCATATAGCTATACAAACATTTAAAACTGTGAGTGCCTTGCCTAATTTGTGCAGGGTTAGGGTTAGGGTTACATAAAACTTTGTTTGTTTGGCTTTATGCATATAGCTATACAAACATTTAAAACTGTGACTACCTTGCCTAATTTGTGCAGTGTTAGGCTTAGGGTTACATAAAACTTTGTTTGTTTGGCTTTATGCATATAGCTATACAAACATTTAAAACTGTGACTGCCTTGCCTAATTTGTGCAGGGTTAGGGTTACATAAAACTTTGTTTGTTTGGCTTTATGCATATAGCTATACAAACATTTAAAACTGTGAGTGCCTTGCCTAATTTGTGCAGGGTTAGGGTTAGGGTTACATAAAACTTTGTTTGTTTGGCTTTATGCATATAGCTATACAAACATTTAAAACTGTGACTGCCTTGCCTAATTTGTGCAGTGTTAGGGTTAGGGTTACATAAAACTTTATTTGTTTGGCTTTATGCATATAGCTATACAAACATTTAAAACTGTGACTGCCTTGCCTAATTTGTGCAGGGTTAGGGTTAGGGTTACATAAAACTTTGTTTGTTTGGCTTTATGCATATAGCTATACAAACATTTAAAACTGTGAGTGCCTTGCCTAATTTGTGCAGGGTTAGGGTTAGGGTTACATAAAACTTTGTTTGTTTGGCTTTATGCATATAGCTATACAAACATTTAAAACTGTGACTGCCTTGCCTTATTTGTGCAGTGTTAGGGTTAGGGTTACATAAAACTTTGTTTGTTTGGCTTTATGCATATAGCTATACAAACATTTAAAACTGTGACTGCCTTGCCTAATTTGTGCAGGGTTAGGGTTAGGGTTACATAAAACTTTGTTTGTTTGGCTTTATGCATATAGCTATACAAACATTTAAAACTGTGAGTGCCTTGCCTTATTTGTGCAGGGTTAGGGTTAGGGTTAGGGTTACATAAAACTTTGTTTGTTTGGCTTTATGCATATAGCTATACAAACATTTAAAACTGTGACTGCCTTGCCTAATTTGTGCAGTGTTAGGCTTAGGGTTACATAAAACTTTGTTTGTTTGGCTTTATGCATATAGCTATACAAACATTTAAAACTGTGAGTGCCTTGCCTAATTTGTGCAGGGTTAGGGTTAGGGTTACATAAAACTTTGTTTGTTTGGCTTTATGCATATAGCTATACAAACATTTAAAACTGTGACTACCTTGCCTAATTTGTGCAGTGTTAGGCTTAGGGTTACATAAAACTTTGTTTGTTTGGCTTTATGCATATAGCTATACAAACATTTAAAACTGTGACTGCCTTGCCTAATTTGTGCAGGGTTAGGGTTACATAAAACTTTGTTTGTTTGGCTTTATGCATATAGCTATACAAACATTTAAAACTGTGAGTGCCTTGCCTAATTTGTGCAGGGTTAGGGTTAGGGTTACATAAAACTTTGTTTGTTTGGCTTTATGCATATAGCTATACAAACATTTAAAACTGTGACTGCCTTGCCTAATTTGTGCAGTGTTAGGGTTAGGGTTACATAAAACTTTATTTGTTTGGCTTTATGCATATAGCTATACAAACATTTAAAACTGTGACTGCCTTGCCTAATTTGTGCAGGGTTAGGGTTAGGGTTACATAAAACTTTGTTTGTTTGGCTTTATGCATATAGCTATACAAACATTTAAAACTGTGAGTGCCTTGCCTAATTTGTGCAGGGTTAGGGTTAGGGTTACATAAAACTTTGTTTGTTTGGCTTTATGCATATAGCTATACAAACATTTAAAACTGTGACTGCCTTGCCTTATTTGTGCAGTGTTAGGGTTAGGGTTACATAAAACTTTGTTTGTTTGGCTTTATGCATATAGCTATACAAACATTTAAAACTGTGACTGCCTTGCCTAATTTGTGCAGGGTTAGGGTTAGGGTTACATAAAACTTTGTTTGTTTGGCTTTATGCATATAGCTATACAAACATTTAAAACTGTGAGTGCCTTGCCTTATTTGTGCAGGGTTAGGGTTAGGGTTACATAAAACTTTGTTTGTTTGGCTTTATGCATATAGCTATACAAACATTTAAAACTGTGACTGCCTTGCCTAATTTGTGCAGTGTTAGGCTTAGGGTTACATAAAACTTTGTTTGTTTGGCTTTATGCATATAGCTATACAAACATTTAAAACTGTGAGTGCCTTGCCTAATTTGTGCAGGGTTAGGGTTAGGGTTACATAAAACTTTGTTTGTTTGGCTTTATGCATATAGCTATACAAACATTTAAAACTGTGAGTGCCTTGCCTAATTTGTGCAGGGTTAGGGTTAGGGTTACATAAAACTTTGTTTGTTTGGCTTTATGCATATAGCTATACAAACATTTAAAACTGTGACTTCCTTGCCTAATTTGTGCAGGGGTAGGGTTAGGGTTGCATAAAACTTTGTTTGTTTGGCTTTATGCATATAGCTATACAACTATTTAAAACTGTGACTGCCTTGCCTAATTTGTGCAGGGTAAGGGGTAGGGTTACATAAAACTTTGTTTGTTTGGCTTTATGCATATAGCTATACAAACATTTAAAACTGTGACTGCCTTGCCTAATTTGTGCAGGGTTAGGGTTAGGGTTACATAAAACTTTGTTTGTTTGGCTTTATGCATATAGCTATACAACTATTTAAAACTGTGACTGCCTTGCCTAATTTGTGCAGGGTTAGTGTTAGGGTTGCATAAAACTTTGTTTGTTTGGCTGTATGCATATAGCTATACAAACATTTAAAACTGTGACTGCCTTGCCTAATTTGTGCAGGGTTAGGGTTAGGGTTGCATAACACTTTGTTTGTTTGGCTGTATGCATATAGCTATACAAACATTTAAAACTGTGACTGCCTTGCCTAATTTGTGCAGGCTTAGGGTTAGGGTTGCATAAAACTTTGTTTGTTTGGCTTTATTCATATAGCTATACAAACATTTAAAACTGTGACTGCCTTGCCTAATTTGTGCAGGGTTAGGGTTAGGGTTACATAAAACTTTGTTTGTTTGGCTTTATGCATATAGCTATACAAACATTTAAAACTGTGAGTGCCTTGCCTAATTTGTGCAGGGTTAGGGTTAGGGTTACATAAAACTTTGTTTGTTTGGCTTTATGCATATAGCTATACAAACATTTAAAACTGTGACTACCTTGCCTAATTTGTGCAGTGTTAGGCTTAGGGTTACATAAAACTTTGTTTGTTTGGCTTTATGCATATAGCTATACAAACATTTAAAACTGTGACTGCCTTGCCTAATTTGTGCAGGGTTAGGGTTACATAAAACTTTGTTTGTTTGGCTTTATGCATATAGCTATACAAACATTTAAAACTGTGACTGCCTTGCCTAATTTGTGCAGGGTTAGGGTTAGGGTTACATAAAACTTTGTTTGTTTGGCTTTATGCATATAGCTATACAAACATTTAAAACTGTGACTGCCTTGCCTAATTTGTGCAGTGTTAGGGTTAGGGTTACATAAAACTTTATTTGTTTGGCTTTATGCATATAGCTATACAAACATTTAAAACTGTGACTGCCTTGCCTAATTTGTGCAGGGTTAGGGTTAGGGTTACATAAAACTTTGTTTGTTTGGCTTTATGCATATAGCTATACAAACATTTAAAACTGTGAGTGCCTTGCCTAATTTGTGCAGGGTTAGGGTTAGGGTTACATAAAACTTTGTTTGTTTTGCTTTATGCATATAGCTATACAAACATTTAAAACTGTGACTGCCTTGCCTTATTTGTGCAGTGTTAGGGTTAGGGTTACATAAAACTTTGTTTGTTTGGCTTTATGCATATAGCTATACAAACATTTAAAACTGTGACTGCCTTGCCTAATTTGTGCAGGGTTAGGGTTAGGGTTACATAAAACTTTGTTTGTTTGGCTTTATGCATATAGCTATACAAACATTTAAAACTGTGAGTGCCTTGCCTTATTTGTGCAGGGTTAGGGTTAGGGTTAGGGTTACATAAAACTTTGTTTGTTTGGCTTTATGCATATAGCTATACAAACATTTAAAACTGTGACTGCCTTGCCTAATTTGTGCAGTGTTAGGCTTAGGGTTACATAAAACTTTGTTTGTTTGGCTTTATGCATATAGCTATACAAACATTTAAAACTGTGAGTGCCTTGCCTAATTTGTGCAGGGTTAGGGTTAGGGTTACATAAAACTTTGTTTGTTTGGCTTTATGCATATAGCTATACAAACATTTAAAACTGTGAGTGCCTTGCCTAATTTGTGCAGGGTTAGGGTTAGGGTTACATAAAACTTTGTTTGTTTGGCTTTATGCATATAGCTATACAAACATTTAAAACTGTGACTTCCTTGCCTAATTTGTGCAGGGGTAGGGTTAGGGTTGCATAAAACTTTGTTTGTTTGGCTTTATGCATATAGCTATACAACTATTTAAAACTGTGACTGCCTTGCCTAATTTGTGCAGGGTTAGGGGTAGGGTTACATAAAACTTTGTTTGTTTGGCTTTATGCATATAGCTATACAAACATTTAAAACTGTGACTGCCTTGCCTAATTTGTGCAGGGTTAGGGTTAGGGTTACATAAAACTTTGTTTGTTTGGCTTTATGCATATAGCTATACAACTATTTAAAACTGTGACTGCCTTGCCTAATTTGTGCAGGGTTAGGGTGAGGGTTGCATAAAACTTTGTTTGTTTGGCTTTATGCATATAGCTATACAAACATTTAAAACTGTGACTGCCTTGCCTAATTTGTGCAGGGTTAGGGTTAGGGTTACATAAAACTTTGTTTGTTTGGCTTTATGCATATAGCTATACAAACATTTAAAACTGTGACTGCCTTGCCTAATTTGTGCAGGGTTAGGGTTAGGGTTACATAAAACTTTGTTTGTTTGGCTTTATGCATATAGCTATACAAACATTTAAAACTGTGACTGCCTTGCCTAATTTGTGCAGTGTTAGGGTTAGGGTTACATAAAACTTTGTTTGTTTGGCTTTATGCATATAGCTATACAAACATTTAAAACTGTGACTGCCTTGCCTAATTTGTGCAGTGTTAGGGTTAGGGTTACATAAAACTTTGTTTGTTTGGCTTTATGCATATAGCTATACAAACATTTAAAACTGTGACTGCCTTGCCTAATTTGTGCAGGGTTAGGGTTTCTGTTTTATTGAATTCCTCCAAGTTGGAGAACGTATCAAAGCATAGGGTTTATTGGATTCATCCCTCTTGTAGCACCGGTGTTGGTCTCACTGGGTTCTTGTGGTTACGAGGGAGCTGAGATATTTTGGTGTTCGCCAGAGGTACTATAAGGATGAGGAGGTTGGATGGTAGGTGAACTTCTCAAGCCTTTATACCCTTTTATATGTGAATAGTCAATTATCTGACGGAATATTCTCCGTTCAAACTTCTATTGTAACCTTGCATCTGATCATTAGTTTTTAAATTTGTGAATCTGGTTGGGTACTCATCTGTTCAAATCTAAAATATGAAGGTTAGTTATATATCACATGAATTTTTATAGAATAATCTGATTTGAATTTTTTTGCTTTTTGTTCCCATTTGTGTTTCCTGAAGATTTTCTGATCGTACATTGTGTGGTATATGTATATATAAAAGAAAAAAAAAATGCATTTTAAAATTTACAGGTGTCATCCAACTGCAGGTTGACTGCCATTTCTTTTTAAGGGAAAATGATGGAATTTTTTTGTACCAATGATCGTGCACATCCCACTGTATAAATTTATTATATGTTTATTCTGTTTCTTATATTTGATTTTCTGTATTTCGTATCTTTTATTGAACTTGGGTTTGTACAAAACTCCCTTTAATTTGAATAAAAAAGGCAATGCTAGCTCCCTGGTGATGATGTCACTGGTCCCAGCGCGAAAATCGGCCGCGGAGTTGATTACACATATAGGGTGCTGGCCAGGAAAAAAGAGAGTGAGCAGGGAATCGTAGCTGTCGCTCAACGAAGCAAACTGCAGCAGGAAATTGTGAAGGACGAAAAGCAGAGAGGACTGTGGCAGAGACCCAGGTTCTCTGGCAGATGCTACCGATGCCAAGGCCTCCATATGCCGAGGGAGTGCAGGGAGCCAAAGCCAGAAGTAATGTGTTACCGCTGTGGGGAAGTCGGCCACATCAGCAGAGTCTGTCCCCAGGGAAACGAACAGGGGGGAAGCCACTGCGCCGGTGGCTACCCCACTTATTCGATGAAGGTGCTTCAGGGTATGTCACCACAAGTAGAGGTGACCCTAAATGGACGAAGTGCAAAAGCCCTTGTCGACACGGGCTGTACTTCAACAATTGTCACCAAAGACATGGTTGACACATGCAATGGAACCAGCAGCATTACAGCAGTTGACGGCAGAGAGGTGAAGTGCAATGGCACAAGTATCGTTCGGTTGATGGTACGTGGGATGTCACTAACAATCCAGGCAATTGTTATTAACAAAATTGTCACGGGTGTCGATGTGGTGCTAGGGATGGACGCAATTGCTCGACTAGGGAACGTTACGGTATATAGGAACTCCGTGAGATTTGGAGGACATCAAGGGGCTGCAGGTGTGCAATTCGAAAAAGGTGTCACAGGAACGGCTGGGTTAGACAAAAGTTCCACGATAGAGGACCAAGATTTCTCTGCACACTTTGATGGTGAGAAATGGACAGTCAAGTGGGCATGGAAGGGAGAACCTCCCATACTGAACAACAGAGTGGAATGCTACGAGCATACGTTGCGAGGAGGCACAAGAATTGAATTTGAGAAGGAAGTGGACCGATGGATCTCAGAGGGGATTTTAAGACCATGGACGGAGAAGGTGGAAGATGTGCTGCCATTAATGGCGGTTGTTCAGCCCACAAAACAAAAAGTTTGGCCAGTACTGGACTTCAGTGAGCTGAACGTACATGTTGCGTGTCACACGGGAGGCGATGTGATGGACGTGTGCGGAGAGACCATGCGAGAGTGGAGGCAGATTCAGAAGGCTGCGACGATTGTGGATTTAAAATCTGCATACCTACAGATCCACATTTCACAGGAATTCTGGAAATACCAGCTGGTCAGATACAAGGGCCGAACGTACTGCCTGACTAGGTTAGGTTTTGGCCTGAATTCTGCACCAAAAATCATGGCAGCGATCTTCAAAACAGTGCTAAGCAAGGAGGACGCAGTCAGAAGAGCCACCAGTTCCTACATTGATGATATTTTGGTGAATGAGATGGTCACAACTGCGGAGGACATAGTAAAACACCTCAACAGCTTTGGGCTAATTGCAAAACGCCCGGAATCGTTGGAGGGAGGAGCTGTGTTAGGGCTCCAACTAAGAAAGGACCAGATAGGACGGTTAGTGTTCCGGAGGGGAAATGAGATCCCGGAGGTATCGGAAAAATTGAGCAGGCAAGAACTCTTCTCAATATGCGGAAGACTGGTGGACCATTACCCTATTGCAGGATGGCTACGGACTGCATGTAGTTATATCAAAAGGCTAGCTAGTGTAGCGGAGTGGGAGGATGGAGTTGATAAAGAGACTGTGGACATTATGAGAGAGATTATTGAAGATGTGAAGTGGGAGGATCCAGTGAGAGGAGTTTGGCATGTACCCAACAGTGCAGAAGGTGTTGTGTGGTGTGATGCAAGCTGTATAGCAGTGGGGGTCACCTTGGAGATAGGTGGTGTTACTGCAGAAGATGCTGCTTGGTTGCGGAAGAAGGACGACGTGGCTCACATAAATGTGGTGGAACTGGATGCGGTTATGAAGGGCATCAACTTAGCCTTGAAATGGGGGCTACAGAATGTTGAGGCGAGGACCGACTCAGCCACTGTGTTCTCTTGGATCCAGTCCAAGCTACAGGAGAAAGGAGGATGAAGACGAAAGGCGCTGCCGAGATGCTAGTAAAGCGTCGATTGATGATGTTAAGAGAGCTGATTAGGGAATTTGATCTTCAACTTAGGGTCACTATCGTTCCTTCAGCGAAGAACAGAGCAGATGTGATGACGAGGGTGCGGAAGACCTGGCTAAAGGCGCCGAAAGAGGCGGCTGTTGCAATATGTTGTTTGAATGAAGACACTCTGAAGGATTTGCATGACATGCACCATTTTGGAGTGGATAGAACCTTGTTCTTGGCCAGGAAGGTGGACCCCAGAATCACAAAGGAGGCCGTTAGGACAGTGGTTGAGAGATGCAGCTGGTGTCAATCAATCGACCCTGCACCGAGTAGACACGAAGCTGGTGAGGTTCAGGTGGCAGAGAACTGGAGCAGGTTGGTGATAGACGTAATGCACTATCGACAGAGGCCGTATCTGTCAATGGTCGACTGTGGACCAGGAAAAGTAGCCATTTGGAGGGAAATCAAGGCGGAAAATGCAGGTGAGATTGCAAAGGTCTTGGAAGAGGTGTTTTTGGAGAGGGGTCCAGTGACAGAAGTGCTAATGGACAATGGAACTGCCTTTCGCTCAGCTGCCATGGAGAATGTGTTGGATAAGTGGGGAGTGCGGTGCTATTTCAGGGCTGCATATAGACCAGGTGGAAAAGGAATTGTGGAGCGGCATCACTGAACCATTAAGCTATAGCTGAAAGGGGCCAGATTTCGCCGCCAGAAGCTGCTTTCTGGTATAATATGGCTCCAAAGTCAGGGCAAAAAGGTGAGTCAGTGCCGCAGAGGGCAGTCTTCAAGTACGAGTGGCGGCATCCCCGAACTGCACAGGTACCTGCGGAAGAAGGCGAGAAGCGAGCGACTGTGCGAGTGAGAGAGGAAGTGTGGATCAAACTGCCTGATGCTCGCTGTACCACACGCTGGGGGAGGGGCATGTGACAAGTGTCCAGTCTCCGAACAATGTATCTATCGACGGCATCCCTCGACACATCCTTGATGTGTGGCCGGTAGTGGTGTCATCAGAGGAAGACAGCGACGTCAAGCCAAGTAGCGACGTTCACGAAGAGGCTCTGCGGAGATCGCAGAGAGAGAGAGACGGCTGCCATGTTGGTCGAGCGACTACGTGATGGGTTGACATGTGATGATCGTGTAGATCAAGGGGGCGTGTGGTTTGAGTTG
Organism: Euprymna scolopes; assembly: GCF_053919585.1. Taxonomy (NCBI): domain Eukaryota; kingdom Metazoa; phylum Mollusca; class Cephalopoda; order Sepiida; family Sepiolidae; genus Euprymna; species Euprymna scolopes. The sequence goes on along the minus strand of NC_136487.1, from coordinate 108,318,497 downwards.
CCCCCTTTGCAAATTGGCTGTTTGGAGAAATGGAAAACTAGATGGCTCTGGTTGATAGTCAATTTGCATAAGTGGAGAAATGGGCAGCATATAAACGGTACATTTTTTAAGCAGGGTGAAGAGCGCAGAGAGTGAAACGACGGTTGGAAGAAGTGACGGCGTGAAAACGAGGCACACTCCTCCCACCAAAATGTGTGCGAACTAAAATTTGAAAACGAGAAGGGGGGGAGATAGTAAGTTTTGGCCATCTTGAATTCTTACGACTCATAAAAAGTTAATATTTGATATGAAATAAAGAGCTTTTAAAACTACTTTAAAACACTAATAAATGATTCAGGTGGGTTGCAAAGTAACTTTTATAATGTTGATATTTCTTTGTTGTATATTTTAATTTTGGACCACTTTTTCGAATCTATAGAACAGTAATGCAAACCCCTGTTTTTCTCTACAAATACCTTCCGTTCGAAAAAAATGGCTTATTATTTATTTGTGCGAGTTTTCTTTTATTTATTCATTTATGTATTTATTTTTTACAGTTTGTAATTTATTTACTTCAGTTATAGTGACAGACACTCATAAAAAATAATTCATAATTAGATTTTATTTTCGTAAGAGATATAATGATATAGTAATTCGCTTTTACTAAGTTATTATTACGAACACTCGAGATAAAAATATTGTTTCCTTTTGTTTTTTTTTTGTTTTTTTTTGTTTTTTTTAAATGTTTCACTAATTTTACATGAGTATAATTTAATCACGTTATTATTGCACATGTGAGGTTGTGATGTTTTGGGGGGTTTGTTTGTGTATGCAAAGTTATTTGTGCTTTTTTCTTACGACCTGCCCAAACGTAGTATAAACACACCCAACCTCCCCTTGTTAAGAAGGGCTTTCAAAATACACAACCCAACCTCCCTGTGTTAAAACCGGCTTTCGGGGTGGGGGGGTATTTCGATAGCCGTTCTTAATATGGGGAGGTTGGGGGTTTTATTATACGTTGGCACAATGATACTTGCCCTTTCTGTTATTTTTCCTTTTTAAATCTTTCCTTCACTTTTTTCTTCTTTTTCCACTGAGAATCATGGAAAAACTGACTTTAAATGCAGAAGTACCGAAGTTTGACAATGAGTACATGTTTTTATTTTTTTTATATTAAAAGCGTTGAACAATACAAAGTACAATTTTTGGTACTTATGTATTTTTGGTACTTATGTATTTTTGGTACTTATGTATTTTTGGTACTGTGCTGAAATACTATTGTTTTGATTTACAAAGCCATTTTAACCTTCAAAAGGGGAAGGTGTTTTGTCACTATTAGAAAAATTAGCGTGAAACTTGAATTTAACCTGAAAACACTATTTACAAATAGCGTGGTACCAAAAATGCATAACCAATGTAGAGGGTACTTATGATGGCAAAGTGCGATACCATCTGCTATCATATACATCTGAGAAGGCTGAAGCACAGATTATTTACTAAACAAGTTTATTTAATAATGAATAAATATCGAAAATTATAGGATAATATGACTATTATTTGATTTTTTTTCTAGATTTCTTAAACATAGTTATGTCTTCACAAACATCACTACATAGAAACGATTTTTGTCTCGCATTTACATTATTTTGTATGCTGTAAAAAATTTGTAAAAATTATTAGGAGTTTATTTAAACCTTCTTTAAATGGTAAAAAAAAGTTAGGATGATAATATTAAATTACAGTTACATAGTGTTACATACAGGATGGGGGGTAAAGCTGTGGCGAGCATTCGAGGTACATATTATTATTACACTTATTAAAAAAAATAAAACAACTGATTTGACTATTTTGGTAATACAGACCTTAGTAATTTAATATTTCGCCAACAGCAAAAATAACAGCCGTATTTGAAATTTTTACGTGAGAGAGGGGGCATGCTACCACCGGGCAACACCGGTTAATGAGTCCTGCTAGTATATAAATAATATTTTTATTATCAATCTTTGGCAGAAAAAAACGTTTTAGAGTTTTGGGAGTTTGAATGTTCAGTTGAAACCTTTTAAAGCTTGTCTTTGCTGTTCAGTGACGTATCCGGTTGGAAATGTGATTTTGCTTTTCAGTGAAAAGGGTTTGTTTCTTTTACTTTTTAAAAATATACATTGAGGCAATATTGTTTGTTTTTTTAATTTTCTTATCATTTTGTTCACTCTGAGTATGGGTCATCTTACCACCTGCTATCTCGTACATTCAAATCGTGACATTTTTTAAGGTTCTGGACGTCTCTTTAAGTGCAATTGTTTGAATCTCTCTTACACTTGTTTCACCGGGTATATTTGCCAGTTAGTTTCTGAAATTCCTTTTTATGTCCCGTTGCTCCTATAATTACTGTAATAATGGTGATTTTCTTAAGATTCCAGTTCCTTTTCATGTCATAAATAAGATTTTGATATTTCGTTATCTTTTCCCTCTCACCTCTGTTTAACTCAGCATCATTGGGAGACAATAACTTCTACTAAGGTTGCTTCTTTCACAATCTTGTCGCATATCACTATGTCAGTTTAATAGCTCCGTTTTTTAGGTACACAGAACCGTAGAAATTGCATAGTCCTAGTGGATGGTGTATGACTTATTTCCAACTGTTTTCTTCTGGTATGCATGTTCCCAGGATTTGCTGTTTCATTTGATATTCAACTTTTTACAGATCGTCCAGTGGAGATATAGTTACACACTCCATTGTGTCGTATTGTATAGTAGCCGTCCTCCAGTAGAATCTTACAACTGGGTGTCAGAGGCTCACAATTTCTACTTCAATGTGACAGAACCGTCACTTGTTGTCATTGCTTAGATCACTCATCATTTGATCATCATTTGGTCATCAAGCCTTGATCTTGAAAAGCCATTATAATCCTCTATTGATCGTAGTGAAGCGGTCCTCGTTTTAGCCAATCTACAGAGCCTTCCTTATCTGTATAGAACCTGATGAATTCCACCAGAAAATAATGGCTCTGAATGTCCATTGTATTCTTGAAAAAAGTTAAGAAGAATGAAGGCGACGAAAAAGTTGTCGAAGACCGCATGCTCTCTGGGTAATCATTATTGAAAATGGGCCGATGAAATCCATTTTTAACATGTAAAACAACTTTATTGAGTCATCTTCATTAACATACAAATAGAGGGAAGGAAATAGAAAGACGAAAATAAAAAGCCAGAAAGTCCATGTTATGTCGAATATGTGCCTCTAAAGAAGAGAATAGAGAAGAGTTCATATATAAGGACGTTTTTATGAGAAAGTTTGTATGTAAGTTGAAGCACTGGCATAGCTAGGGGGGGGCGGGCGGCAAACCTGAGGGGGCGGCATTTTGAGAGAGTAAAAATAGAAAGTAGAATAAATAAATAAAAATAAACAAAAGCTAACAAAAAATATGAAATTTTATACCAAAAAGGTTGTAAAAAATCGGAATTTTGGGGGGTATCGAAATCAGAAAAAATGTGTCCCTATTTTCTGAGCGTCACGGGGGGGGGCGGCATGGGGGCGGCATTTTAAGATGGTAAAAGGGAAAATCGAAAAAAATGCTAACAAAAAATCTGAAACTTTTTATCGAAAAGGTTATAAAAAATGGGAACATTTGTAGTTATTGGAATCGCAAAAAGATGTCCCTATTTTGCGAGCGGCATATGTCAGGGGGCGGCATTTTGAGAAAGTAAAAATAGAAAGTAGAAAAAAATAAATAAAAATAAACAAAATCTAACAAAAAATCTGACATTTTATACTGAAAAAGTTGTAAAAAATCGGAAATTTTTGAGGTATCAGAATCAGAAAAATGTGTGTCTTATATATACATATATGTATATATAAATATATGTATATATATATATATATAATATAAATATATACATATATGTATATATATGCATATATAATATAAATATATGCATACATATATACATACATACATGTAGATACATACATATATATATATATATATATATATATATATATATATATATATATAAACAAATATATATAATATATCCTTCAAGATTGAGGCATTTTTTTTTTGTTTTAATCTAGGTTGAACTGTCTCTACATTAAAAACCGATCTTGAAATGAATTAAAGCAATTTATTCTCAATTAATGGAAATTTTGAAAACTCCAAACGCAATTGTAAATTATTACTTGATAAATAGTTTAACAGTTTGGAGTTTTCAAAATTTCCATTAATCGAGAATAAATTGCTTTAATTCATTTCAATCACTAAGTTTAAAAAATGCAAGCATTAATTATTTCTGGAGATATACTCAGTGACCGGCTGACCTAACAGGATAGTGCCAAGCCCAGGCTTCGGCCAAGCACCCAAAAAACAAAATGACCTCAGAAAGATTTCATACTTAAAGGGGAACTTTCATATAAATTTTTATCGAATAGGTGCGAAAAGAAAGTTGGATATTTGGGTGTATATACACCGACATCAAAGAGGAAATAGCATTAGATGTGAAAGTTTGAATTCATTAATTTTATTACTGTCCAATTCATGAGGCTAAGACTTTGAAAGTATCAAACGTTTGTTTTTGTAGCATACTTTTTATAACTCCTTGTAAACCTTACAATTGCTAGCTGGGGGATCGGACAAAATCACCCCGGGCAACCCCCACCATCTACTTAAAACAAAAGGAAAACAGATAAAATCTCAAATGAATAAAAAATATTAAAAATCAGTTTTCATATTTTAATTTTAATTTAATTGAATTTAGGAAAATTAGATACCGTAGAACTAATTTTCGCAAGGTATGAAAATTAAGCAACTACAGAATAAATGTTAACTTAACAATAATGGACCAGTTTTCCTACCTAGCAAAAATGGACGAATTTTCCACGGACGAATTATCCATGGGCGAATTTTCCATGGACGCATTTTTCCATGGACGAATTTTCAGGACACCCAAATGCCGGGGGGGGGGCAAATTTTATTACCGCCCCGGGCGGCAAAAGGTCTAGCTACGCCACTGAGTTGAAGTCAGGTCGGATCCAACTGTGTATGTACGTGTGTGTTTTCCATTAATATGTAAATGTGTTAACTCCACCATTTTCAACCGATAAAAAGGGTTCCGCTCATTTGAAAGATTAACTTTTTGAACCTGTATAAACTAAATAATTCCAATATAGTCACTTCATAACTAAAAACAAGAGAGAGAGAGAGAGAGAGACAGACAGACAGACAGACAGACAGACAGACATACAGACAGACAGACGGACAGACAGAGACAGAGTTCTACTGGCTGACACTTTGTGGAGATAATAACAATCACGCCACACAAGCGCCCAACAAAAACGTAAAAACACACACATGTGCTCACACATACCCACACACAAAATGGAACCTTGAATATACACATACGCATTTCTAATATTCTTGCATTTTTATTATTCATTCTTAAGCGTCCCTTAGTATAAATTCTTTCACACACATCTCAGGCACAAATTAAACAAACACATCTAAATTCAAGAACAAACTTTCAATTTCTTTAATACATGTTCACATTTTCTCCTCTGCATATCACTCTTAAAAAATATAAGTTTACTAAAATTAATCATGTTTTCCTTTTTTTTTCCTTGCACGATACATTCTATTTTTTCGTGTTTCTGAATATTATTTTATTTGCAATGTTGTTTCCAACACCCAATATGCATTTGCTTAAAGTGGGTAGCTGTCTTTTTTCTTCACACAACATGTACAGATAAGCCACACTGATGAGCTCCAACGTTATTTGAAGACGCAAATTTCTGTAACGATATCGATAACCAACATTACCTTAAACCCTCATTAATGATTCAACATTACCCTACATTAATGATTCAACATTACCCTACATTAATGATTCAACATTACCCTACATTAATGATTCAAACAAACCGGGATTCATATAACCAAACTTGAAGGTGGATTTCAGCACTTGCTGACTGGTGATCCATAATCACCACCACCACCGTCACCACGATCACAATCACCACCGTCACCACTGCTTGTCATAGCTACTATCTCACTATGAAAACATGCTACATGATATTCAAGATGGAGATAACGTAGACATAATCTTTATAGATTTTGCAAAAGCTTTTGACAAAGTAGACATCGGTATTCTCCTGCATAAAATTCGCTCATTCAGAATTTATGGAAAACTCGGGACGTGGATACACAGCTTCCTCTCAGATAGGACACGAAAAGTAATCAATCGAGGGAGCTTATCAGAGGAAAGTAAGGTCATCAGCAGCATACCACAAGGCTCAGTATTAGATCCTCTATCGTTTCTTATAATGGTTACTAACATAGACAGAGACCTGAAACACACCATAGCAACACCTTTTGCTGACGACACACGAATCATAAAAAGGATCTTTACACCACATGACTCAAGACTTTTACAAGAAAACCTCAATAAAATTATATAATGGCCTAATGAAAACAATATGGCTTTAAACGCGACACATTTGAACTCCTCCAAAATGCGACACATTTGAACTCCTCCATTATTGTGATGAAGACCATCTCAAGACAACATCTCGATTCTAGTGTGGGCAACAAGAAATCACATCAAAGGAAGTAGTGAAGGATCTAGAGGTTTATATGAGCAAAGATGCAACCTTCACACAACATATTGACCACACCACAACGCTTACATGAACACTAACAGGATGGATACTGAGAACCTTCAGGAGTAGGAACAGTGAGTACATGCTCACACTATGGAAATCCCTTGTTCTTCCAAGGTTGGAATACTGCTGTCATCTGTGGTCTCCACAAGAAGTAAGAGAAATCTGCAAAATAGAAGCACCCAAGAGAACATTCATCAGCAAAATATGTGGAGTAGACCAAATGAATTACTGGGGGGTGCTGAAGGAACTGCAACTGTATTCACTACAGCGTCGAAGAGAATGATATATTAAAATCTTGGAAGGGTTCCAGACACAACAATAGTAAAAAGAACCCGACAGCGGCAAGGAAGGCTCTATTATATAAAAACTACACCTGGGACTACACAGAGGCTCAAGTCCTTCATCCACTACAGCTTCGCCTACAGAGGCACAAGAACATTCAACTGTATTTCAGCCACAATAAGAAATATAAGGAGAGTGTCCCCTGACACTTTCAAGAAATATTTGGACTGGAAAAAATATCTGACCATCATAATCACTACCACCATCATAACAATCACTATCTTCATCACCACCATCATAAATATCACCACAACAACCACCTCCACTGTTACTACTACCATCACAGCCATAACTACTGTCATCACCACCACCGTAAGCACAACCATCTTAACTGTCACTACAGTAACCACCACCACCACCACCACCACCACCATCACCACCAACAACAACAACAACAATAACAACAACAACAACATCTTATGTTCTTCACGAAAGCGTCATTTCAGATGTTTGCTGATGTTGGTAAAATGCAAATCTCCATGAAAGCGAAATCCATTGCAAATAAATCAATAAATAAAAATAAAATAGAATAAAAAAATGAAATAAATAAATCTGATCCAATGGGGAATATAAGAAATCCCGTTGAAAAATAACCTTGAAAAAAAAAGTGCAATTCATCGGAGAAATAAATCCTAAAATTGTTTCTGTCAAATCCTGTGAGCATTTAATCCAGAAAAGAATTTACATCTGATATTTAATACAGCAAATTATTTTACCCACAATCTATCATGTTGAAGAGCAAAGACACAGTATACTATGACATGACGGCTAGGAAATGTCTAAAAACAAAAACGGCACAACAAGTATCTAATCAGACACCACGATCGCCATGAAATATTATTCTAGCCGAGTTTATAATTTTGTCAAAAATGTCCTAAACATGATGCTTCGCTTAGTCTTTGCACTTTGGTTCATATAAAACAACGTCTCAATCGATAAAGTTTAAAAAAATAAGAAAAAGGCGTTTCAAACTAGAAAATTTAAAAAAAGAAATGAAAATCCCTGATGTACTCACTGTTCATACTCCTGAAGGTTCTCAGTATCCATCCTGTTAGTGTTCATATAAGCGTTGTGGTGTGGTCAATATGTTGTGTGAAGGTTGCATCTTTGCTCATATAAACCTCTAGATCCTTCACTACTTCCTTTGATGCGATAATCGGTATAGAAAGAAGAAAAAAGAAAGAAAATGTCCTATTATGGAAATAAAGTGAATGAATTCTTCCGGAATTCATTTTAGATGACGGAGTTGTCGAACTTGTTAGTTTTTTTCCTTCTAAAACTCTGAAATGGTTATGTCCTGTAGTGTTGTTACTCATGGAATTTTTTTGTGACGGTGCAATATTTATATATGCTATCAGGCCGCCCCGGCGTTGCCCGGTCGTAAAATAAGTTTTAAATATAATAGTTTGATTTATGCAAATTACGTATTTGTTATTATAGAGCCAATGCTCTAATGATTATTATATTGTACCCAATATATAGAAATGACTGGCCGGTGTAGCCTGGTCGTTAAATATGCTTAAATATAATCTTTTATTTTGTACGGATTTCATATTTATTATTACAGAGCTGTTACTCTATTCGATGCAATACATAGTATTGATTTCAAAAGTGAAAAAAAAAAAGACTAAAATTGAAGTCGAATAATTTAGTTCTCCAGATTATTCATTACAATCCGATCTCGGTCCATACGCATATAAAAAGTTTGAAAAATAATGCTGTTAAAGACATATTTACGCATATGTAGAAATAGCACGTTTATTTAATTTATACCTGCCAAGTTCCATTTTTTTTTTAATTTTGAGCTTTTGGCAGCTATTTTTACCGACTGCAACATAATTGAATTTGTTTCTTCTTCTTCTTCTTCTTCTTCTTCTTCGTAAATAGTTTTTGTATTTTGTATAATTGAAAAATATAATTCAGTTTAGTTCTTCTGTTCTATTAAGGAGTTTATAGGTTTTCAAAATTTTTATTTATTACATACTAAGTTTTCATTCAGTAAAGAAGTTTTAATTTGGAAACATTAATATATAATATAAATATACAAAGTTTACTTCCTTTATTTGTGTACACTTATGCTTTCATAATCTCTATACTTTCATAATCTCTATACTTTCATAATATCAATACTTTCATAATCTCTATACTTTCATAATCTCTATACTTTCATAATATCTATACTTTCACAATTTCTATAGTTTCATAATCTCTATAGTTTCATAATCTCTATAGTTTCATGATCTCTATACATTCATAATCTCTATAGTTTCATAATATCTATATTTTCATAATCTCTATAGTTTCATAATATCTATACTTTAATAATATCTATACTTTAATAATCTCTATACTTTCATAATCTCTATAGTTTCATAATCTCTATACTTTCATAATATCTATACTTTAATAATATCTATACTTTCATAATCTCTATACTTTCATAATCTCTATATTTTCATAATATCTATATTTTCATAATATCTATACTTTCATAATATCTATACTTTCATAATCTCTATACTTTCATAATCTCTATACTTTCATAATATCTATACTTTCATAATCTCTATATTTTCATAATATCTATACTTTCATAATCTCTATATTTTCATAATATCTATATTTTCATAATCTCTATATTTTCATAATATCTATATTTTCATAATATCTATACTTTCATAATATCTATACTTTCATAATCTCTATACTTTCATAATCTCTATACTTTCATAATATCTATACTTTCAAATCTCTATACTTTCATAATCTATATAGTTTCATAATCTCTATACTTTCATAATATCTATACTTTCATAATATCTATACTTTCATAATATCTATACTTTCATAATCTCTATACTTTCATAATCTCTATAGTTTCATAATATCTATACTTTCATAATATCTATACTTTAATAATCTCTATACTTTCATAATCTCTATAGTTTCATAATATCTATACTTTAATAATATCTATACTTTAATAACATCTATACTTTAATAATCTCTATACTTTCATAATCTCTATAGTTTCATAATATCTATACTTTAATAATATCTATACTTTAATAACATCTATACTTTAATAATCTCTATACTTTCATAATCTCTATTGTTTCATAATATCTATACTTTAATAATATCTATACTTTAATAATCTCTATACTTTCATAATCTCTATATTTTCATAATATCTATATTTTCATAATATCTATACTTTAATAATATCTATACTTTAATAATATCTATACTTTAATAATCTCTATACTTTCATAATCTCTATAGTTTCATAATATCTATACTTTAATAATATCTATACTTTCATAATCTCTATACTTTCATAATCTCTATATTTTCATAATATCTATATTTTCATAATATCTATACTTTAATAATATCTATACTTTAATAATATCTATACTTTAATAATCTCTATACTTTCATAATCTCTATATTTTCATAATATCTATATTTTCATAATATCTATACTTTCATAATATCTATACTTTCATAATCTCTATAGTTTCATAATATCTATACTTTCATAATATCTATACTTTAATAATCTCTATACTTTCATAATCTCTATAGTTTCATAATATCTATACTTTAATAACATCTATACTTTAATAATCTCTATACTTTCATAATCTCTATAGTTTCATAATATCTATACTTTAATAATATCTATACTTTAATAATCTCTATACTTTCATAATCTCTATATTTTCATAATATCTATATTTTCATAATATCTATACTTTAATAATATCTATACTTTAATAATATCTATACTTTAATAATCTCTATACTTTCATAATCTCTATAGTTTCATAATATCTATACTTTAATAATATCTATACTTTCATAATCTCTATACTTTCATAATCTCTATATTTTCATAATATCTATATTTTCATAATATCTATACTTTAATAATATCTATACTTTAATAATATCTATACTTTAATAATCTCTATACTTTCATAATCTCTATATTTTCATAATATCTATATTTTCATAATATCTATACTTTCATAATATCTATACTTTCATAATCTCTATACTTTCATAATATCTATACTTTCATAATCACTATTGTTTCATAATCTCTATACTTTCATAATACCTATACTTTCATAATCTCTATACTTTCATAATATCTATATTTTCATAATATCTATATTTTCATAATATCTATATTTTCATAATATCTATACTTTCATAATCTCTATACTTTCATAATATCTATACTTTCATATTATCTATACTTTCATAATCACTATTGTTTCATAATCTCTATACTTTCATAATATCTATACTTTCATAATCTCTAAACTTTCATAATCTCTATACTTTCATGATATATATAGATTCATAATATCTATACTTTAATAAAATCAACACTTTAATAATCTCTATACTTTCAAAAAATATATACTTTCATAATCTCTATACTTTATAATCTCTATACTTTCATAATATCTATACTTTTATAATCTCTATATTTTCATAATATCTATACTTTCATAATCTCTATAGTTTCATAATCTCTATACTTTCATAATATCTATACCTTCATAATCTCTATACTTTCATAATCTCTATAGTTTCATAATATCTATACTTTCATAATCTCTATAGTTTCATAATATCTATACTTTTATAATATCTATACTTTCATAATCTCTATAATTTCATAATCTCTATAGTTTCATAATATTTATACTTTCATAATCTCTATACTTTCATACTCTCTATACTTTCATAATCTCTATACTTTCATAATCTCTATACTTTCATAATCTCTATAATTTCATAATCTCTATAATTTCATAATCTCTATAGTTTCATAATATCTATACTTTTATAATATCTATACTTTCATAATCTCTATACTTTCATAATCTCTATACATTAAATTATCTCTATACTTTCATAATATCTATACTTTCATAATATCTATACTTTTATAATACCTATACTTACATAATCTCTATACTTTCATAATCTCTATACTTTAATAATCTCTATATTTTCATAATATCTATCTATACTTTCATAATCTCTATATTTTCATAATATCTATAATTTCATAATATCTATACTTTTATAATATCTATACTTTCATAATCTCTATACTTTCATAATATCTATACTTTCATAATATCTATACTGTTCTAATATCTATACATTCATAATATCTATACATTCATAACCTCTATAGATTCATAATCTCTATAGTTTAATAATCTCTATAGTTTCATAATCTCTATACTTTCATAATATCTATAGTTTCATAATGTCTATACTTTCATAATCTGTATATTTTCATACTATCTATACTTTCATAATATCTATATTTTCATAATATCTATACTTTCATAATATCTATACTTTCATAATATCTATAGTTTCATAATATCTATACTTTCATAATATCTATATTTTCATAATATATATTCTTTAATAATATCTATACTTTCATAATTTCTATAGTTTCATAATGTCTATACTTTCATACTATCTATACTTTCATAATCTCTATACTTTCATAATCACTATATTTTCATAATCTCTATAGTTTCATAATCTTTATACATAATAATACCTATACTTTCATAATCTCTATACTTTCATAATATCTATACTTTCATAATCTCTATACTTTCATAATCTCTATACTTGCATAATATCTATACTTCATAATATCTATACTTTCATAAAATCAACACTTTCATAATATCTATACTTTCATAATCTCTATATTTTCATAATATCTATACTTTCATAATATCTATACTTTCATAATATCTATACTGTTATAATATCTATACTTTCATAATATCTATACTTTGATAATCTCTATACTTTCATAATCTCTATATTTTCATACTATCTATACTTTCATAATATCTATACTTTCATAATCTCTATACTTTCATAATATCTGTACTTTCATAATCTCTATATTTTCATAATCTCTATAGTTTCATAATATCTATATTTTCATAATATCTATCTATACTTTCATAATATCTATACTTTCATAATATTTATACTTGCATAATACCTATACTTTCATAATGTCTATACTTTCATAATACCTATACTTTCATAATCTGTATACATTCATAATATCTATACTTTCATAATCTCTATACTTTCATAATCTCTATAGTTTCATAATCTCTATACTTTCATAATATCTATACTTTCATAATCTCTACACTTTCATAATATCTATACTTTTATAATATCTATACTTTCATAATCTCTATACTTTCATAATATCTATACTTTTATAATATTTATACTTTCATAATCTCTATACTTTCATAATCTCTATACTTTCATAATCTCTATACTTTAATAATATCTATACTTTCATAATATCTATACTTTCATAATCTCTATATGTTAATAATATCTATACTTTCATAATCTCTATATTTTCATAATATCTATACTTTCATAATCTCTATACTTTCATAATATCTATACTTTCATAATATCTATACTTTCATAATCTCTATACTTTTATAATACCTATACTTTCATAATCTCTATAGTTTCATAATCTCTATAGTTTCATAATATCTATACTTTCATAATCTCTATAGTTTCATAATATCTATCTATACTTTCATAATCTCTATACTTTCATAATATCTATACTTTCATAATATCTATATTTTCATAATCTCTATAGTTTCATAATCTCTATATTTTCATAATATCTATCTATACTTTCATAATATTTATACTTTCGTTATCTCTATACTGTCATAATCTCTATACTTTCATAATCTCTATGCTTTCATAATCTCTATATTCTCATAATATCTATCTATACTTTCATAATATCTATACTTTCATAATATCTATACTTTCATAATTTCTATACTTTTATAATATCTATACTTTCATAATCTCTATATTTTCATAATCTCAATACTTTCATAATCTCTATATTTTCATAATATCTATCTATACTTTCATAATATCTATACTTTAATAATATTTATACTTTCATAATATCTATACTTTCATAATCTCTATATTTTCATAATATCTATACTTTCATAATCTCTATAGTGTCATAATATCTATCTATACTTTCATAATCTCTATACTTTCATAATCTGTATACTTTCATAATCTCTATATTTTCATAATATCTATACTTTCATAATCTCTATAGTTTCATAATATCGATACTTTCATAATACCTATACTTTCATAATCTCTATACTTTCATAATATCTATACTTTCATAATCTCTATACTTTCATAATCACTATATTTTCATAATCTCAATAGTTTCATAATCCCTATACTTTCATAATACCTATACTTTCATAATCTCTATACTTTCATAATATCTATACTTTCATAATCTCTATACTTTCATAATCTCTATACTTTCATAATATCTATACTTTCATAATCTCTATACTTTCATAATCTCTATACTTTCATAATCTCTATATTTTCATAATATCTATAGTTTCATAATATCTATATTTTCATAATATCTATACTTTCATAATCTCTATATTTTAATAATCTCTATAGTTTCATAATATCTATACTTTAATAATATCTATACTTTAATAATATCTATACTTTCATAATATCTATACTTTCATAATATCTATACTTTCATAATATCTATACTTTCATAATCTCTATACTTTCATAATATCTATACTTTCATAATCTCTATATTTTCATAATCTCTATAGTTTCATAAAATCTATATTTTCATCATATCTATCTATACTTTCATAATCTCTATACTTTCATAATCTCTATACTTTCATAATCTCTATAGTTTCATAATATCTATCTATACTTTCATAATATCTATACTTTCATAATATCTATATGTTCATAATATCTATACTTTCATAATATCTATACTTTCATAATATCTATACTTTCATAATATCTATACTTTCATAATCTCTATATTTTCATAATATCTATACTTTCATAATCTCTATACTTTCATAATATCTATACTTTCATAATCTCTATACTTTCATAATCTCTATATGTTCATAATATCTATACTTTCATAATATCTATACTTTCATAATCTCTATATTTTCATAATATCTATACTTTCATAATCTCTATACTTTCGTAATCTCTATATTTTCATAATCTCTATACTTTCATAATATCTATACTTTCATAATCTCTATACTTTCATAATACCTATACTTTCATAATCTCTACACTTTCATAATATCTATACTTTCATAATATCTATACTTTCATAATATCTATACTTTCATAATATCTATACTTTCATAATCTCTATATTTTCATAATATCTATACTTTCATAATATCTATACTTTCATAATCTCTATACTTTCATAATCTCTATACTTTCATAATCTCTATACTTTCATAATCTCTATATTTTCATAATACCTATACTTTCATAATCTCTATACTTTCATAATATCTATACTTTCATAATCTCTATACTTTCATAATCTCTATACTTTCATAATCTCTATATTTTCATAATCTCTATACTTTCATAATATCTATACTTTCATAATATCTATACTTTCATAATCTCTATACTTTCATAATATCTATACTTTCATAATCTCTATACTTTCATAATATCTATAGTTTCATAATATCTATCTATACTTTCATAATCTCTATACTTTCATAATCTCTATATTTTCATAATCTCTATACTTTCATAATATCTATAGTTTCATAATATCTATCTATACTTTCATAATACCTATACTTTCATAATCTCTACACTTTCATAATATCTATACTTTCATAATATCTATACTTTCATAATATCTATACTTTCATAATCTCTATATTTTCATAATATCTATACTTTAATAATATCTATACTATCATAATCTCTATACTTTCATAATCTCTATACTTTCATAATATCTATACTTTCATAATCTCTATATTTTCATAATACCTATACTTTCATAATCTCTATACTTTCATAATATCTATACTTTCATAATCTCTATACTTTCATAATCTCTATACTTTCATAATATCTATACTTTCATAATCTCTATACTTTCATAATCTCTATACTTTCATAATATCTATACTTTTATAATCTCTATACTTTAATAATATCTATACTTTCATAATATCTATACTTTCATAATCTCTATACTTTCATAATCTCTATACTTTCATAATATCTATACTTTCATAATCTCTATACTTTAATAATATCTATACTTTCATAATCTCTATACTTTAATAATATCTATACTTTCATAATATCTATACTTTCATAATATCTATACTTTCATAATATCTATACTTTCATAATCTCTATACTTTCATAATATCTATACTTTCATAATCTCTATACTTTCATAATCTCTATACTTTCATAATATCTATACTTTCATAATCTCTATATTTTCATAATATCTATACTTTCATAATCTCTATATTTTCATAATCTCTATACTTTCATAATCTCTATACTTTCATAATATCTATACTTTCATAATCTCTATATTTTCATAATACCTATACTTTCATAATCTCTATACTTTCATAATCTCTATACTTTCATAATATCTATACTTTCATAATATCTATACTTTCATAATCTCTATACTTTAATAATATCTATACTTTCATAATCTCTATATTTTCCTAATATCTATACTTTCATAATCTCTACACTTTCATAATCTCTATACTTTCATAATCTCTATACTTTCATAATCTCTATACTTTCATAATATCTATACTTTTATAATATCTATACTTTCATAATCACTATACTTTCATAATCTCTATACTTTCATAATCTCTATACTTTAATAATCTCTATACTTTCATAATATCTATACTTTCATAATCTCTATATTTTCATAATATCTATACTTTCATAATCTCTATACTTTCATAATATCTATACTTTCATAATCTCTATATTTTCATAATCTCTATACTTTCATAATCTCTATATTTTCATAATATCTATCTATACTTTCATAATCTCTATACTTCATAATCTCTATACTTTCATTATCTCTATACTTTCATAATCTCTATATTTTCCTAATATCTATACTTTCATAATCTCTACACTTTCATAATCTCTATACTTTCATAATCTCTATACTTTCATAATATCTATAGTTTCATAATCTCTATAGTTTCATAATATCTATACTTTCATAATCTCTATACTTTCATAATCTCTATACTTCATAATCTCTATACTTTCATTATCTCTATACTTTCATAATCTCTATATTTTCCTAATATCTATACTTTCATAATCTCTACACTTTCATAATCTCTATACTTTCATAATCTCTATACTTTCATAATATCTATAGTTTCATAATCTCTATAGTTTCCTAATATCTATACTTTCATAATCTCTATACTTTCATAATCTCTATACTTTCATAATCTCTATAGTTTCATAATATCTATACTTTCATAATCTCTATAGTTTCATAATATCTATACTTTCATAATCTCTATACTTTCATAATATCTATACTTTCATAATCTCTATAGTTTCATAATATCTATACTTTCATAATACCTATACTTTCATGATCTCTATACTTTCATAATATCTATACTTTCATAATCTCTATACTTTCATAATATCTATATTTTCATAATATCTATACTTTCATAATCTCTATACTTTCATAATATCTATACTTTCATATTATCTATACTTTCATAATCACTATTGTTTCATAATCTCTATACTTTCATAATATCTATACTTTCATAATCTCTAAACTTTCATAATCTCTATACTTTCATGATATATATAGATTCATAATATCTATACTTTAATAAAATCAACACTTTAATAATCTCTATACTTTCAAAAAATATATACTTTCATAATATCTATACTTTTATAATCTCTATATTTTCATAATATCTATACTTTCATAATCTCTATAGTTTCATAATCTCTATACTTTCATAATATCTATACCTTCATAATCTCTATACTTTCATAATCTCTATAGTTTCATAATATCTATACTTTCATAATCTCTATACTTTCATAATATTTATACTTTCATAATCTCTATACTTTCATACTCTCTATACTTTCATAATCTCTATACTTTAATAATATCTATACTTTCATAATATCTATACTTTCATAATCTCTATACTTTCATAATCTCTATACTTTCATAATCTCTATACATTAAATTATCTCTATACTTTCATAATATCTATACTTTCATAATCTCTATACTTTCATAATATCTATACTTTCATAATCTCTATATTTTCATAATATCTATACTTTCATAATCTCTATATTTTCATAATCTCTATACTTTCATAATCTCTATACTTTCATAATATCTATACTTTCATAATCTCTATATTTTCATAATACCTATACTTTCATAATCTCTATACTTTCATAATCTCTATACTTTCATAATATCTATACTTTCATAATATCTATACTTTCATAATCTCTATACTTTAATAATATCTATACTTTCATAATCTCTATATTTTCCTAATATCTATACTTTCATAATCTCTACACTTTCATAATCTCTATACTTTCATAATCTCTATACTTTCATAATCTCTATACTTTCATAATATCTATACTTTTATAATATCTATACTTTCATAATCACTATACTTTCATAATCTCTATACTTTCATAATCTCTATACTTTAATAATCTCTATACTTTCATAATATCTATACTTTCATAATCTCTATATTTTCATAATATCTATACTTTCATAATCTCTATACTTTCATAATATCTATACTTTCATAATCTCTATATTTTCATAATCTCTATACTTTCATAATCTCTATATTTTCATAATATCTATCTATACTTTCATAATCTCTATACTTCATAATCTCTATACTTTCATTATCTCTATACTTTCATAATCTCTATATTTTCCTAATATCTATACTTTCATAATCTCTACACTTTCATAATCTCTATACTTTCATAATCTCTATACTTTCATAATATCTATAGTTTCATAATCTCTATAGTTTCATAATATCTATACTTTCATAATCTCTATACTTTCATAATCTCTATACTTCATAATCTCTATACTTTCATTATCTCTATACTTTCATAATCTCTATATTTTCCTAATATCTATACTTTCATAATCTCTACACTTTCATAATCTCTATACTTTCATAATCTCTATACTTTCATAATATCTATAGTTTCATAATCTCTATAGTTTCCTAATATCTATACTTTCATAATCTCTATACTTTCATAATCTCTATACTTTCATAATCTCTATAGTTTCATAATATCTATACTTTCATAATCTCTATAGTTTCATAATATCTATACTTTCATAATCTCTATACTTTCATAATATCTATACTTTCATAATCTCTATAGTTTCATAATATCTATACTTTCATAATACCTATACTTTCATGATCTCTATACTTTCATAATATCTATACTTTCATAATCTCTATACTTTCATAATATCTATATTTTCATAATATCTATACTTTCATAATCTCTATACTTTCATAATATCTATACTTTCATATTATCTATACTTTCATAATCACTATTGTTTCATAATCTCTATACTTTCATAATATCTATACTTTCATAATCTCTAAACTTTCATAATCTCTATACTTTCATGATATATATAGATTCATAATATCTATACTTTAATAAAATCAACACTTTAATAATCTCTATACTTTCAAAAAATATATACTTTCATAATATCTATACTTTTATAATCTCTATATTTTCATAATATCTATACTTTCATAATCTCTATAGTTTCATAATCTCTATACTTTCATAATATCTATACCTTCATAATCTCTATACTTTCATAATCTCTATAGTTTCATAATATCTATACTTTCATAATCTCTATACTTTCATAATATTTATACTTTCATAATCTCTATACTTTCATACTCTCTATACTTTCATAATCTCTATACTTTAATAATATCTATACTTTCATAATATCTATACTTTCATAATCTCTATACTTTCATAATCTCTATACTTTCATAATCTCTATACATTAAATTATCTCTATACTTTCATAATATCTATACTTTCATAATCTCTATATTTTCATAATCTCTATACTTTCATAATATCTATACTTTCATAATCTCTATACTTTCATAATCTCTATACTTTCATAATCTCTATATTTTCCTAATATCTATACTTTCATAATCTCTACACTTTCATAATCTCTATACTTTCATAATCTCTATATTTTCATAATATCTATACTTTCATAATATCTATACTTTCATATTCTCTATAGTTTCATAATCTCTATAGTTTCATAATCTCTATAGTTTCATAATCTCTATAGTTTCATAATCTCTATACTTTCATAATATCAATAGGTTTACTTTATTCCATGTTTAGTATTCAAAATTATTCTTAAGGGCGAATCAACCATGAAAGGAAAAAGAATATATATTATGAAAGTATACAAATTATAAAAGTATAGATATTATGAAATGTTAAAAATGAAGGAATTCTTTAGCGATTCAACTTAAAAGAGGGGAGAAGAACTAGGTGTGTCAGAATGTTTTGGTAATTTTTGACACCCCCAACACAAAACTGCGAATAAAATATAAAAAACAATCGTAATTTCTCTTTTTAAAGTGGGTTGTTTATTTTCTTCATGGAATATACTTCCAAAATAAACTATTAAACTCGTTTAAAAAATAATAGAAATATTATTTTTTATATAAAAAAGCAGTGCCTACAAAGTGCCTGCGCGCGTTCATGCAGCCATTTTGTTTACGTAATGAAATCAATTGAATTTTATGAGTTAATTTTTTTTCAATTTTTTCACTTTAAAAATCTATCAAAATTTTTATATTAGTTCAATTTTTACGATATTTTTAGGTTCAATGTGAAATTTTATGCTCTTTCCAATAATCCGAATATAATATTCTAGACAAGTTTTTTTTTAATTCACTCCCCCTTTTTGAAACGTCTATTAAAATGAAAATAATTAATTTCTCACCTTAAATTTATATATCACAAATTGAAGATAAAAGATCAATAAATAAAATAAACTAATTTAAAACAAGAAAAAGAACAGTTATTTGCAAATTTACCTGTAAAGTCCATAGTTTAAAACTTTTTTTTTTACAACCACGTTGAATTTTTTTTTAGTGAAACCTTATAATCTTGCTATATTGCACAGAAAGTTTCGTTTAATTACGAAAATTATTTCTATTTCATTCAATGTTTTCTTTTAGATATTAATTATTATTAAAGAAGAAATAAAATATATTAAATCAAAAACTCATGTTTTAATCTTAAAGAGAATAAAAAAAAATCGCCCGACTGTTTGTTTTTATCGGCAAAAATTGATAAGTGAAATGGGACTATTTTTCACCTACGGTGGCCCATCTTTACTAATTTTTGTTTACAGCCAGCAATAGAAAGAGATATTAATTCTGTCGCTTACAGGCCACCATAGTTCATAACTCTAAGAAAGAGAGACGGTTATCCCCCCTTTTTCCAATTGTGACGAGCTGAAGTCGCGATATTTTTTAATACTCGCTGAAAAAAAGTATTTTATTTAAAAAGGACATGGCATATAAAATATAAATATGGATAAATTCTTAACAATGAAGAATGGAAGAAACCATTGAATAGTATTTTTATAGGTAAGTGATTTTTTGGAATTTATATATACATATATTTTATGGAAGTAAATTAAAATTTGTTGATTTTTCTTTAAATCTTTTTTAAAGAAAACCGATTAAAAAAAACAAATATTGCATAATTTGCTATTAAACCTGCTATCTTTTAAAAAATTGGTCTTTGCTCCTTTAATTGAAAAAAAAAATGTTTGAATTACATTTTTCAAGTAGTTATAAGCTTCGAAAGATAGGTGGTCGAATTATTCAATTTTTTATCACGCATTTTTAATGGCGTTTTCTGACACTGCAAGGGAAGCACCCCCTGCTGGCTAACTCTAAGAGGATTAAACATGCCTCGATCGCAGGAATAGTTTTAAACGAATTCAGAGATGGAAGTAAGCGTTTAGAACTATTGACTAAGTTTTATTCTTGTCTGTTTCTTGTTTTGAAATTATCCATGTCTTAACTCGTTTCTTTTTTTTTTTTTACTTTTTATTTAATTATTTTTCATTGACACATTTCTTTCTTTTTACGTATCTTTTACTTTTTTCCTTCTATTCTATAACATGTCAAATCGGGTAGATCATCGTGTCATTGCTTAATTCCATGTCTGATATTCAGTTATTCTTAAGTGCGAATAAATTACGAAGATCCTTCTCGTCTTTCGTTATCCATAAATACAGTGGGGCCATAATGTCCAGAATAAGTTTCACAGACAATAAATACGATAATATTAGTTATTCCGTGAAATTTTGGTGTTAGTTGAGATACTAAAAAAGTATTGAACGATTTAGTGCTTTATTGTCAAAACCCATGACGGCCAAAGTGATCAGAAATATCGAAAAATGAATAAAATACCCAAATATGACAGCAAATCAGAAATTACTTAATATTTATATTTAGCGTTAGGCTATTTAGCTTCATTCACACTCTGACATCTTCGACTACACGAAAAAATAATTTCTTGATATCTTGTCGAGTGATCTTATCCCATTTTGCTTTATTGTTTTTGGATTTCTGACTTTCTCGTGGAATCTTCCACACATTTTCAATAGGATTAAGATGTGGCATTTGAGGAGACCAATCCATAATAGTAACATTTTTTGGTGAAGTTCGTGTCTGTCTTAGCTTTGTCATATGGAGCATTGTCTTGCATGAACCATGAATAGTTCTTTAGTTGAATTTCTCAGCATAAGTAAGACATGATAAGTTGTTTAGTAACTTCTGCATTTATTTTTCCTTGTAATCGCACCAAAGAGCGCACACCATCTACAGATATCATCCTCCAAACCCAGACACTCCCTCCACCGAACTTAACACTAGCCTTGAGGCACTTAAGCGACAATTTTTCACCTAATTTTCGCCGAATGTACATTTTCTCATCCGAGCCAATTAACAAAAACATAAAACTGAAATGCATCATTTTCTATTTTCTTTCACAACACAAGTTCGTTTGCAAAAGCAAGACGATACTTTTTATTCTTGGAGGATATCAGTGACTTCACTACAAGTGCTCTAGCTAAAATTTGTTGTTCAACTAAACTACAAGACAGTCGTCCTATATAAAGGTTTTACGGGTTGAATGCTCATTTCCCGAGAAACAGCAGCAGCAGTTTTAAATCGGTCTTTAACAAACTTAACTTTACCATAGCACGATCTTCTCTCTTGGTTATTATCCTTGGCCTGCCTGTAGACTTTTTACTTTCAGACGAACTGCAATCATAATAGTCCTTAAGAATACTGTGAATAACACTTTTTGACGTATTATTATTGTTATTATTATTATTATTATTATTATTATTATTATTATTATTATTATTATGATTATTATTATTATTATTATTATTATTTTATTTATTTATTTATTTATTTTTGAGATAAGATTTCATAATTTGTACATTCATTCTTTTTTGCGGACGATGAGTTGGCCGAAACGTAAAGAAACAACAACTATGAGAATGAGGATAATAGTTCGCAAAAAAAAAAAAAAGAAAAAAAAACGAATGCATTTTTTAACTAGTTTACAATCTCTGCAACAACCCAAAATACTTAGATTATCTTTCATTAAAAGTCTAATAATCTGCTGACGAATTGTTAACGGAGGAAAACAAAAATCTGACGTCAACTGATAAACGAGATTTCGGAGCCCAATTTTTGTCATGCCAGCAGGCGCCACACCCACGTTGCGCGTAACAGTTGCGCTGAATTCACTTGCGATGAGACAGTTTGTAGCAAGTTATAAACATTTTTGAAGAAAGACTGACAAAAAAGTTGCGACAGATTAAATAACGTTAACCTAAAGATCTCACAATGAATCATCGCCGATGCATGCATTAATGGCTGCATCGTTCAAGCTGAACTTGAAATGTGTCAGCTGTCATCTACCAACTTAATATATCAATGAAATTACAAGCAAAGAATACAAATATGTGAGCGAAACTCGTCTAACCAGTAGACAAATTTCACACACACACACACGCACGCGCGCGCACACACACACACACACACACACACAAACACACACACACTATCTGTATTTCTTGTCGAATAATTAAAATTTTGTATACCTTCCTTATAGGTTTATAAGTTGTTTTTTTTTTTTTTTTGAAAATTTGAATAAATTTTAAATATTAAAGATTTTTATTTTATATTATATATAGATATAGATATATGTTTCATTGTAGAGTAACGACAATTCTCGTTTGTTTCTCTTGCAATCCATTTTTTTTTTATTTGGTGGGCTAGTGTCCGAACGTTCTGTTCGAGTGTGAAAAGAAATTTGCCGTATTCGCGAAGCTTTTCGACTTCTATAAGTCGTCGTCAGGCGAGTGATGAAAACATTTAAAAAATGAGTTAGTAAATTTAATGAAAAGACGATGAAAATCGTTAAAAATACTTAAAATGCTTGAAAGCACTTAAGCACCCCCTTCATATTGAACCTGATTGATG
>NC_136487.1:108203867-108288867 GCF_053919585.1 Euprymna scolopes | reverse complement strand
GAAGCACGTTGACAATGTAGTTTCCCTATCAATTTTGGGGACCATAAATATTAAAGCAAAACTTAGTGAGGCCTGCAGACTTTCAATCAATCATCATAACATGAATGTTAAGAAGAACCGTGAAATTTTATCTAAAATAATAGATTGTATTTTCTTTTGTGGGAACTTTGAAACTCCCTCACGAGAACATGATGAAAAAGATGATTCAGTAAATCCAAGTGTATTTAGAGGATTTTTAAATTTTGCATCTTAATTAGATCCAGATTTAAAGAATCACTTAGAAACTAGTAATGTCTTCAAAGGTGTTTCCAAGACTATTCAGAATGACATACTTGACTGTCTTTTACAAATATACCATAATGAAATAAGGGCAGAAATTAGCAAAGCTTCCTTTGTAGCTGTCATGGCTGATGAAATAACAGATTATGTCTGAACATACACAAATGATCATTGTTTTACGGTACGTCTTGGATGAAAAAATACTTGAACGCATTTGGGGATTCTTTATTCCAGAAAACCAAACCGCTGATAGGATATCAAAATGTATTCTACAACAATTAGATATAATCCTTCAAGGGAATCGCCAAAAACTGATAGCTCAGACATTTGATGATGCAAATGTCATGAAAGGCAAAAAAGCTGGTGCTCAGGCGAAAATAAAAGCAGTTTATAGTAATGCGCATTTCACTCACTGTTATGCGCATCAACTTAATTTAATAATGAGGAATGCAGCAAGCATTACACGAAATGCTAGAATATTTATCTCTAACATTTTGGCTGTTCCGACTTTCTTTTCTAGATCACCACAGCGTCTGTCCATTTTTCAAGAAGCATCTGGATGTAAGCATTCTACGTGTATCCACCACAAGTTGGAACTTTAACATACATAAATAGAGTTCATGAAAATGTTCAAGCATAAAAAAACTGTCACTGAAATTCAGTCAACATCATATGTAGATGAGACCGTTGCAGAAGCGACAGGAATTCTGAAATATTTGAACGATGAAAATTTCATATTTTGGTTTGAGCTATTTCATAAAATTATGTCTCATGTCGAAATTATTTCTCGGGAAATTAGCATATATAAAGTCAATGAATACATAACAAATTTCAAAACTGCTATTTTAGAGATAAGAAACACCAAATACTGTGAAAATTCTTCACAAACACTAAAGAACTGTGTGACTATATATCTGTTGATATAACGGACAGATATTCTTCAACTAAACATTTAATACTTGTTTTACAAGATAAGCTTTGCTAGTTTTAAGAAAAAAAAACTACCTACAGAAGAGATATCCTTGACAACTGAAGCATATTCCATGATTGACAAAGAAAAGTTTGAAACTGAGCTAGAAATATTTTATAGTAGGTCAGATATCCATGAGTATTGCAAAGTAATTGATCTCCTGAAATTTATTATGGAAAACAATTTAAACGATGTTCTCAGTGAAATCACAAAACCCATAAAAATTATCTTGACAATTCCCATGACTACATAAGAGATAGAACGTTGTTTTTCAACTCTGAAAAGAATAAAAACTTTTCTAAGGAACACCATGGGTTGCAAAAGACTAAATGAACTTGCAGTGCTTTCAATTGATAAAAAAGTTCTTCAGCAGTCATTCAGAAGTTAAGGAGAAAATTATCAATCTTTTCTCACAAATTAAAACAAGAACAATTGAGTTTACTTTCAAATGAATGTAATAAGTAAAATATTTACATCTATTTAGGATTCCTTTAAGTTATTGTATTTTTATACGTGTGCATACGTATAAATTATGTATAATTTTATGTTTATTTTATTTTTACACAATATTAAAAAAATAGGTGTTTTCTTTATAACAATCTTAGGCACGAGCCGCCACTGGTCAAGGAGGAAGGAAAGACCGATGAACTGATCAGACCTCAGCCAAATAAGTGCGAAGAGAACTGGGACCTTGAGGGGGGGGGGCTTGTTGCCACTCAAATCCCAGTAAAGACTAATAGCTGCTGCCAACGAGAAATCAATGGCAAGCAGATGTTACGATAATGCAAATTTATTTGCAAATGTTATCGAAAGAGGTGGAGAGTACTGGAAATCTTGTGAGACTTGTTTTCACTCAGCTTCCAGGGACACCACAGGCTGTTTTCAGGGAAAGATCTCTGAAGACCTGTGTGAAAGCTCCTTGTTAGCCGCCGCCGACGACGACGTCGACAACAACAACAATAATAATGATAATAATGATAATAATAATAATAACAACAACAACAACAGCAATAATAATAACAACAACAACAGCAATAATAATAACAACAACAACAACAACAACAATAACAATAATAATAATAACAATAACAACAATAACAATAATAATAATAACAACAACAATAACAATAACAACAGCAATAACAACAACAATAACAATAATAATAACAATAATGTTAATTAATTAATAATAATAACAACAATAACAATAATAATAACAATAATGTTAATAATAACAACAACAACAATAACAATAACAATAATAACAACAACAACAACAATAATAATAATAATAACAACAATAACAATAATAATAACAACAACAACAACAACAACAACAATAATAACAACAACAACAACAATAATAATAATAATAATAATAATAATAATAATAATAATAATAATAATAATAATAATGGCGGTTAAAGTGTGTTTAATCTGCTGATCAACGATATAATTTAGGAAGTTGTTATTAATCAGGGTTTATTTTATGTTAGAAAGTTCATTAGTAGAAGAATTACGTTTGGTTCAGTGGATGAGATTTTTCACTGCGGCCAATTTATATCTATCGGGACATTCACTTTTATAACTGAGAAGATATGATTCTTTTTTTGTATGAGTAATAAATTTATCCGTGTCGACTTTAATTTCTACATCGAGGCAGAGAATAGTGTCATTTATATTTATTTCATGCGTGAAATTTAGTAACGAATTATTTTTTAATGTGGTTTTAATTTTTGAATATTTTGTTAACAGAAATATATCATTGATGTACCTTACATAGATGGATGGTTTAGGTATGATATTAAAGATTTTAGTTTCCAGGTTGGTCAGATAAAATTCGGAAAACAAGTGCGAGAAGAGTCGGCTTATTATATATATATATATTACTAATTATCTCTACAGTTTCATAAACAGGGGCATTTGTAAATAGACTTTCAACTGCAAGTGAAGTTAGAAGTTCATTTTTGGGTTCTACTGAATGAAGTATATCTATTACATCTTCGGAGGAATTAACTCTATAACTAGTAGGTAAATATGACATAATTAGGTTTTTGCGAGTTTATGAACGGATGTAGGTATTTGCAAAATAATAGGACGAAAACGGTAGTTTCCTTTATGTACTTTTACATTTCCGTACATATTATTTTCTATTTTTTCCTCATTCGCCTGACGACGACTTATAGAAGTTGAAAAGAACGTTCGAACATTAGCTCGCCAAAAAGAAAAAAACGAATTGCTCTTCAATGAAACTTGCATTAGAGAAAAATGCTGCCCAAATATACTAGTCTCGCTAGATTCAGCCATTCTGATGAGTCGTAGATGACGAAACACGTGTCAGTGGATAATTATATTTTAAAAATAATATATATACCGCTCCCGATGTGGGGGGACCAACTTGGTTAAAGGGAAACTTATTCCCAACTCGCATTTAGGTAAAAATGCACTTTCGTAAATAATTGAATTCATTGAAGACGTATCGCAAAAACAAAAACAAATAACATATACGTAAATCGCACAGTCAGAGGTGGACGAGGGGTAAGGTTTAGGCTTCTTACGATGGGGTACCGATTTCGAATCTCGCTAGATTCAGCCACTCTGATGAATCGTAGACGACGAAACACGTGACAGTGGATAATTATATTTTAAAACTAATATATATATATGTCACGTGTTATATATATATATATATATATATATATATATATATATATATATATATATATATAACTAGTATGTAAAGATGACATAATTAGTTTATGAAGGGTTTTTGCGAGTTTATGAACGGATGTAGGTATTTGCGAAATAATAGGACGAAAACGGTATATATATATATATATATATATATATATATATATATATATATATATATATATATATATATATATATTCTATTAACAAAACCAAGACTTCAAAAAAGGAATTGGTAGCAGCAAAAAGTGTATTTCATTGTAAGTTACAATTGTTTCAAGACCGGTTGGACAATTCCAAGCATTATGGCGTTTGAAAATCTTCACATAACCAGCCTATCTTCAGACTTATTGAATAAAAAACACTTAACAATAGAACATTATTTAAAGAAATTTCCCTTAAAGGAAATGAAGCATGCGAAAACATTTATCCTGGACGCATCCTTTGTCAAGAACTTATTTAAATATTAATATATCACCTAATTTTCGTATCCTTATTTAAAAACCTGTCATAAGAAGAAAAACCCGTAGTCATTTAATACTTTTTTAATAATACTATTCATTGAATTCTTAAATTAGACTTCTATATTTTTTTATGTCACATAATTAATTTAATGTTCTATTGTTAAAATATTTTTTATTCAAGAAGTCTGAAGAAACGCTGGTTATGTGAAAATTGTCAAACGCCATAATGCTTGAAATTGTCCAACCGGTCTTGAAACAATTGTAACTTACAATGAAATACAGTTTTTGTTGCTACCCATTCCTTCTTTAATGTCTTGGTTTTGTTAATACAGTATATTAATGCTCAATTATGAAATATGGTAATTTTGTAGCTTACATTTTAAGTCATCTCTTTTTGGCTTAAAACTTATTGGCTTAAATTTATTGGTATATTGGTATATGAAAATTTACTGAATTATACAAACCCAGTAAAATTCAAGTATCTCTCTCTCTCTCTCTCTCTCTCTCTCTCTCTCTATATATATATATATATATATATATATATATATATATATATATATATATATATATATATATATTGGACATCTGGTTTGTTCAGCTTAATTAAACTAGAAAACTTTAGGCCCGTTTGCGGTTATATTTTGTAACAATGATAGTATCTAACCTGTGTTTTTAAATATTAAAAAGTAAAAAATATTACCATATTAAAAATACTTTTTTCGACATCGTTAGTTTCCGTTCCGATTTCAGCCGAGGCTACTTACCAGAAATACTTCCGATTTCTTTCATTATTTGGATTATTCAGTGAATTTTCATATCACTAAGTATACCATTTTTTCTGTTTTGTTTTTTTTTTTATAGAAAAAATTGCATTAATTTGTTCTTTTTTTCCTTCATGCTTTTTCTTTACGTGCTCCTCCCTGGCATAATAATAATAATAATAATAATAATAATAATAATAATAATAATAATAATAATAATAATAATAAAACTACTCGCCAGTATTCGGCAATATATATATACACCAGTTTTGTTTGTTGTTTAAATACTTGCAAAAAAAAACAAAAAACAAAAAAATACACAAAAAGTTTGTTTCACTTTTTCTAAACTATAAAAAAGTACTTTAACAAGAAAGTTGCTGGTTAATTTTTACGACTTGACCCAGCGAATTATAAACACAATAACCTTCTCATGTTAAAAACGGCTTTCGGACTAAACACTCCACCCCAAACCTCGAAAGTCGTTCTTAACATGGGGAGGTTCGGGGAGGGGGTATTCCGAGAGCCGTTTTTTAACATGGGGAGGTTGTATAATACGCTGGGGCAAGTCGTAAAATTTAACGAAGTTGCTATTACTTAATGCAAAAATTGCTTAAAATTTATTTATTTGACAAAAGAAAAATGACATTTTCTACAAACATTTAAGAAGGAATACAAATGAACGGTAGGTTTTTTGTTTTTTTTCTGTTGATATTTTGTTTCTACATTTAAAATTTTACTTTTTAATTTCTTTCACATAGCTTTGTTATTATTACATCGACAACGCTCGGCTTTATTCGGCTGTTGACATCATGTTTATTCAAACAATTCTTTTCAAAAATAAATATTTAAAATAAAGTGGCGCTTATGCACTTATGGTACCGTACTATTTTTTCAATAGTATTTTCACGTTAAATTCAAGTTTTAAAATATATTTTTGTTTATTCAATTGTTAGGTGAAAGTACAGATAACTCGGTCGGTTTCTAATATGTGGAAAATCTAGCTCCCGAAAAAAAGGGTACTCTGGATATTAACAAAAATAAAAATTTCCTCAATCTTGAAGGATTTCTCATCTACTGATCGAGGAAATAAACGGTGAAGTGTAGTTCACCCTATTTCTCTCCTTCTTCTCTCTTAATATCTCTCTCCATCCATATCTCCCAATCTATCTTTCTCTCTATATCACCCACTCCATCTCTCTTTGATCCCCTTTCTATCTCTAACTCCCTCTCTCTCCCCTTCTCTTTGACTCTGTCTCGCCCCCTCTCTGTTTCTAACTCTTCCCTCTCTCTGTCTATCTCTCAATCTCTCCATCTCTCTGTATCTTGTCTCTTTCTCTATTTCCCTCTCACTTTCTCTTTTCTATCTACATATCTTCCTCTCTATCTGTCCATGTCTAATCCCTCATCCTATTTTAGTCTCCTAAATTAATTACAGTGACTAAGGCATTGTTAAAACATGGATAAATCCTATTTTAGTCACCTAATTTACTTACTGTGAGAATAGAAGTTATCTGGAAATTACTGCTACCTTGAACAGCACCAGAAGTAACTGGTAAAACCTTTCTAATTAAATTGATTTTAGCAGCCGTTGGGTGACAAAATGACATAGTCTTTGCCCTTGCTGCAAGTGGAATACCTGCGACTTTGCTACCAAGTAGAAGAACTACTTATTCTATTTTGAAACTACTATTAAACATTCAATTTTTCAAAAATCTCATGTTCAACATCTCCAAAACATCCAGTATGGGGAAAAATATTGCAAAAATGCAAACTTATTGTTTGGGATGAATGCACAATTGCACGCACAAAATCACTTGAGGCTTTTGGTCGATCCTTGCAAGATTTGCGTGGCAATGTCAGACTATTCGGGAATGCAGTAATATTGCTTGCAGGAGATTTCAGACAAATGTTACCTGCAATTCCTCAATCAACACCAGCATGCTTGCCTCAAATACTCTACTTTTTGGTACCATGTGAAGACATTAAACTTAACTCAAAATATGCGTATCCAGTTGCAGACTGGTCGATCCGCACATAAATTTTTGTATCACGTGTGGGAATTTGAGTACGGAAAAGTGCCGGCTGATCCGAGTTAAAGGTGAAATTCTTTGACTCTTAACTTCTGTAATTTTATTACATCAAAAGAAGAGTTGGTTAAAAAGGTTTTTTTTTCCAGATATTCAAATTAATTATACGAATTCTACTTGATTAAGTGAACGAGCTATTCTTGCAGCTCAATACAAAGACGGCTATGAACTTATTATTCAACGTAAAATTCGTAGTGAGGTAGTCAAATACAAATCCATCGAGGCTGTTGTGGAAACAGATAAAGTGGTTAATTGTCACACAGCTAGATTTGCCAGGGATACCACCGCATGTACTGCAACTGAAAATTGACATACTAATTATCATGTGAAATATAAACCGATCCAAGCTTTGCAATGGCACATGGCTTGTAGTAAAAAAAATTACCAAACAATATCATAGAAACAACAATCATAACAGGACGTTTTACAGATGAATATATCTTAATTCCATGCATTCCTATGATTCCACCGAATACACCATTACACTTTAGGAAATTGCACTTTTCAATTTTATTGTCGTTTGCAATAACCATCAACAAAACGCAGGGAACAATCTTTACAATTGTGTGGCTTACAGCTATACACTGACTGTTTTTTTCACATGGGCAATTTATGTTACGTGTTCAAGAGTCACCAACCCAAAAAAATCTCTATATCAGCTAAGAAAATGGAACAACAAAAACTGAATGGGGAATTAAACCTATAAGAAACATGCATTTTCTCATTTTGGAACTTTTTTTTCATTATGCCAATTTGAACCACAGCAACACGTGCCAGGGAACAGCTAGTATATATATATATATATATATATATATATATATATATATATATATATATATATATATATATATATTGGTTTTAAAATATAATTTCGAATCTCGCTAGATTCAGCCACTTTGATGCGTCGTAGACGACGAAACACATGTCAGTGGATAATTATATTTTAAAAACAATATACAATATATATACCGCTCCCCATATTGGAGTACGAAATTGGTTAAAGGGAAAATTATTCCCAACTCGCATTTAGGTAAAAATGCACTTTCGTAAATAATTGAATTAATTCAAAACATATCGCAAAAACAAAAACAAATAACATCTCTCTCTTTATATATATATATATATATATATATATATATATATATATATATATATATATATATGTGTGTGTGTGTGTGTGTGTGTGTGTGTGTTCTTTTTTTTAATTTTCTTATCATTTTGTTCTAGCAGGAGTTGAAAAATCTTTTTAAAATTTTAACGCCCCTCTAAGTACGATTGTCGTATCTTTCTAGCACTTAGTATATTTGCCAGGTAGTTTTGGAAATTCTTTTTCATGAACCCTGTTGTCCCTATAATTACTGAAATGATGGAAATCTTCCTTAAACTTTAGTTTCTTTTGATGTTGTACATAAGACTTCGATATATATATATATATATATATATATATATATATATATAAAGTAGTAGCGTTCGTGTGTGTGTCTGTGTCTGTGTGTACAACTCCCAATGACCAAATAAATATAAAGGCCAAATGTGTGTACACCTCTGCTGGTCAAGAAATATTAATGCCCATGTTAGGATATTTCTGTCAAAGGAGACATTATAGTGTATGCGAACTTTCAATATATAGCATTCTTCAAACCACATTTACATTATTGTGTTACGGTCATTAACATATCACATTAAATTAAATCTATTTAAATAATTACCTCGATGACATTACTTATTCGACATAATAGCTTTGTTTCATACCTACTAATTAATTTTT
Source organism: Euprymna scolopes (assembly GCF_053919585.1). NCBI lineage: Eukaryota > Metazoa > Mollusca > Cephalopoda > Sepiida > Sepiolidae > Euprymna > Euprymna scolopes. The sequence continues at coordinate 108,279,847 of NC_136487.1, read as the reverse complement.
TTATTATTATTTAGTTTATTTAAATTTCAAGTTATATTTGATTTAACTGATTTTATCTGAAATCTGAAACCGTTTTATTTTCAAGCAAAAAACAAGAAAACCAAAAGGGGAAATAACTGATAGTTTAATTGGAACGGAGCACGTTATTAAATATTTGTTTTTATTTCAAAATATTATTCTAAGCTGAATTATTATTTTTATTTTTAATTCGGAGGAAACTTTTTTTTCGCTTATTCTTAATTTTGAAGTAACCTTTTTTATTTGTTAGAGAAAAATAATTAAAACTAATGTCCTCATTTACTTGCATCCTCACAAGGGCAGAGTTAGTCAGAGACATATAAGAACAAAATCCATCATCCTCTGCTCTTTTTGTTTATAAAATTTAATCGGTGTTGCCCAGGATCTATTATAATAATTATACCATAGTAAGTGTGTTTAATTGCTTACGAAACAGATTTTCTTTATAATTTATTTAATATCTTAAATTAAAAATGCTCAATTTTAACAACGTGACCCAGCATCGTTTAACCCCTAGAAAAAAATGGTCAATGTCAAGTTTCTTTCTAACTCCTCCAAAAACTTGAAAATGACAACTTTTAATGGTTTTCGATGGTGCTGAAAGCGAATATCACATTTAAATTTGGGGCAGATAAGTAGTTTTCATGATATAAAAAAAAAATTTCCAAAAAGTGGGGGATCATTTTCCTATATAAATTTAACGTAAAATGAGCACCAACTTTCTAACCACCTAATACTTTCTTCATATCATAAAACAAATTTTACTGTAATATTCGTTCTCAGCACCACCGAAAACCGACGCTGTTTTTTTTTTACTAAGAGATTCGTTTATTTTTTCATAATTTAGGACGTAAATAATGCTGTCAATAAGCTTACACAAGCGGTTCACATTTTTTTTGGAGGTGGGTATTCAATTATAGAATTTGTATAGTTTTTACCAGGTGCTCCTGTACTTTATTTAATCGCCTCCTAATGTAAACAGAATTTTTATGAAATGTTAAACTGCAGAGGCACCTGTTAACAACTATACAAGTTCTATAATGAAAAAAGAACGAAAAGCAAAAGTATGCTTTTGTAAACTTACTAACAGCATAATTAGCGTCCTAAATTGTGAGTTGAAAAAATGAACGCATCTCTTAGTAAAAAGAAACAGCACCAATTTTCGGGAGTGCTGAAAACGAATATCACAGTTAAATTTTTTTATGATATGAAGAAATTACTAAGTGACCAGATAGTGGGTGCTCATTTTACGTTAAATTTAAATAGGAAAGTGATCCCCCACTCTTTGAAAAAGTAATTTCTTTATATCATGAAAACTACTTACCTGCCCCAAATTTAAACGTAATATTCGTTTTCAGCACCACAGAAAACCATTAAAAGTCGTCATTTTAAAGTTTTAGGGGAAGTTGGAAAGAAACTTGACATTGACCAAAATATTAAGACCTGTTTTTTGTGGCCTAATACGTTTAAGCAGTCTTTATAAATAATATGAAAGAAGAAATTAAAAAAAAAAAATTAGCACCCACTTTTTCGCCACATGTCATCCCTAGCATTTCAAGTTTGGCGATCGAGGGGGGGGGGACAAAACATGACAAATACAAACATTTTAGTGGAGGGGGGGGCAGGAATTACATTTGAAACATAAAATAACGATAAATTTAATTAATTTTTATGAAACCATTCTGTTCTTTCACCTAAGAATTTATAAACAAAACGAACTCCAAAATATGACAAATTCAATTTCTTTTGAGGGGGGGGGGATTACATTAGAAATATAAAATGACGAAAAAGGTCATTTTAATTGTTTTTGGAATTAATTTTTGGTAGATCTTTTTTTTCTTTTTTTTTTTGCGATCGCACGGGCATTCGCTGCTATGTTTATTGAAACAAAAGTTGTAATGATTTATTTTTAATTATCTTTTCTTTCCAGTGCTCAATATTCGGAGAATAGTTTCTTCTCATTGTAGCCCTTCTGCTGAAATATCTGTTGAAGAGGGTATCACGTACTTCTTTTTTTTGGGCGATTACATTTACATGTTTTCATCCGTTCTTTTGTTTTTGTTGTGGGGGTATCCACGTTGCCCATGATGAAAATGATTAGTATGCAGGCGTGTTTCAAACAGAACTTCATGTCAACCCAGGCAACGCTGGGTACTCATGCTAGTATATATATATATATATATATATATATATATATATATATATATATATATATATATATATATATATATATACAGTCCTGGTCAAAATCATGAACCCACTTAAGAAAGTAAGCGTTTACGCATATTATCGAATTTTTAAGCAAACAAATTGGCGAAAGGGAAAATATGATGGGGAAAAAATGAAATCTGATTCATTCAAAACCTGATCTAATAATTATTTTAAAAAACAAACATTTTCCCCTGGTCAAAATAATAAGACAACTTTAATAAAATCGGCTAGTTTTGAAAAAATGAATACGAAAAGCTTTCTATGTTACTAAAAGCAATTTGTTAGTGGATAAAAATATCTTACTAAATTATAAATGGCAAAAGGGAAACCATTATCAGAGTTTGAGAGAGGAAGGCTCTTTGAGCTTAATAGGGGTTGACTCTCCCATAGATCCATTGCAAACGAAGTGAATCGTAGCAAAACGGCCATCACAAATTTTTTAAGAAATCCAGATCAATATGGGCACAAAAAGAGTCCAGGTCGACCAAAAAAAATAACCCCATCACTGGATTGCCGTATCAGAAGAAGTTAAAAAAAAACTCCAGTATGAGCTCAAGTCAATTGAAAAGCCAAACAGCAGCAGAATGTAGTCCTAAAACCATCAGAAGGCATCTGAAAATGAAGGGTTTCAATCATTTAAAGCGACTGCAGAAACCACGTCTGCTTGAACAGCACAAAACTAATCGACTTAAATATGCCGCCAAATACCAGACTTGGGATGAAGAGAAGTGGGAAAATTTAATTTTCTCCGATGAGAAAAAGTTTAATCTAGATGGTCCAGATGGATTTCAATACTGTTGGCATGATAAAAATTTGCACAAAGAGACTTTTTCAGCTCGGCATAGTGGAGAAGGGTCTTTAAGGATCTGGGGTGCTTTCTCATCAGCTGGGACCCTAAAGTTGCAAGTAGTGGAAGGCCAGCAAACATCATTGAAGTACATTTCAATGTGGAAAATGCTTCTATCAGGACTGAATGCCCACGTCTGTGTGGAAGAAATTGGATTTTCCAGCAAGACAACGTTGCGATACACACTTCTCGACAAGCATGAGAGTACTTTTCTTCAAATAATATAGAATTGTTAGATCATCCAACATGTTCTCCGGACCTCAATCCCATTGAAAATCTTTGGGGATGGATGACAAAAGAAGTGTTCAAGGATGGAACCCAGTATGATTCGATAAAGGAACTTTCTGATTCAGTTTTCAGTACATGGGATAAAATTCCTTCGCAACTGATAAAAAACTTAGTCGCAAACATGCCGAAGAGAATTTTTGAAGTAATTCGTAATAATGGAAACTAAATACGGAGATCCTTTTTTAGTAATTTATAATTGCCTTTTGTTAGATAAATTATCAGTGGTCTTATCATTTTGACCAGGTGAAAATGTTTGTTTTTTAAAAAATAATTATTAGATCAGGGTTAAGGTTTTGAATGAAGCAGATTTCATTTTTTTCTATCATATTTTCCCTTTTGACAATGGTTTCAACCATTTGTTTGATTAAAAATTCGATAATATGCGTAAACGCTTACTTTCTTAAGTGATCTTATGATTTTGACCAGGACTATATATATATATATATATATATATATATATATATATATATATATATATATATATATATATATATAATATAAATCTGAAAAGATAGAGATTTATTTACGTTATATATATATATATATATGTATATTATATATATATATATATATATATATATATATATATATATATAACGTAAATAAATCTCTATCTTTTCAGATTTATATATATATATATATATATATATATATATATATATATATATATATATATATATATATATATATATATATATATATTTGTTTTCGGCGTTTTACATCGAAAAACTAAAAGAAGCGAGAGTCAAGTCAAAAAATAATACTGAGCAGTGTGGAGCTAAATTCTCGCAGTTATATGTCTGTCACCACTGCGGTCGCCATTGCAAGTCTCTAGCAGGACTAAAGTGCCACATACGTCTAAGTGAATGTCGACACGCTGAGTTCTAGACCTTCAGGTCAATTGTCGGAGTCTCATACGTCGAAAATCGACGGAGAGTCCAGCATATATATATATATATATATATATATATATATATATATATATATATATATATATACAACGTAAATAAATCTCTATCTTTTCAGATTTATAAAAATACCTAAAAATAGTAGTTTATACACATACGTACAGAAACCACAATTTTGACTTTTAAAAAATATTTTAATTCTATTAAAACGAAATAAAAAGATTTCGATCTGGTATTGACCACTATTTCAACTTTGATTTCGATAAATAATCGATTAATAATAGGAAAACGTATAAGTCACACAGAATCATGAAACAATGTTATTTATATAGAGGTTCGATTAACTTTTCTTACACTACAATTTTAAAAACAAATGGTTAGGTTTTATTGAAATTATTTTACAATCACAAAACTTTCGGTTAAATTTGGGCGCGAATGAAACGTCTTTGAACAAGTGAAGCATGCATGGTTCCCTATGAGTGCACAGTGAACGAGGCATAAAAAAATGACTAAGTTCAGCATTTATCCCCCCCCCATTTAGCCCCCCCCCAAATTCTCAGGGAACGTCAATTCCTGGTGAAAATGAACAAACGGTGCAGTTTTAGGCCTTAACACATGTAAATTTGAGTTCTGCATGATGCAAAAAAAAAAAAAAAAAAAATGAAATGATGCACTAATCTAAACAATGACAATGTATTTGGGGCTATGTTTTAATATAAAAAGGCAGAAAATATATCAAATATTTCACTATAATTTCTTCATTGGAGCTAAATCTCTTTCCTTGGAGCATTCTTTTGATGTCTGCAACTACTCAGTCGTCTATATATATGTATGTATGATATCGGAAGATATAGATCACAACAGACATATGTGAATATGACGAGAAGAAAAAAGAGAATCTTTTAGTACTTAATGTGGTTTCTGTTTGATTCGTTCCTCGGTTTTTATTTTTCCTCTCGTCTTTTTCCGTGTTCACCGCCATTTCCATTTCATATTCTTTTTTTTTTTTTTTTTTTAATCTTAATTATATCCCGATTTAACTTTGTTGAAAGAGGTACAAAACCGGTCAACTAGCTCTTGCACTTTTTATTTTTGAAATTCATCATATTAAAATTTTGTCTATAATTAGCTATCATATATGTATATAAGTGAAAGTGTCTGTGTGTCTGTCTGTGTACATTTCCCTACGCAAAGAAATTTTACATAAAGGGTATTCAGAGATAGGGCAAGCTTTTTAATCGGTTTGGGTCGAAAATTTGAGCTACCACTATATAAATGTATGTATGTATATTTGCATGTCTGCCTAAACCTTTCGACAAAGGCGACGAATATTCACAGGGTTAGTATCATTTTGAAGCTCGGCCCTTTCAGACGACAAATACCGAAAAATTGGCTAAAAACATTAATTTATTTCACCATCAACTGCGCACTTTTCTACAGGGAGGGGTCGCTTCTTTCCCCCATATTTTCGAAAGTCATCCCCTCTTTTCGATTGTCTAGCCTTAACTTAAACCTACGTCACTTCCAGTTTGGCGGTGGTCGTTACAGCAAAGACGTCACATATTTTTCCCGTTCTTTTCCTGCTTCATGGTACGGTCTCGAGCCTGTCTTCCTACTACCACTTTTTTTTTTTTTGCTCAACACACACCTCCAAACAGACGGGCAACGCCGGTCACCCATGCTGTTATATATATATATCACTTTCACTACACCGATGAAGACTGAAGGATCGGTCGAAAATTATGTACCTGTAAAGAAAGTTTAAAAATTTTTTTTTCATAATATTATTTTGTATTCCTGCACGTCACCAATTGAAAACGAATAAAGAAAAGTTATAAGTTTTTATACTTTTCGTATTCTTTTTTATACATTTCAATTCATATATATATATATGTATATATATATATATATATATATATATATATATATATATATATATATATATATATATATATAACTTTGTGTGTGTGTGAGTTAGTTCCTATAGACTCCGAAAATTGTCAGAACTTTATTGTATGAGTCTGGGAGTGTTCTTAGTGACTTTTGTCTCAGAATACCTCTCGATAATTATCGAAAATCGATAATCTAAACCGTTATTTTAATTTATCTATCATCGGTAAAGCTATTTTTTTCTATGTCGTCGCTTAGCAACAATGATAGAACAAAAGGCTGTAAAAATTCTACTGTGGGTAAGTTGATAGCGTGTTTTTTTTTCTTGCATAACGTGATCAAACTTTGCACGTAAATTTCATAATTATTTTCCATCAACCGCAAAGCATTTTGTAAGACTTAAAAATCTACATTTTTTTTTTTTTTTTGCAAACCGTGATCTGTAGATTCAAACCCCTCCGTAAATTTCTTAATGTTTTTAGTCGCGTGCAAGTGACACTATAAGTCAGTCCGTCAGTCCGTCAGTCCGACGGTCGGTTTGTCGGTCTGTTCGTAATACTTTTGTGCTTGGCCTTTTTGGTTAAAATCAAAGGCCTGTTTTTAACAGATGCTATTCTTAAATTTTAAACCTTTTCTTGTACCTAATTTGCTCGGTTGGGGAGCAAATAAATACCCTTTTCTTGGCCTTTTGGCCAAGATCAAAGTGTAATATCTGTTCCGGCAGATACTGCAAGCAAAGACCATATGTGGGGGAAACCTCACATATAAGACCTTGGTCAATGTAGGGGCAACCCTTCATACTAATTATCACTATCCAGCTCCCCTACTCCCCGGGGAGTTGTTCCCTATTTTCCCTTCACTCCTCACATTAAAAATCGGCCTTGTGCCTAATTTGCTCGGTGGGGGAGCAAATAAATACCATTTTCTTGGCCTTCTCTGGTAGAAACCCCTCATAAAAATGATTGCAAATGGTTGTGCCAATAAAAATGGTTGTGCTCATAAAAATGGTTGGAAATGGTCGTGCTCATAAAATAGGTTGCAAATTGTTGGGCTCATAAAAATGGTTGCACATGGTCGTGCTCGTAAAAATGATAGCAAATAATTGTTCTCATGAAAATGGTTGCAAATGGTTGTGCACATAAAAATGGTTGCAAATGGTTGTGCTCATTAAATGGTTGTCAAATGGTTGTGCTCATGAAAATGGTTGCAAATGGTTGTGTTCATCAAAGTGGTTGAAAATGGTTGTGCTCTTAAAAATGATTACAAATGGTTGCTCTCATAAAAAATGGTTGAAAATGGTTATTCTCATTAACTGTTTGCAAATGGTTGTTCTCTTAAAAATGGTTGTAAATGGTTGTTCTCTTAAAAATGGTTGCTAATGGTTGTGCTCATAAAATGGTTGATAATAAAAATAGTTGCAAATGGTTATGCCCATAAATTGGTTGCACATGGTTGTGCTCTTAATGGTTGTTCTCATAAAAATTGTTGCAAATGGTTGTTCTCATAAAAATGGATGCAAATAGTTGTTCTCATGAAAATGGTTGGAAATGGTTGTGCTCATAAAAATGGTTGCAAATGGTTGGTTACATAAAAACAATTGCAAATGGCTGTGCTCATAAAAATGGTTTAAAATGGTTGTTCTCATGAAAATGTTTGCAAATGTTTGTTCTCATAAAAATTGTTGCAAATGGTTATTCTCATTGACTCTTTGAAAATGGTTGTTCTCTTAAAAGTGGTTTGAAAATGGTTGTTCTCATAAAAATGGTTACAAATGTTTGTTCTCTTAAAAATGGTTGCAAATGTTAGTTCTCATAAAATTGTTGCAAATAGTTGTTCTCTTAAAAATGGTTGGTAATAAACATAGTTGTGAATGGTTATGCCCATAAATTGGTTGCACATGGTTGTGCTCTTAATAGGTTGCAAATATTTGTTCTACTAAAAATTGTTGCAAATGGTTGTGCACTTAAAAATGGTTGAAAATGTTTGTTCTCATAAAAATTATTGCAAATGGTTGTTCTCATACAAATGGTTGCAAATAGTTGTACTCATAAAAATGGTTGAAAATAGTTGTTATCTTAAAAATGATTACAAATGGTTGTGCTCATAAAAATAGTTGCAAATATAGGTCCTCATTAAATGATTGCAAATGCTTGGTCTCATAAAAACAATTGCAAATGGTTGTGCTCATAAAAATGGTTGCAAATGGTTGTTCTCGTAAAAATGGTTACAAATGATTGTGCTTATAAAATGGTTGCAAATGTTTGTTCTCTTAAAAATGATTACAAATGGTTGTGCTCATAAAAATAGTTGCAAATGGTTGTTCTCATTAAAAGATGGCAAATGGCTGTTCTCATAAAAATGTTTGCAAATGGTTGTTCTCTTAAAAATGGTTTAAAAATGGTTGTTGTCATAAAAATGTTTGCAAATGGTTGTTCTCTTAAAATGTTTACAAATGGTTGTTCTCATAAAAATTGTTGCAAATAGTTGTTCTCTTAAAAATGGTTTAAAAATGGTTGTTGTCATAAAAATGTTTGCAAATGGTTGTTCTCTTAAAATGTTTACAAATGTTTGTTCTCATAAAAATTGTTGCAAATAGTTGTTCTCTTAAAAATGGTTGCAAATAATTATTCTCATTAACTGTTTGACAATGGTTGTCCTTAAAAAATGGATGCAAATGGTTGTTCTCATAAAAAATGGTTGAAAATGGTTGTGCTCATAAAAATTATTGCTAATGGTTATGCTCATAAGAATTGTGGAAAATTGTAGTTCTCTTATAATGGTTGCAAATGGTTGTTTTCATAAAAATGTTTGCAAATGGTTGTTTTCATAAAAATGGTTGCAAATGGTTATTCTCATAAAAATGGTTGCAAATTGTTGTTCTCTTAAAAATGGTTGCTAATGGTTGTGCTCATAAAAATGATTGCAAATAGATGCGCTCATAAAATGGTTTCAAATGGTTGTTCTCATGAAAATTGTTGCAAATGGTTGTGCCCATAAAAATGTTTGCCAACGGTTGAGTTTATCAAAGTGGTTGCAAAGGTTCTGCACTTAAAAATAGTTGCAAATGGTTGTGCTCATAAAAATGATTGCAAATGGTTGTTCTCTTAAAAATGGTTGCTAATGGTTGTTGTCATTAAAATGTTTGCAAATGGTTGTTCTCTTAACAATGATTACAAATGGTTGTGCTCATAAAAATAGTTGCAAATGGTTGTTCTCATTACATGATGGCAAATGGCTGTTCTCATAAAAATGTTTGCAAATAGTTGTTCTCTCAGAAATGGTTTAAAAATGGTTGTTGTCATAAAAATGTTTGCAAATTGTTGTTCTCTTAAAATGTTTGCAAATGGTTGTTCTCATAAAAATAGTTGCAAATCCTTGTTCTCATTAAATAATTGCAAATGGTTGTGCTCATAAAAATGGTTGCAAATGGTTGTTCTCTTAAAAATTGTTGCTAATGGTAGTTGTCATAAAAATGATTACAAATGGTTGTGCTCAGAAAAATTGTTGCAAATGGTCGGTCTCATTTAATGATTGCAAATGGTTGATTACATAAAAACAATTGCAAATGGCTGTGCTCATAAAAATGGTTGCAAATGGTTGTTATCTTAAAATGTTTGCAAATGGTTGTTCTCATAAAAATTGTTGCAAATGGTTATTCTCATTAACTGTTTGACAATGGTTGTTCTCATAAAATGGATGCAAATGGTTGTTCTCATAAAAATGGTTGAAAATGGTTGTGCTCATAAAATTTGTGGCAAATTGTGGTTCTCTTTAAATGGTTGCAAATGGTTGTTTTCATAAAAATGTTTGCAAATGGTTGTTTTCATAAAAATGGTTGCAAATGGTTATTCTCATAAAAATGGTTGCAAATGGTTGTTCTCTTAAAATGGTTGCTAATGGTTGTGCTCATAAAAATGATTTCAAATAGATGCGCTCATAAAAATGGTTTCAAATTGTTGTTCTCATGAAAATTGTTCCAAATGGTTGTGCCCATAAAAACGTTTGAAAATGGTTGAGTTTATCAAAGTGGTTGCAAAGGTTCTGCACTTAAAAATAGTTTCAAATGGTTGTGCTCATAAAAATGATTGAAAATGGTTTTCCTCATAAAAATTGTTGGAAATAGTTGTACTTATAAAAATGGTTTAAAATGGTTGTTTTCTTAACAATGATTACAAATGGTTGTGCTCATTAAAATAGTTGCGAATGGTTGTTCTCATTAAATGATTGCAAATGGTTCCAAATGGTTGTTCTCATAAAAATGATTACAAATGGTTCCAAATGGTTGTTCTCATAAAAATGATTACAAATGGTTGTTCTCATAAAAATGATTACAAATGGTTGTTCTCATAAAATGGTTGCAAATAGTTGTTCTCTTAAAAATGGTTGCAAATGGGTGTTCTCATAAAAATGTTTGCAAATGGCTGTTCTCTTAAAAATGATTAAAAAAGTGTTGTGCTCATAAAAATAGTTGCAAATGGTTGTTCTCATAAAAATGTTTGCAAATGGTTGTTCTCATAAAAATGGTTGCAAATGGTTGTTCTCTTAAAAATGGTTTTAAAATGGTTGTTCTCATAAAAATGTTTGCGAATGGTTGTTCTCTTAAAATGGTTGCAAATGGTTGTTCTCATAAAAATGGTTGTAAATAGTTGTTCTCATAAAAATGGTTGTAAATAGTTGTTCTCATAAAAATGGTTGCAAATGGTTATTCTTATTGACTATTTTAAAATGGTTGTTCTCTTAAAAATGGTTGCAAATGGTTATTCTCATAAAATGGTTGCAAATGTTTATTCTCTTAAAAATGGTTGCAAAGGGTTGTTGTCATAAAAATCATTGCAAATGGTTGTTCTCTTAAAAATGGTTGAAAATGGTTGTTCTCATTAAATGATTGCAAATGGTTGTTCTCATAAAAATTGTTGCAAATGGTTTTGTTCATCAAAGTGGTTGCAAAGGGTTGTTCTCATGAAAATGGTTGCAAGTGGTTGTTCTTATAAAAATTGTTGGAAATAGTTGTACTCATAAAAATGGTTGAAAATGGTTGTTCTCATTAAATGATTGCAAATGGTTGGTTACATAAAAATAATTGCAAACGGTTGTGCTCATAAAAATGATTGCAAATGGTTGTTCTCTTAAAAATGGTTGCTAATGGTTGTTGTCTTAAAAATGGTTGAAAATGTTTGTTCTCTTAAAAATGATTACAAATGGTTGTGCTCATAAAAATGGTTGCAAATGGTTATTCTCTTAAAATGGTTTCAAATGGTTATTCTCATAAAAATTTTTGCAAAGGGGTTTTCTCATGAAAATGTTTGCAAATGGTTATGCACATAAAATGGTTGCAAATGGTTATTCTCATAAAATGGTTGCAAATGGTTGTTCTCATAAAAATGATTGCAAATGGTTGTTATCTTAAAAATAGTTGCAAATGGCTGTTCTTTTAAAAATGATTACAAATGGTTGTGCTCATAAAAATGGTTGAAAATGTTTGTTCTCATAAAAATGTTTGGAAATGGTTGTTCTCTTAAAAATGGCTGCAAATGGTTGGTCTCTTAAAAATGATTGTTCACATAAAAATGGTTGTAAATAGTTGTTCTCATAAAAATGGTTGCAAATGGTTGTTCTCATAAAAATTGTTGCAAATGATTTTTATCTTTAAAATGGTTGAAAATAGTTGTTCTTATAAAATCGTTGCAAATGGTTGTTCTCATAAAATGGTTGAAAATGGTTGTTCTCTTAAAAATGGTTGCAAATGGTTGCGCTCATAAAATTGTTGCAAATGGTGTTTCTCATGCAAATGGTTGTAAATGGTTGTGCACATGAAAATGGTTGCAAATGGTTGTGCTCATAAAATTATTGGAAATGGCGGTGCTCATAAAAATGATTGCAAATGGTTGTGCTCATAAAAAAAAACATATAATCCACTGAAATTCTGGAAATATTTATTAATTGATAAAAACTTCTATACCATTTTGGCACCTTAGCATAAACTACATTAAAATAGATATAGCATACATTAACTACCATTACGCCTAGAAGCTGTGTTTCAAAATCCATAATTAATTTAGAATATTAGTTTAGGAGTGAATTCTATACACAGAAATATGCAAACATATACAAATGTCTGACTTTATATTAATAGACATAAAAAATACGAAGCAGAGAAAGAGCTGGATAATAGAGCAGACATTTGAGTAGGAAGTAACACTTATCTATTCATCAGCCTCTCGCATAGTTCACATTTTAACGGTGCCTGTAAGATCAGTTCGTAGGTCAACAATACGCACTGACGTATATTTATCAGATGGGATAGATTACAAGAATTCCTCAGGCGCAGCGTAAATAGCAAACGTTAGTGCTGGACGCCTACGCATATCAACAAGAGCGACGTCAACAGAACACAAAAAAAAAAAAAAAAAAAAGAAAAAACTTTATTAGAAACGCGCGAAAAACGTATTAGCGACCGTAATTCACGTCAGACGCGTGCTTTCGTTTCTGATTTCATGAAGCCGATAAGAACGGTTTGGTTGACGAATACTTTTATATTTTGGTCATGAGGTCATGAGGTCATGAAGTATGGTTGGGGGTTACAATTTATGCTTATTTCAATAAATGATAAAATTTATCAAATTTGTTATTAGTCAAAATAATTCTAGGGTTTGCTAGTTTCTCCTTAGCAGAAGCCTGTGTTACTGGAAACGAGAGCATTTCCGCGCATTGCTGGGTTATGCAATGCATGTCATAGCAACACGGGATAGATCGTTCGAGGTGAAAGACAAAGTCTTTGGTAGAACCCTGGATCATATTTAAAAAGTGAGAGCAAAGCGAACTTTTTTTTACATCTTTCAAGAAGCTTCTAACCATCAGGTTTACTATAGATAAAGAAATTAATTCTTTACTTCCATTTCGTCATCTTCAAATTTGCAAAGCTTCCTTCGTTTTTCCTACTTCAGTATACTGGAAAACAACTTTTATTGATCTTTATACTAATTGCATTCATTTTTCTATCACGAAATAAAAGTTCAATTTCATTAAGACAAGTATATATTAAGATTAACAGATGCTGGCCGTAACCCAACAGATGCTCACAAAAGTTTATCAGGCATATTATTCACCATTGGATGTTCTGAATAATACATATGGGTCATCCACCGTTGAACACCTTATAAATAACTGTTGCTGTGCCTGTAATTTCATTGTTGACATATTCTTCATTTTAATTAAGTTACACTCACTCTTTAATCTGAAGATGATAGAAAATATTTATATAAGGTACGTGCAAAATGAATGCCGATGCTCAAAATGTTATAAACATTTTGACCATTCCCTTTACTTAAAAATTTACCAAAAATCAGGAAATTAACTAATTTTAATGAAATTTTCAGTATTTATCAAATAATGATCACGAAATATAATGAACACATTATTTTTACTTAAATCTTAGTGGAAATGTATTATTTTGTTTAAACAAAAATACCTTTACGTAAAATATAAAAAGTCATGATTTTTAGTAGTTAAAAAAAATGTATGCATTTAGTTTTACTTTTTTAATAAAACATCGTAAATTGTAACAATTAAAAAATATTTAATTTTTACAGCAAAAAAAGCGTCTAAAGTCCGTATTAATGAATTCGATATTACTCGAAGAAAAATTAATTTCTCGAATTACAGATATTGAATTAAGCATTATTTATTTAATATTTTCACACAAAAAAATTATAATTGCCAAAAAAATTTCTACTTTTTTCTTTCTTTCTTTCTTTCTTTTTTTGTAATTACAGATTTCGCATAATTTTATATATGTACAATTCTAATATTTCCCTTACATGAATGTGAAACTTTCGACGTAACATAATTTGGCGCTTCTACACTATTAGGACGAAATTTTGTAGTCGATAAATGGAGTTTTCAGATAAAAAAAAAAAAAAACAATGGTTTCAACTGATTTTTTTTGTCAATTCTAATAAATTACAATGTTAGCTTCCAAATTATGCAGTCGAAATTACCTGAATATGACTGAATTATTATTAAAAAAAAGAAAAAACTTTAATCGTATCAGCAGGTGAAAAATTGCGGCCATCTTGTTTAAATCAAAACGAAAAATTACCTCCCTTTTGAACACTCCTGTGTCTTACGATCATTTTCTTCAAATTCTATTTTTTATTTTCTTTAATAAATAATATTCTACCATATCGATTTTCGTAATTTTTTTTATATAATCATCTTAAGAATAAGAGGAATACGTAGATATCGTTGCTTTCATGTGAAATTCAGTATTACGATTTCTGAAATTTCGTCCCAATAGTGTAGAAGCGCCCATAATTTTTATACAATCTTGAAAAATAAAACTTTTTTTAAATTTAAAAGCAGGAACATAGAAAAATAATTAAATTAAAAAATGGTAAAAATTAGACAAACGTTCACTATAGGAATGTACGGATGCACATCTGGTATAAAAAAGGAAGACAACCCTTTAACTACCTGACGTCATTTTCAGACAGCTATTCGACTGTCTGAAATTTTAGGCTTCCGTATAATCCATGTGACAAGGACTTTGTTTTCTTTCAGTTGAACGAAGCGAGAATCTCTCACTTTTGGGAGCTAATTAAGCTATTCTTTGTACAAACAAGGTGTTTTTTTTTTATTCTATATCTTTGGACTTTACTAATTATCTTTGAAATAGACCCAGAAAACTAATATTTATCTTTCAAAAGATTTTTACAATGAATTTATTTAACTTCAAAATTTAGCTCAATTAGTTAGTACGCTGTAAAAACATTTTTTATAACTTTTTATTTTCACGTGTACAAATATATTTTTTTTTATTTTGGAAATTAATTTTAGTCTTTAATCTTTCAAATACAATCAAAAAGTAGTCAGAAACCTACATAAAAAATTATGATAACTCGGCTTTCAAAACTATGCCCCCCCTTATCTTTATTTCACCGTTTTTGCCCGTACCTAATTTATATCAATTCATGTGACATTCTCTGACTTAATGTTGTTCATATTTGATTCATTTTCCTCTCTGTTCTTTTTGCATAGTATATATATTTTTTTCTCTTGCTCCTAACTTTTAGTCTTTTTATTATTTTAATTAATGCTAAAAAATGAATACTATCTTTTTATAACAACACACACACACACGTACGCACACACACGTACGCACACACACACACACACACACACACACACACACACACACACACACACACACACACACACACACACAGACGCACGTGCGCACACACACACCTCTATGTGTATAAGAATTCGAAGGGAATTTTTGACACTCCTAACACGAAACTGCGAATAAAATGTAAAAAAACCTCGTAATTTCTCTTTTTAAAGTGGGTTGGGTTTTTTTTCTTTATGGAATATACTTCCAAAATAAACTATTAAAATTGTTTAAAAAATGATAGAAATATTATTTTTTTAAAAACAATGTTTACAAAATGCCGGCGCGTCTTCATGCAGCCATTTTTTTACGTAATGAAATCAATTGAATTTTGCGAGTTATTTTTTTTTTCAATTTTTAAACTTTAAAAATCTATAAAAAAATTTCTATTTGTTAAATTTTTACGATATTTTCAAGGTGAATGTGAAATTTTATGCTCTTTCCAATAAACCGAATAAAATATTTTAGACAAACGTTTTTTCTTTTAAATTCACCCCCCATTTTGAAATGTCTATTAAAATTTTAATAATTAATTTATATACCAAAGTTTTATATATCACAAATTGAAGATAAAAGATCAATAAATGATATATTGTAAATTAAAACAAACAAAAAAGTGTTTTTGGAAATTTACCTGTAAAGTCCAAAGTGTAAAACCTTTTTTTTTTTTTTAAACCATCAACATGTTTTTTTTTTAATTGGAAACCTATGTTCTGCTTATATTGTCCAGTAAGTAATGAACGATGATGACAATTTTTTTATATTTCATTCAATGTTTTCTTTTTTTAGATATTTAAAAAAAAATTTCACTCTACAAAAAAGAATGAAAATATAATAAATCAAAAATATATGTATTTCTTTGAGAAAAGAAAAAAAAATCCTCGAGTGTCTTTGACTATTTTTAGCCTATGGGAACACATATTTCTTCACGGACAAGGCTAGACGACTAATGCGAACGTGTAGTTTTTACTTTCTTCTGTCCACCCGTAATTCAAAACAATAAAAAAACTACTTCCGGTTTTCAATAAAAACGTAAAATTCTTGCGCCATGGCGCCTTTTTCAAATAGGTGTTTAAAAAATTCTTTTATTTAAAAAATAAATGGATTTTAAAATATAAATATGAATAAATTCTTAACAATGAAGAATGGAACTACACATTGATTAGTAATTTCTTTTGGAAGTTATATCGATTTTTTATAATCGACGTAAGTTAAATTTCGTTTATTTTCTTCAAATCTTTTTTAAAGAAAACCGATTAAAAAAAAGCAAATATTGCATAATTTGCTATTAAACTTGTTATTTTTTAAATGTGGTCTTTGCTCCTTTAATTGAAAAAAAAAAGGGTTTGAATTACATTTTTCACGTAGTTATAAGCTTGGAAAGATAGGCGGTCGAATTATTCAATATTTTTCACGCATTCGTAAGGTCGGTTTCTGACACACCTAGCACACCACAAATATCGTTTATAAGGTTCCAAAAAATGTTTAAAGCTAAATAAAACATTTTTTAAGTAAAATTATTGTCAAGTAGCATTGATAATTAAATACAAGTTAAGTATAATAAATTGATTTTTACTTTTTTTTAATTAATATATTTTATACTGTCTTTACTTTTAAATATTTACCGGTTTTTGTCCGGTGAACTTTTGTCCGGTGAATTTTTGTCCAGTGAACTTTTGTCCGGTGAACTTTTGTCTGGTGAACTTTTGCCCACTCCTCCAGTTAGCCTTTACAAATCTTTTGTTTTTCAAGTTTCACCCCAAACAAGGCATAGTGCCACTTTGAAGTAGGGGACTACTATCGAGGACATAATTTGCAGGGACATTATGAAGAGAGATGAGCAGCAAGATGTCTGTTCACATTACACTTGAACTTCTGCATATCAGTACAGTTGGGAAAGCAGAATCCCGGAAGGGAGTTCCAAAGACCTACAGTTCTGAGGAACAAACTATTGAAGTAAAAGGCTTTCTTACACCTAGAGATCTCTACTGTAAAAGGGTGGGACTTAGTTGCTTGTCGGGTTTGTCGGGGGTAGACACGTCGAGGAGGTACAAGTGCTTGCAGTTCGTCAGAGCACTCACCATTAAACCAACAGTAGAACAGGCAGAGGGATGCAACATTTCGTCGATTGGACAGAGGCTGAAGCCTAGATGACAGTTCAGGATCTATCAGGTTGGCGACTCTTTTTTGAACCCTGTCCAGGAGAGAGAGAGAGACAAGCAGCAGATGCACCAACCCAAATGTGACAACAGTACTCCATACATGGGTAAATGGTGGCCTTATACAGGTACAGGATACTTTCAGACGTAAGTAATTTTCTAGCACGGTAGAGAGAGCCCACCTTTTTTGCAGCAGCCTTGACAATGCTCTCAATGTATCTATTCCAGTTCATGTTCCCTGTAAACGTTAGGCCGAGGAGTTTAAAAGAAGTACTTTTATGTAATGTGTTCTTGGCCATTGCTATTACTGGTAGAGAAAATTTCTTGTAGTTATTGAAGGAAACAAGATTAGTCTTGGCAGCATTGAATGTGATCATCCATTTTTCCCCCATTCCACTTCAGATTAGAGGTTATCCTCTAGTATTTCTGCCATTTCTTTAGATATGTGTTCATTTGTTTTCCCCTTATGCCTGTTATAGAGAGTGGTGTCATCGGCAAATATACCCATCTCCGAAACAATTTCATCAGGGAGGTTATTTATGAATATCAGGAATAATAAAAGTCCAAGGATAGACCCCTGAGGTACTCCCGCATTTATATCATATTGTTTAGATGTACGACTGTCGAGGACAACTTGGATTTTTCTCTTACTTAAGAAGGATTTAATTACATTATGTATTCTTCCAGTGATACCATATGATCTAATTTTCCTTAGAAGACCATCGTGCCACACCCTGTCAAAGGTCTTTGATATATCGAGGGCTACCGCTCTTCCCTCCCCTGTTTTGTCCAGTGAACGGTATATACGTTCAGAAACTACAATTAAGATATCTGCTGTTGAACGGGCTTGCTTAAATCCATATTGTTTGTCTGTCAGGAGTTTAGCAGCTGTAAGGTGATGGACTAGGGCTTGATTAATTAAGGACTCAAATATTTTGGCGAAAAGTGGGAGGAGGCTAATGGGGCGATAATTTAGTGGGTCGGTTCTTTCACCAGAATTCTTGAAGACTGGTACCACAGATGCGGTTTTCCAGCAGTCGGGAAAGCAAGATTCTTACAAAGGGTGACCAAAAACGTGTGAAGAAATACATATTTTCAAAGGTTTGGTAGTTAAATTAGTTAGAAATGAATTTGTAAATTAAGATTTTCATACCTTTGTATGAGAACACATTTCGGTGTTAGTTTTTTTCTTTTCTTTTTCTTTTTTTTTTTTTTTTGATTTTCCATATCTGGTTGCAAAACAAAAATGTCTAAATTTATAAAAGACACGCTGTGATGGAGAAGACAATAAAATCAAAAGTTGGTAATAAAAATTGATTTTCAGTAATCGATATTATTGGCACGCTTTGCCTGATTAGTTTGTAACATTTCGCTTCCACTGAAAAAAAAACACCCGAAAAGCAACAAAAAGCTCTTATTAAAATGTAAGTTTTAAAAAACTATTTAAAAAAACTATTAACATAAAATATTTAAAAACTATTTAAAAGATTTTTAAATGCATTTTATAAAAAAAAATAAATAAATAATAACGTGTTATTTTTTGTTAACTTTTGTTTCATATTTAAATTTATATTTTATTTTTCTTTGTAGAAATTAAATATATTTTTTACTATTTCTACTTGTATTATTATTGTAAACTAACACTTTCGGTTAAATAAAACCTCCAAACAAAAATGCGATTTTACTTTTTAAGCGACTACATGTGAAAGGGGGAGAAAAAACAACAAAATTTATTATTGAAGAAATTCGAGGGGAGAGTCAATTTCACATATAAATTGAACATAAAATGGTTTACTATTTCCAATACATTTTAGCTTTTTAGAACAGTAAATCAAAGATTGTTATTTTGCTCTGAGAGATAATGTCTGTGCAATTATGGGGTTTGGGGTTTGGGTTAGGGTTAGGGTTATGGGGGAGGGGTATATTTTTAACCGATTACGCATATTTTTACAACATTTACAATCGAACTTAGGGTTAGTGGCAAAAAATTTAGTGCACACTTCTAAAAAGTTAGAATGGACCAGAAATGATGATCATTTTATGTTAAATTTATATTGCGTAACTGATCTCCCATTGTAAATTATAAATATTTTTTCTATTTGTCTATTTTCTTTACAAAAGACTCACCTCTTATCAAGGTCCGGAAGCAATTCGAGGATATCATGGCACAATATCATAGTAATCGTTAGTACTGGAAATTAGGTAAATTGGATTACTTAAGGGTAAGAAAAACTTGTGTCCATATTGTAATTAGCTGGAAAACAGGCAAACGGAATAGAATTCCATAGGCATGCAGTTGAAGGAAAGAAACTTTGCTCATGGAATCCACATTTAGATATAGGCACAGATAAAGAGTGGGGGAAAATATTGGTAATGGTTTCAGATAGACAAGTGTTTTTCGTGAAAGCTTGGCGAGGGTGGGGTGTCATAGATTGGAGCTCAGACAAGCACCTGTCATGAAAATAACGATAGAGCAGAGACAGACTCGCAGCGTCTCTTTTGTGGAAAGGAGGTTGCAGGGAAGAGAAAAAGACATCCCTTACTAGGCTACGAAGTCTATTTTGAACTGTCAATACAGGATAAGGTGCTTCTAACAGCTCCTGTCCAGATATGGCAACAGTACTTCATCCTAAGACGTACTTGTAGAGAATTGCAAGCGATAGAATAATCCCAACATTTTTCTAGCAACATTAGCATGTTCCATTTAAGATCAGCAGTAAAGGTCAGACCAAGAAGCTTGTAAAAAACATGGAGCCTCCTCAATTAATGCCAGATAGATGGTCAGAGTGTTGATGATCAAAAGATAGAAACTTGGTTGTAGATGCATTAAAATTAATCAGCCACTCTTTTTCCTACTGCACCACGTGCTCAAGATCAGAGGAGAAAGAATCAAAAAGATCTTGGTTATATGAAAGAAGACCTCAAGGGTTGCTGATGTATGTAGCTGGGATCAACGATAGCACCTGAAATCGGTCATTCGGGTAAAAATGTGTAAAAGAGAACATGGAAAGAAAGAAAGAGAAAGAGAGAGAGAGAGAGAGAGAGAGAGAAAGAGAGAGAGAGCATGAAAGAAAGAGAGGAAGATATCTTTTCCCTCGCATGCAAGTCAGCCTGGTTTTCCGATTTTGGACGGAGCAGACACGTCGAGATTGATGCAAAACCCCTGCTCGGACCCTATGTACTGTTCATAACTTTATATGTGCATATATATATACATATTAAAAAGTTTGTCTCATGTCCAGGTAACTTACATCTAAAATTCCAAGTATTTAGACCCAAAATTGAGAGGAGTTTGCAAATGTCAAGTTTGTCACTATAACCTCTTGGCAGCCAAATTTTAGCCTCAAAACTTGCTGCATGTTCAGACATTTACATTTATGTAAAATTTCAAATGTTTAGATCCAAAATTGGCTGAATAGTTTGCTAGAGACTACAAAAGGTCAAAACTTTTGAACTTTGACCCCTTGGCAGCCAAATTTTCAGCCAAAAACCGATTAAAAAGCTTGCCCTATTTCTGAGTACACTTTATGTAACATTTCAAATGTTTAGACCAAAAATTGGTTGAGGGATCAAATTTAAAAAAAAATTTGACCCCAATTTTGACTCCTTAACATTTATTGTTTTGGGCTCAAATCAAATTAAAAGGTTTGATCCATGTCCAAGTAACTTATATCCAATCTTTTTAAAGGGTTTAGACCCAAAATTGGCGGAGGAGTTTGGTAGAGTTTTAAAAGGTCAAATCGTTGAACTTTGAGCCCTTGACAGCCAAATTTCTGGCCGACACTTGATTAAAAAGATTTCCCCGAATCTCAATACCCCCTTATGTCAAATCTCTAGTCTGTAGACTGAAAATTGACAGAGTAGTTTAGTAGGGAAATGTACACACACAGACACACACAGACACACACAGACAATTTCACTTTTATAGATATATATAGATATATATGTGTATTCTTTCCTCAATCCCCCAAATCCACTAAAACTCTCAATAAAACCCTCCAATCTTTGAGAAATGCTTTCTCGCTTACAGCCCCCAAATGATTTTCCAAAAACCCATTCAAACTACTTTTACTTAATCCTCGTTAACTCTCTCCATATTCTCACCAAACTGTATTTACTGACCTCTCCCTACTACGATAATTACTAATTTTACAACGATAGGTTATCATGACAACCAGATCATCATCCTCCCTTACTCCACAACGTTAACCTGCCTTGACGTTGGCCTAATATTTTCCATTGAATGAACTCAATCCACAACTTTCTCTACTTATACTTCAAATCGCTTTCTTTTTTATTAATCTCACTGAGAGGAATTTTTCATCTGTGCCTATTCACACAGATATTTATTTTTTTGGACCATTTATAAACTCCAACAACATGCACTCGGACTACTATAAACATGGATATTTTATTCTACCACTTTCTTGGATTCACGGGATTTGGGACTCAACAACCACATAAAACCATTTTTCCTTTTTACCCACTCCATCTGCTTCATTCTTATACATTTCATTTTCACGCTAATATGATGCTTTTCATACTTAGTTTCTTAAAATACTTAATAGGCAAACTTTTTAATGCATTTTACATTCTGACGAGAAGGAAAGTATTTTTTTGAAACTCCACGGATTAAGGACTTTCATCTGTATTTGGGTTTCCTTTCCGAAAAATAAATGTGCGTTTAACACTTGCTAATGTGTTTCTTAACATACTTTATTAAACCTATGTACTTATATTTATATACTAGCAGTACCCACGAACCGGCGTTGCCGGGTGGAAGTGTGCCCCTCACAAAAAAGTAAAGTACGGTTGTTGTTGTTGTTGTTGTTCTTCTTCTTCTTCTTCTTCTTCTTCTTCTTCTTCTTCTTCTTCTTCTTCTTCTTCTTCTTGCTGCTGCCAAAAACACCCCAACTCCTATATGGATATTGAGCAAGCCCCAGCTATTAAAAAAATAAAAAAAATAAAAAATATCAGTGAGAGATGTTGAAAAGAAAAAGAAAAAAAAAAGTAGTAGGCAGGCAGGCTCGAACCTGTATAGCGAATGATGAAAGGAATATGAAAGGAATAAAAAGCCATCAAGGCTGGAGAGAGAGAGAGAGAGAGAGAGAGAGAGGGGGGGGAGACAGACAGACAGACAGACAGACAGACAGAGCGAGAGACTGAGTCTGTAATTTTTAACGCACTAAAACAGGAATTACTTTATCGGATAGTTTTAAATCAAAATACTTTATTTTATTTTAAACGTAAAACTTTTTCATCAATCAATTGAATAGAGAACTTTTCATTTTTATCATTTTAATAAAACATGGTCCTGATGGTACTGATGTATATTGTAACGTCCATGTAATATATCATTTTAATCAAACATGGTCCTGATGGTACTGATGCATATTGTAACGTCCATGTAATATATCATTTTAATAAAACATGGTCCTGATGGTACTGATGTATATTGTAACGTCCATATAATATATCATTTTAATAAAACATGGTACTGAGGCATGTTGTAACGTCCATGTAATATATCATTTTAAAAAAACATGGTACTGATGCATATTGTAACATCCATGTAATATATCATTTTAATCAAACATGGTACTGATGTATATTGTAACATCCATGTAATATATCATTTTAATAAAACATGGTACTGATGCATATTGTAACGTCCATATAATATATAATTTTAATAAAACATGGTACTGATGCATATTGTAACATCCATGTAATATATCATTTTAATCAAACATGGTACTGATGCATGTTGTAACGTCCATGTAATATATCATTTTAATAAAACATGGTACTGATGCATATTGTAACGTCCATGTAATATATCATTTTAATCAAACATGGTACTGATGCATATTGTAACGTCCATGTAATATATAATTTAAATAAAACATGGTGCTGATGCATATTGTAACGTCCATGTATTATATCATTTTAATAAAACATGGTACTGATGCATATTGTAACGTCCATGTAATATATTATTTTAATAAAACATGGTACTGATGCATGCTGTAACGTCCATGTAATATATCATTTTAATAAAACATAGTACTGATGCATGTTGTAACGTCCATGTAATATATCATATTAATTAAACATGTTACTGATGCATATTGTAACGTCCATGTAATATATCATTTTAACAAAACATGGTACTGATGCATATTGTAACGTCCATGTAATATATCATTTTTATAAAACATGGTACTGATGCATATTGTAACGTCCATGTAATATATAATTGTAATAAAACCTGGTACTGATGCATATTGTAACGGGCATGTAATATATTATTTTAATAAAACGTGGTACTGATGCATATTGTAACGTCCATGTAATATATCATTTTAATAAAACATGGTACTGATGCATATTGTAACGTCCATGTAATATATCATTTAAATAAAACATTGTAATGATGCATATTGTAACGTCCATGTAATATATCATTTTAATAAAACATGGTACTGATGCATGTTGTAACGTCCATGTAATGTATCATTTTAATAAAACATGGTACTGATGCATATTGTAACGTCCAGGAAATATATCATTTTAATAAAACATGGTACTGATGCATATTGTAACATCCATGTAATATATTATTTTAATAAAACATGGTATTGATGCATATTGTAACGTCCATGTAATATATCATTTTAATAAAACATGGTACTGATGCATATAGTAATGTCAATGTAATATATCATTTTAATAAAACATGGTACTGATGCATATTGTAACGTCCATGTAATATATCATTTTAATAAAACATGGTACTGATGCATATTGTAACGTCCATGTAATATATCATTTTAATAAAACATGGTACTGAGTCATGTTGTAATGTCCATGTAATATATCATTTTAATAAAACATGGTACTGATGCATGTTGTAACGTCCATGTAATATATCATTTTAATAAAACATGGTACTGATGCATATTGTAACGTCCATGTAATATATTATTTTAATAAAACATGGTACTGATGCATATTGTAACGTCCATGTAATATATCATTTTAATCAAACATGGTACTGATGCATGTTGTTACGTCCATGTAATATATCATTTTAATAAAACATGGTACTGATGCATATTGTAACATCCATGTAATATATTATTTTAATAAAACATGGTATTGATGCATATTGTACCGTCCATGTAATATATCATTTTAATAAAACATGGTACTGATGCATATAGTAATGTCAATGTAATATATCATTTTAATAAAACATGGTACTGATGCATATTGTAACGTCCATGTAATATATCATTTTAATAAAACATGGTACTGATGCATATTGTAACGTCCATGTAATATATCATTTTAATAAAACATGGTACTGATGCATATTGTAACGTCCATGTAATATATCATTTTTATAAAACGTCGTACTGATGCATATTGTAACGTCCATGTAATATATCATTTTAACAAAACATGGTACTGATGCATATTGTAACGTCCATGTAATATATCATTTTAATAAAACATATTACTGATGCATGTTGTAACGTCCTTATATTATATCATTTTAATAAGACATGGTACTGATGCATATTGTAACGTCCATGTAATATATCATTTTAATAAAACATGGTACTGATGCATGTTGTTACGTCCATGTAATATATCATTTTAATAAAACATGGTACTGATGCATATTGTAACATCCATGTAATATATCATTTTAATAAAACATGGTACTGATGCATGTTGTAACGTCCATGTAATATATCATTTTAATAAAACATGGTACTGATGCATATTGTAACATCCATGTAATATATCATTTTAACAAAACATGGTACTGATGCATGTTGTAACGTCCATGTAATATATCATTTTAATAAAACATGGTACTGATGCATATTGTAACGTCCATGTAATATATCATTTTAATAAAACATGGTACTGATGCATGTTGTAACGTCCATGTAATGTATCATTTTAATAAAACATGGTACTGATGCATATTGTAACATCCATGTAATATATCATTTTAATCAAACATGGTACTGATGTATATTGTAACATCCATGTAATATATCATTTTAATAAAACATGGTACTGATGCATATTGTAACGTCCATGTAATATATCATTTTAATAAAACATGGTACTGATGCATATTGTAACATCCATGTAATATATCATTTTAATCAAACATGGTACTGATGCATGTTGTAACGTCCATGTAATATATCATTTTAATAAAACATGGTACTGATGCATATTGTAACGTCCATGTAATATATAATTTTAATCAAACATGGTACTGATGCATATTGTAACGTCCATGTAATATATCATTTAAATAAAACATGGTGCTGATGCATATTGTAACGTCCATGTATTATATCATTTTAATAAAACATGGTACTGATGCATATTGTAACGTCAATGTAATATATTATTTTAATAAAACATGGTACTGATGCATGCTGTAACGTCCATGTAATATATCATTTTAATAAAACGTGGTACTGATGCATATTGTAACGTCCATGTAATATATCATTTTAATAAAACATGGTACTGATGCATATTGTAACGTCCATGTAATATATCATTTAAATAAAACATTGTAATGATGCATATTGTAACGTCCATGTAATATATCATTTTAATAAAACATGGTACTGATGCATGTTGTAACGTCCATGTAATGTATCATTTTAATAAAACATGGTACTGATGCATGTTGTTACGTCCATGTAATATATCATTTTAATAAAACATGGTACTGATGCATATTGTTACGTCCATGTAATATATCATTTTAATAAAACATGGTACTGATGCATATTGTAACGTCCATGTAATATATCATTTTAATAAAACATAGTACTGATGCATGTTGTTACGTCCATGTAATATATCATTTTAATAAAACATGGTACTGATGCATATTGTAACGTCCATGTAATATATCATTTTAATAAAACATGGTACTGAGTCATGTTGTAACGTCCATGTAATATATCATTTTAATAAAACATGGTACTGATGCATATTGCAACGTCCATGTAATATATTATTTTAATAAAACATGGTACTGAGTCATGTTGTAACGTCCATGTAATATATCATTTTAATAAAACATGGTACTGATGCATGTTGTTACGTCCATGTAATATATCATTTTAATAAAACATGGTACTGATGCATATTGCAACGTCCATGTAATATATCATTTTAATAAAACATGGTACTGATGCATATTGCAACGTCCATATAATATATCATTTTAATAAAACATGGTACTGATGCATATTGCAACGTCCATGTAATATATCATTTTAATAAAACATGGTACTGAGTCATGTTGTAACGTCCATGTAATATATCATTTTAATAAAACATGGTACTGATGCATATTGCAACGTCCATATAATATATCATTTTAATAAAACATGGTACTGATGCATATTGCAACGTCCATGTAATATATCATTTTAATAAAACATGGTACTGAGTCATGTTGTAACGTCCATGTAATATATCATTTTAATAAAACATGGTACTGATGCATATTGTAACGTCCATGTAATATATCATTTTAATAAAACATGGTACTGATGCATATTGCAACGTCCATATAATATATCATTTTAATAAAACATGGTACTGATGCATATTGCAACGTCCATGTAATATATCATTTTAATAAAACATGGTACTGAGTCATGTTGTAACGTCCATGTAATATATCATTTTAATAAAACATGGTACTGATGCATATTGTAACGTCCATGTAATATATCATTTTAATAAAACATGGTACTGATGCATATTGCAACGTCCATGTAATATATCATTTTAATAAAACATGGTACTGATGCATATTGTAACGTCCATATAATATATCATTTTAATAAAACATGGTACTGATGCATATTGCAACGTCCATGTAATATATCATTTTAATAAAACATGGTACTGAGTCATGTTGTAACGTCCATGTAATATATCATTTTAATAAAACATGGTACTGATGCATATTGTAACGTCCATATAATATATCATTTTAATAAAACATGGTACTGATGCATATTGCAACGTCCATATAATATATCATTTTAATAAAACATGGTACTGATGCATATTGCAACGTCCATGTAATATATCATTTTAATAAAACATGGTACTGATGCATATTGCAACGTCCATATAATATATCATTTTAATAAAACATGGTACTGATGCATATTGCAACGTCCATGTAATATATCATTTTAATAAAACATGGTACTGATGCATATTGCAACGTCCATATAATATATCATTTTAATAAAACATGGTACTGATGCATATTGCAACGTCCATGTAATATATCATTTTAATAAAACATGGTACTGAGTCATGTTGTAACGTCCATGTAATATATCATTTTAATAAAACATGGTACTGATGCATATTGTAACGTCCATGTAATATATCATTTTAATAAAACATGGTACTGATGCATATTGCAACGTCCATATAATATATCATTTTAATAAAACATGGTACTGATGCATATTGCAACGTCCATGTAATATATCATTTTAATAAAACATGGTACTGAGTCATGTTGTAACGTCCATGTAATATATCATTTTAATAAAACATGGTACTGATGCATATTGTAACGTCCATGTAATATATCATTTTAATAAAACATGGTACTGATGCATATTGCAACGTCCATGTAATATATCATTTTAATAAAACATGGTACTGATGCATATTGTAACGTCCATATAATATATCATTTTAATAAAACATGGTACTGATGCATATTGCAACGTCCATGTAATATATCATTTTAATAAAACATGGTACTGATGCATATTGCAACGTCCATGTAATATATCATTTTAATAAAACATGGTACTGATGCATATTGCAACGTCCATATAATATATCATTTTAATAAAACATGGTACTGATGCATATTGCAACGTCCATGTAATATATCATTTTAATAAAACATGGTACTGATGCATATTGCAACGTCCATGTAATATATCATTTTAATAAAACATGGTACTGATGCATGTTGTTACGTCCATGTAATATATCATTTTAATAAAACATGGTACTGATGCATATTGCAACGTCCATGTAATATATCATTTTAATAAAACATGGTACTGATGCATATTGCAACGTCCATGTAATATATCATTTAAATAAAACATGGTACTGATGCATATTGCAACGTCCATATAATATATCATTTAAATAAAACATGGTACTGATGCATATTGTTACGTCCATGTAATATATCATTTTAATAAAACATGGTACTGATGCATATTGTAACGTCCATATAATATATCATTTTAATAAAACATGGTACTGATGCATATTGCAACGTCCATATAATATATCATTTTAATAAAACATGGTACTGATGCATATTGCAACGTCCATGTAATATATCATTTAAATAAAACATGGTACTGAAGCATATTGTTACGTCCATGTAATATATCATTTTAATAAAACATGGTACTGATGCATATTGTAACGTCCATATAATATATCATTTTAATAAAACATGGTACTGATGCATATTGCAACGTCCATGTAATATATCATTTTAATAAAACATGGTACTGATGCATATTGCAACGTCCATGTAATATATCATTTTAATAAAACATGGTACTGATGCATATTGCAACGTCCATATAATATATCATTTTAATAAAACATGGTACTGATGCATATTGTAACGTCCATGTAATATATCATTTTAATAAAACATGGTACTGATGCATATTGCAACGTCCATGTAATATATCATTTTAATAAAACATGGTACTGATGCATATTGCAACGTCCATATAATATATCATTTTAATAAAACATGGTACTGATGCATATTGCAACGTCCATGTAATATATCATTTTAATAAAACATGGTACTGATGCATATTGCAACGTCCATGTAATATATCATTTTAATAAAACATGGTACTGATGCATATTGCAACGTCCATGTAATATATCATTTTAATAAAACATGGTACTGATGCATATTGCAACGTCCATATAATATATCATTTTAATAAAACATGGTACTGATGCATATTGTAACGTCCATGTAATATATCATTTTAATAAAACATGGTACTGATGCATGTTGTTACGTCCATGTAATATATCATTTTAATAAAACATGGTACTGATGCATATTGTAACGTCCATATAATATATCATTTTAATAAAACATGGTACTGATGCATATTGCAACGTCCATATAATATATCATTTTAATAAAACATGGTACTGATGCATATTGTAACGTCCATGTAATATATCATTTTAATAAAACATGGTACTGATGCATGTTGTTACGTCCATGTAATATATCATTTTAATAAAACATGGTACTGATGCATATTGTAACGTCCATGTAATATATCATTTTAATAAAACATGGTACTGATGCATATTGCAACGTCCATATAATATATCATTTTAATAAAACATGGTACTGATGCATATTGCAACGTCCATGTAATATATCATTTTAATAAAACATGGTACTGATGCATATTGCAACGTCCATGTAATATATCATTTTAATAAAACATGGTACTGATGCATATTGCAACGTCCATGTAATATATCATTTTAATAAAACATAGTACTGATGCATATTGTAACGTCCATATAATATATCATTTTAATAAAACATGGTACTGATGCATATTGTAACGTCCATATAATATATCATTTTAATAAAACATGGTACTGATGCATATTGCAACGTCCATATAATATATCATTTTAATAAAACATGGTACTGATGCATATTGTAACGTCCATGTAATATATCATTTTAATAAAACATGGTACTGATGCATGTTGTTACGTCCATGTAATATATCATTTTAATAAAACATGGTACTGATGCATATTGTAACGTCCATGTAATATATCATTTTAATAAAACATGGTACTGATGCATATTGCAACGTCCATATAATATATCATTTTAATAAAACATGGTACTGATGCATATTGTAACGTCCATGTAATATATCATTTTAATAAAACATGGTACTGATGCATATTGTAACGTCCATGTAATATATCATTTTAATAAAACATGGTACTGATGCATATTGCAACATCCATATAATAT
This sequence comes from Euprymna scolopes, assembly GCF_053919585.1. Classification (NCBI taxonomy): domain Eukaryota; kingdom Metazoa; phylum Mollusca; class Cephalopoda; order Sepiida; family Sepiolidae; genus Euprymna; species Euprymna scolopes. The sequence goes on along the minus strand of NC_136487.1, from coordinate 108,249,186 downwards.
ATCATTTTAATAAAACATGGTACTGATGCATATTGCAACGTCCATGTAATATATCATTTTAATAAAACATGGTACTGATGCATATTGCAACGTCCATGTAATATATCATTTTAATAAAACATGGTACTGAGTCATGTTGTAACGTCCATGTAATATATAATTTTAATAAAACATAGTACTGATGCATATTGTAACGTCCATATAATATATCATTTTAATAAAACATGGTACTGATGCATATTGCAACGTCCATGTAATATATCATTTTAATAAAACATGGTACTGAGTCATGTTGTAACGTCCATGTAATATATCATTTTAATAAAACATAGTACTGATGCATATTGTAACGTCCATATAATATATCATTTTAATAAAACATGGTACTGATGCATATTGCAACGTCCATGTAATATATCATTTTAATAAAACATGGTACTGAGTCATGTTGTAACGTCCATGTAATATATCATTTTAATAAAACATGGTACTGATGCATATTGCAACGTCCATATAATATATCATTTTAATAAAACATGGTACTGATGCATATTGCAACGTCCATGTAATATATTATTTTAATCAAACATGGTACTGATGCATGTTGTAACGTCCATATAATATATCATTTTAATAAAACATGGTACTGATGCATATTGTAACGTCCATGTAATATATCATTTTTATAAAACATGGTACTGATGCATATTGCAACGTCCATATAATATATCATTTTAATAAAACATGGTACTGATGCATATTGCAACGTCCATGTAATATATCATTTTAATAAAACATGGTACTGATGCATGTTGTTACGTCCATGTAATATATCATTTTAATAAAACATGGTACTGATGCATATTGTAACGTCCATGTAATATATCATTTTAATAAAACATGGTACTGATGCATATTGCAACGTCCATATAATATATCATTTTAATAAAACATGGTACTGATGCATATTGCAACGTCCATGTAATATATCATTTTAATAAAACATGGTACTGATGCATGTTGTTACGTCCATGTAATATATCATTTTAATAAAACATGGTACTGATGCATATTGTAACGTCCATGTAATATATCATTTTAATAAAACATGGTACTGATGCATATTGCAACGTCCATATAATATATCATTTTAATAAAACATGGTACTGATGCATATTGCAACGTCCATATAATATATCATTTTAATAAAACATGGTACTGATGCATATTGCAACGTCCATATAATATATCATTTTAATAAAACATGGTACTGATGCATATTGTTACGTCCATATAATATATCATTTTAATAAAACATGGTACTGATGCATATTGCAACGTCCATGTAATATATCATTTTAATAAAACATGGTACTGATGCATGTTGTAACGTCCATATAATATATCATTTTAATAAAACATGGTACTGATGCATATTGTTACGTCCATGTAATATATCATTTTAATAAAACATGGTACTGATGCATATTGCAACGTCCATGTAATATATCATTTTAATAAAACATGGTACTGATGCATGTTGTAACGTCCATGTAATATATCATTTTAATAAAACATGGTACTGATGCATATTGCAACGTCCATATAATATATCATTTTAATAAAACATGGTACTGATGCATGTTGTTACGTCCATGTAATATATCATTTTAATAAAACATGGTACTGATGCATATTGTAACGTCCATGTAATATATCATTTTAATAAAACATGGTACTGATGCATATTGCAACGTCCATATAATATATCATTTTAATAAAACATGGTACTGATGCATATTGCAACGTCCATGTAATATATCATTTTAATAAAACATGGTACTGATGCATATTGTAACGTCCATGTAATATATCATTTTAATAAAACATGGTACTGATGCATATTGCAACGTCCATATAATATATCATTTTAATAAAACATGGTACTGATGCATATTGCAACGTCCATATAATATATCATTTTAATAAAACATGGTACTGATGCATATTGCAACGTCCATATAATATATCATTTTAATAAAACATGGTACTGATGCATATTGTTACGTCCATATAATATATCATTTTAATAAAACATGGTACTGATGCATATTGCAACGTCCATGTAATATATCATTTTAATAAAACATGGTACTGATGCATATTGTTACGTCCATGTAATATATCATTTTAATAAAACATGGTACTGATGCATATTGTAACGTCCATGTAATATATCATTTTAATAAAACATGGTACTGATGCATATTGTAACGTCCATGTAATATATCATTTTAATAAAACATGGTACTGATGCATATTGCAACGTCCATATAATATATCATTTTAATAAAACATGGTACTGATGCATATTGCAACGTCCATATAATATATCATTTTAATAAAACATGGTACTGATGCATGTTGTTACGTCCATGTAATATATCATTTTAATAAAACATGGTACTGATGCATATTGTAACGTCCATGTAATATATCATTTTAATAAAACATGGTACTGATGCATATTGCAACGTCCATATAATATATCATTTTAATAAAACATGGTACTGATGCATATTGCAACGTCCATGTAATATATCATTTTAATAAAACATGGTACTGATGCATATTGCAACGTCCATGTAATATATCATTTTAATAAAACATGGTACTGATGCATATTGTAACGTCCATGTAATATATCATTTTAATAAAACATGGTACTGATGCATATTGTAACGTCCATGTAATATATCATTTTAATAAAACATGGTACTGATGCATATTGCAACGTCCATGTAATATATCATTTTAATAAAACATGGTACTGATGCATATTGTAACGTCCATGTAATATATCATTTTAATAAAACATGGTACTGATGCATATTGTAACGTCCATGTAATATATCATTTTAATAAAACATGGTACTGATGCATATTGCAACGTCCATGTAATATATCATTTTAATAAAACATGGTACTGATGCATATTGTAACGTCCATGTAATATATCATTTTAATAAAACATGGTACTGATGCATATTGTAACGTCCATGTAATATATCATTTTAATAAAACATGGTACTGATGCATATTGCAACGTCCATGTAATATATCATTTTAATAAAACATGGTACTGATGCATATTGTAACGTCCATGTAATATATCATTTTAATAAAACATGGTACTGATGCATATTGCAACGTCCATGTAATATATCATTTTAATAAAACATGGTACTGATGCATATTGTAACGTCCATGTAATATATCATTTTAATAAAACATGGTACTGATGCATATTGTAACGTCCATGTAATATATCATTTTAATAAAACATGGTACTGATGCATATTGTAACGTCCATGTAATATATCATTTTAATAAAACATGGTACTGATGCATATTGCAACGTCCATGTAATATATCATTTTAATAAAACATGGTACTGATGCATATTGTAACGTCCATGTAATATATCATTTTAATAAAACATGGTACTGATGCATATTGTAACGTCCATGTAATATATCATTTTAATAAAACATGGTACTGATGCATATTGTTACGTCCATGTAATATATCATTTTAATAAAACATGGTACTGATGCATATTGTTACGTCCATGTAATATATCATTTTAATAAAACATGGTACTGATGCATATTGCAACGTCCATGTAATATATCATTTTAATAAAACATGGTACTGAGTCATGTTGTAACGTCCATGTAATATATCATTTTAATAAAACATGGTACTGATGCATATTGCAACGTCCATGTAATATATCATTTTAATAAAAAATGGTAGTGATGCATGTTGTTACGTCCATGTAATATATCATTTTAATAAAACATGGTACTGATGCATATTGTAACGTCCATGTAATATATCATTTTAATAAAACATGGTACTGATGCATATTGTAACGTCCATGTAATATATCATTTTAATAAAACATGGTACTGATGCATATTGCAACGTCCATGTAATATATCATTTTAATAAAACATGGTACTGATGCATATTGTAACGTCCATGTAATATATCATTTTAATAAAACATGGTACTGATGCATATTGTAACGTCCATGTAATATATCATTTTAATAAAACATGGTACTGATGCATATTGCAACGTCCATGTAATATATCATTTTAATAAAACATGGTACTGATGCATATTGTAACGTCCATGTAATATATCATTTTAATAAAACATGGTACTGATGCATATTGTAACGTCCATGTAATATATCATTTTAATAAAACATGGTACTGATGCATATTGCAACGTCCATATAATATATCATTTTAATAAAACATGGTACTGATGCATATTGTTACGTCCATGTAATATATCATTTTAATAAAACATGGTACTGATGCATATTGCAACGTCCATGTAATATATCATTTTAATAAAACATGGTACTGAGTCATGTTGTAACGTCCATGTAATATATCATTTTAATAAAACATGGTACTGATGCATATTGCAACGTCCATGTAATATATCATTTTAATAAAACATGGTACTGAGTCATGTTGCAACGTCCATGTAATATATCATTTTAATAAAACATGGTACTGATGCATGTTGTAACGTCCATGTAATATATCATTTTAATAAAACATGGTACTGATGCATGTTGCTACGTCCATGTAATATATCATTTTAATAAAACATGGTACTGATGCATATTGTAACGTCCATGTAATATATCATTTTAATAAAACCTGGTACTGATGCATATTGTAACGTCCATATAATATATCATTTTAATAAAACATGGTACTGATGCATATTGCAACGTCCATGTAATATATCATTTTAATAAAACATGGTACTGATGCATATTGTTACGTCCATGTAATATATCATTTTAATAAAACCTGGTACTGATGCATATTGTAACGTCCATATAATATATCATTTTAATAAAACATGGTACTGATGCATATTGCAACGTCCATGTAATATATCATTTTAATAAAACATGGTACTGATGCGTATTGTAACGTCCATGTAATATATCATTTTAATAAAACATGGTACTGATGCATATTGCAACGTCCATATAATATATCATTTTAATAAAACATGGTACTGATGCATATTGTAACGTCCATATAATATATCATTTTAATAAAACATGGTACTGATGCATATTGCAACGTCCATATAATATATCATTTTAATAAAACATGGTACTGATGCATATTGTAACGTCCATATAATATATCATTTTAATAAAACATGGTACTGATGCATGTTGCTACGTCCATGTAATATATCATTTTAATAAAACATGGTACTGATGCATATTGTAACGTCCATGTAATATATCATTTTAATAAAACCTGGTACTGATGCATATTGTAACGTCCACATAATATATCATTTTAATAAAACATGGTACTGATGCATATTGCAACGTCAATGTAATATATCATTTTAATAAAACATGGTACTGATGCATATTGTTACGTCCATGTAATATATCATTTTAATAAAACATGGTACTGATGCATATTGTTACGTCCATGTAATATATCATTTTAATAAAACATGGTACTGATGCATGTTGCTACGTCCATGTAATATATCATTTTAATAAAACATGGTACTGATGCATATTGTAACGTCCATGTAATATATCATTTTAATAAAACATGGTACTGATGCATATTGTTACGTCCATGTAATATATCATTTTAATAAAACATGGTACTGATGCATATTGTAACGTCCATGTAATATATCATTTTAATAAAACGTGGTACTGATGCATATTGTAACGTCCATGTAATATATCATTTTAACAAAACATGGTACTGATGCATATTGTAACGTCCATGTAATATATCATTTTAATAAAACATATTACTGATGCATGTTGTAACGTCCTTATAATATATCATTTTAATAAGACATGGTACTGATGCATATTGTAACGTCCATGTAATATATCATTTTAATAAAACATGGTACTGATGCATGTTGTAACGTCCATGTAATGTATCATTTTAATAAAACATGGTACTGATGCATATTGTAACGTCCAGGTAATATATCATTTTAATAAAACATGGTACTGATGCATATTGTAACATCCATGTAATATATTATTTTAATAAAACATGGTATTGATGCATATTGTAACGTCCATGTAATATATCATTTTAATAAAACATGGTACTGATGCATATAGTAATGTCAATGTAATATATCATTTTAATAAAACATGGTACTGATGCATATTGTAACGTCCATGTAATATATCATTTTAATAAAACATGGTACTGAGTCATGTTGTAATGTCCATGTAATATATCATTTTAATAAAACATGGTACTGATGCATGTTGTAACGTCCATGTAATATATCATTTTAATAAAACATGGTACTGATGCATATTGTAACGTCCATGTAATATATTATTTTACTAAAACATGGTACTGATGCATATTGTAACGTCCATGTAATATATCATTTTAATAAAACATGGTACTGATGCATATTGTAACATCCATGTAATATATCATTTTAATAAAACATGGTACTGATGCATGTTGTAACGTCCATGTAATATATCATTTTAATAAAACATGGTACTGATGCATATTGTAACGTCCATGTAATATATCATTTTAATCAAACATGGTACTGATGCATATTGTAACGTCCATGTAATATATCATTTAAATAAAACATGGTGCTGATGCATATTGTAACGTCCATGTATTATATCATTTTAATAAAACATGGTACTGATGCATATTGTAACGTCAATGTAATATATTATTTTAATAAAACATGGTACTGATGCATGCTGTAACGTCCATGTAATATATCATTTTAATAAAACGTGGTACTGATGCATATTGTAACGTCCATGTAATATATCATTTTAATAAAACATGGTACTGATGCATATTGTAACGTCCATGTAATATATCATTTAAATAAAACATTGTAATGATGCATATTGTAACGTCCATGTAATATATCATTTTAATAAAACATGGTACTGATGCATGTTGTAACGTCCATGTAATGTATCATTTTAATAAAACATGGTACTGATGCATGTTGTTACGTCCATGTAATATATCATTTTAATAAAACATGGTACTGATGCATATTGTTACGTCCATGTAATATATCATTTTAATAAAACATGGTACTGATGCATATTGTAACGTCCATGTAATATATCATTTTAATAAAACATAGTACTGATGCATGTTGTTACGTCCATGTAATATATCATTTTAATAAAACATGGTACTGATGCATATTGTAACGTCCATGTAATATATCATTTTAATAAAACATGGTACTGAGTCATGTTGTAACGTCCATGTAATATATCATTTTAATAAAACATGGTACTGAATCATATTGCAACGTCCATGTAATATATTATTTTAATAAAACATGGTACTGAGTCATGTTGTAACGTCCATGTAATATATCATTTTAATAAAACATGGTACTGATGCATGTTGTTACGTCCATGTAATATATCATTTTAATAAAACATGGTACTGATGCATATTGTAACGTCCATGTAATATATCATTTTAATAAAACATAGTACTGAGTCATGTTGTAACGTCCATGTAATATATCATTTTAATAAAACATGGTACTGATGCATATTGCAACGTCCATGTAATATATCATTTTAATAAAACATGGTACTGATGCATATTGCAACGTCCATATAATATATCATTTTAATAAAACATGGTACTGATGCATATTGTTACGTCCATGTAATATATCATTTTAATAAAACATGGTACTGAGTCATGTTGTAACGTCCATGTAATATATCATTTTAATAAAACATGGTACTGATGCATATTGCAACGTCCATGTAATATATCATTTTAATAAAACATGGTACTGATGCATATTGCAACGTCCATATAATATATCATTTTAATAAAACATGGTACTGAGTCATGTTGTAACGTCCATGTAATATATCATTTTAATAAAACATGGTACTGATGCATATTGCAACGTCCATGTAATATATCATTTTAATAAAACATGGTACTGATGCATATTGTTACGTCCATGTAATATATCATTTTAATAAAACATGGTACTGATGCATATTGCAACGTCCATGTAATATATCATTTTAATAAAACATGGTACTGATGCATATTGCAACGTCCATGTAATATATCATTTTAATAAAACATGGTACTGATGCATATTGTTACGTCCATGTAATATATCATTTTAATAAAACATGGTACTGATGCATATTGTTACGTCCATGTAATATATCATTTTAATAAAACATGGTACTGATGCATGTTGTTACGTCCATGTAATATATCATTTTAATAAAACATGGTACTGATGCATATTGTAACGTCCATGTAATATATCATTTTAATAAAACATGGTACTGATGCATATTGTTACGTCCATGTAATATATCATTTTAATAAAACATGGTACTGATGCATATTGTAACGTCCATGTAATATATCATTTTAATAAAACGTTGTACTGATGCATATTGTAACGTCCATGTAATATATCATTTTAACAAAACATGGTACTGATGCATATTGTAACGTCCATGTAATATATCATTTTAATAAAACATATTACTGATGCATGTTGTAACGTCCTTATAATATATCATTTTAATAAGACATGGTACTGATGCATATTGTAACGTCCATGTAATATATCATTTTAATAAAACATGGTAGTGATGCATGTTGTAACGTCCATGTAATGTATCATTTTAATAAAACATGGTACTGATGCATATTGTAACGTCCAGGTAATATATCATTTTAATAAAACATGGTACTGATGCATATTGTAACATCCATGTAATATATTATTTTAATAAAACATGGTATTGATGCATATTGTAACGTCCATGTAATATATCATTTTAATAAAACATGGTACTGATGCATATAGTAATGTCAATGTAATATATCATTTTAATAAAACATGGTATTGATGCATATTGTAACGTCCATGTAATATATCATTTTAATAAAACATGGTACTGATGCATATTGTAACGTCCATGTAATATATCATTTTAATAAAACATGGTACTGAGTCATGTTGTAACGTCCATGTAATATATCATTTTAATAAAACATGGTACTGATGCATGTTGTAACGTCCATGTAATATATCATTTTAATAAAACATGGTACTGATGCATATTGTAACGTCCATGTAATATATCATTTTAATAAAACATGGTACTGATGCATATTGTAACGTCCATGTAATATATCATTTTAATAAAACATGGTACTGATGCATGTTGTAACGTCCATGTAATATATCATTTTAATAAAACATGGTACTGATGCATGTTGTTACGTCCATGTAATATATCATTTTAATAAAACATGGTATTGATGATATTGTAACGTTGAGGTAATATATCATTTTAATAAAACATGGTACTGAATAATATTGCAACGTCAATGTAATATATTATTTTAATAAAACATGGTACTGAGTCATGTTGTTGCGTCCATGTAATATATCATTTTAATAAAACATGGTACTGATGCATGTTGTTACGTCCATGTAATATATCATTTTAATAAAACATGGTACTGATGCATATTGTAACGTCCATGTAATATATCATTTTAATAAAACATGGTACTGATGCATATTGTACCGTCCATGTAATATATCATTTTAATCAAACATGGTACTGATGCATATTGTAACGTCCATGTAATATATCATTTAAATAAAACATGGTGCTGATGCATATTGTAACGTCCATGTATTATATCATTTTAATAAAACATGGTACTGATGCATATTGTAACGTCAATGTAATATATTATTTTAATAAAACATGGTACTAATGCATGCTGTAACGTCCATGTAATATATCATTTTAATAAAACATGGTACTGATGCATGTTGTAATTTCCATGTAATATATCATATTAATTAAACATGTTACTGACGCATATTGTAACGTCCATGTAATATATCATTTTAACAAAACATGGTACTGATGCATATTGTAACGTCCATGTAATATATCATTTTTATAAAACATGGTACTGATGCATATTGTAACGTCCATGTAATATATAATTGTAATAAAACCTGGTACTGATGCATATTGTAACGGGCATGTAATATATTATTTTAATAAAACGTGGTACTGATGCATATTGTAACGTCCATGTAATATATCATTTTAATAAAACATGGTACTGATGCATATTGTTACGTCCATGTAATATATCATTTAAATAAAACATTGTAATGATGCATATTGTAACGTCCATGTAATATATCATTTTAATAAAACATGGTACTGATGCATGTTGTAACGTCCATGTAACGTATCATTTTAATAAAACATGGTACTGATGCATATTGTAACGTCCAGGAAATATATCATTTTAATAAAACATGGTACTGATGCATATTGTAACATCCATGTAATATATTATTTTAATAAAACATGGTATTGATGCATATTGTAACGTCCATGTAATATATCATTTTAATAAAACATGGTACTGATGCATATTGTAACGTCCATGTAATATATCATTTTAATAAAACATGGTACTGATGCATATTGTAACGTCCATGTAATATATCATTTTAATAAAACATGGTACTGAGTCATATTGTAACGTCCATGTAATATATTATTTTAATAAAACATGGTACTGATGCATATTGTAACGTCCATGTAATATATCATTTTAATCAAACATGGTACTGATGCATGTTGTTACGTCCATGTAATATATCATTTTAATTAAACATGGCACTGATGATATTGTAACGTCGAGGTAATATATAATTTTAATAAAACATCGTACTGAATCATATTGCAACGTCCATGTAATATATTATTTTAATAAAACATGGTACTGAGTCATGTTGTAACGTCCATGTAATATATCATTTTAATAAAACATTGTACTGATGCATGTTGTTACGTCTATGTAATATATCATTTTAATAAAACATGGTACTGATGCATATTGTTACGTCCATGTAATATATCATTTTAATAAAACATGGTACTGATGCATATTGTAACGTCCATGTAATATATCATTTTAATAAAACATAGTACTGATGCATGTTGTTACGTCCATGTAATATATCATTTTAATAAAACATGGTACTGATGCATATTGTAACGTCCATGTAATATATCATTTTAATAAAACATGGTACTGAGTCATGTTGTAACGTCCATGTAATATATCATTTTAATAAAACATGGTACTGAATCATATTGCAACGTCCATGTAATATATTATTTTAATAAAACATGGTACTGAGTCATGTTTTAACGTCCATGTAATATTTCATTTTAATAAAACATGGTACTGATGCATGTTGTTACGTCCATGTAATATATCATTTTAATAAAACATGGTACTGATGCATATTGTTACGTCCATGTAATATATCATTTTAATAAAACATGGTACTGATGCATATTGTAACGTCCATGTAACATATCATTTTAATAAAACATAGTACTGATGCATGTTGTTACGTCCATGTAATATATCATTTTAATAAAACATGGTACTGATGCATATTGTAACGTCCATGTAATATATCATTTTAATAAAACATGGTACTGAGTCATGTTGTAACGTCCATGTAATATATCATTTTAATAAAACATGGTACTGAATCATATTGCAACGTCCATGTAATATATTATTTTAATAAAACATGGTACTGAGTCATGTTGTAACGTCCATGTAATATATCATTTTAATAAAACATGGTACTGATGCATATTGTTACGTCCATGTAATATATCATTTTAATAAAACATGGTACTGATGCATGTTGTTACGTCCATGTAATATATCATTTTAATAAAACATGGTACTGATGCATATTGTTACGTCCATGTAATATATCATTTTAATAAAACATGGTACTGATGCATATTGTTACGTCCATGTAATATATCATTATAATAAAACATTGTACTGATGCATGTTGTTACGTCCATGTAATATATCATTTTAATAAAACATGGTACTGATGCATATTGTAACGTCCATGTAATATATCATTTTAATAAAACATGGTACTGATGCATATTGTTACGTCCATGTAATATATCATTTTAATAAAACATGGTACTGATGCATATTGTAACGTCCATGTAATATATCATTTTAATAAAACGTGGTACTGATGCATATTGTAACGTCCATGTAATATATCATTTTCACAAAACATGGTACTGATGCATATTGTAACGTCCATGTAATATATCATTTTAATAAAACATATTACTGATGCATGTTGTAACGTCCTTATAATATATCATTTTAATAAGACATGGTACTGATGCATATTGTAACGTCCATGTAATATATCATTTTAATAAAACATGGTACTGATGCATGTTGTAACGTCCATGTAATGTATCATTTTAATAAAACATGGTACTGATGCATATTGTAACGTCCAGGTAATATATCATTTTAATAAAACATGGTACTGATGCATATTGTAACATCCATGTAATATATTATTTTAATAAAACATGGTATTGATGCATATTGTAACGTCCATGTAATATATCATTTTAATAAAACATGGTACTGATGCATATTGTAACGTCCATGTAATATATCATTTTAATAAAACATGGTTAATATGCATATTGTAACGTCCATGTAATATATCATTTTAATAAAACATGGTACTGATGCATGTTGTAACGTCCATGTAATATATCATTTTAATAAAACATGGTACTGATGCATGTTGTTACGTCCATGTAATATATCATTTTAATAAAACATGGTATTGATGATATTGTAACGTTGAGGTAATATATCATTTTAATAAACATGGTACTGAATAATATTGCAACGTCAATGTAATATATCATTTTAATAAAACATGGTACTGAGTCATGTTGTAACGTCCATGTAATATATCATTTTAATAAAACATGGTACTGATGCATGTTGTTACGTCCATGTAATATATCATTTTAATAAAACATGGTACTGATGCATATTGTAACGTCCATGTAATATATCATTTTAATAAAACATGGTACTGATGCATATTGTAACGTCCATGTAATATATCATTTTAACAAAACATGGTACTGATGCATATTGTAACGTCCATGTAATATATCATTTTAATAAAACATGGTACTGATGCATGTTGTAACGTCCATGTAATATATCATTTTAATAAAACATGGTACTGATGCATATTGTAACGTCCATGTAATATATTATTGTAATAAAACATGATTTTGATTCATATTGTAACGTCCATGTAATATATAATTTTAATAAACCATGGTACTGATGCATATTGTAACGTCCATGTAATATATCATTTTAATAAAACATGGTACTGATGCATGTTGTAACGTCCATGTAATATATCATTTTAGTAAAACATGGTACTGATGCATGTTGTAACGTCCATGTAATATATCATTTTAATAAAACATGGTACTGATGCATATTGTAACGTCCATGTAATATATCATTTTAATAAAACATGGCACTGATGCATATTGTAACGTCCATGTAATATATCATTTTAATAAAACATGGTACTGAGTCATGTTGTAACGTCCATGTCATATATCATTTTAATAAAACATGGTACTGATGCATGTTGTAACGTCCATGTAATATATCATTTTAATAAAACATGGTACTGATGCATGTTGTAACGTCCATGTAATATATCATTTTAATAAAACATGGTACTGATGCATATAGTAATGTCGATGTAATATATCATTTTAATAAAACATGGTACTGATGCATATTGTAACGTCCATGTAATATATCATTTTAATAAACCATGGTACTGATGCATATTGTAACGTCCATGTAATATATCATTTTAATAAAACATGGTACTGATGCATATTGTAACGTCCATGTAATATATCATTTTAATAAAACATGGTATTGATGCATATTGTAACGTCCATGTAATGTATCATTTTAATAAAACATGGTACTGATGCATGTTGTAACGTCCATGTAATATATCATTTTAATAAAACATGGTACTGATGCATGTTGTAACGTCCATGTAATATATCATTTTAAGAAAACATGGTACTGATGCATATTGTAACGTCCATGTAATATATCATTTTAATAAAACATGGTACTGAGTCATGTTGTAACGTCCATGTAATATATCATTTTAATAAAACATGGTACTGATGCATGTTGTAAAGTCCATGTAATATATCATTTTAATAAAACATGGTACTGATGCATGTTGTAACGTCCATGTAATATATAATTTTAATAAAACAGGGTACTGATGCATATAGTAATGTCAATGTAATATATCATTTTAATAAAACATGGTACTGATGCATATTGTAACGTCCATGTTATATATCATTTTAATAAAACATGGTACTGATGCATATTGTAACGTCCATGAAATATATAATTTTAATAAAACATGGTACTCAGTCATGTTGTAACGTCCATGTAATATATCATTTTAATAAAACATGGTACTGATGCATGTTGTAACGTCCATGTTATATATCATTTTAATAAAACATGGTACTGATGCATATTGTAACGTCCATGTAATATATCATTTTAATAAAACATGGTACTGATGCATATTGTAACGTCCATGTAATATATCATTTTAATAAAACATGGTACTGATGCATGTTGTAACGTCCATGTAATATATCATTTTAATAAAACATGGTACTGATGCATGTTGTAACGTCCATGTAATATATCATTTTAATAAAACATGGTACTGAGTCATGTTGTAACGTCCATGTAATATATCATTTTAATAAAACATTGTACTGATGCATGTTGTAACGTCCATGTAATATATCATTTTAATAAAACATGGTACTGATGCATGTTGTAACGTTCATGTAATATATCATTTTAATAAAACATTGTACTGATGCATATTGTAACGTCCATGTAATATATCATTTTAATAAAACATGGTACTGATGCATATTGTAACGTCCATGTAATATATTATTTTAATAAAACATGGTACTGATGCATGTTGTAACGTCCATGTAATATATCATTTTAATCAAACAGTACTGATGCATGTTGTAACGTCCATGTAATATATCATTTTAATAAAACATAGGTACTGATGCATGTTGTAACGTCCATGTAATATATTATTTTAATAAAACATGGTACTGATGATATTGTAACGTCGAGGTACTATATCATTTTAATAAAACATGGTACTGAATCATATTGCAACGTCCATGTAATATATTATTTTAATAAAACATGGTACTGAGTCATGTTGTAACGTCCATGTAATATATAATTTTAATAAAACATGGTACTGATGCATGTTGTTACGTCCATGTAATATATCATTTTAATAAAACATGGTACTGATGCATGTTGTAACGTCCATGTAATATATCATTTTAATAAAACATGGTACTGATGCATGTTGTAACGTCCATGTAATATATCATTTTAATAAAACATGGTACTGATGCATGTTGTAACGTCGAGGTAATATATCATTTTAATAAAACATGGTACTGATGCATATTGTAACGTCCATGTAATATATCATTTTAATACAACATGGGACTGATGCATATTGTAACGTCCATGTAATATATCATTTTAATAAAACATGGTACTGATGCATATTGTAACGTCCATGTAATATATCATTTTAATAAAACATGGTATTGATGCATAACTTAACGTCAATGTAATATATCATTTTAATAAAACATGGTACTGATGCATATTGTAACGTCCATGTAATATATCATTTTAATAAAACATGGTACTGATGCATGTTGTAACGTCCATGTAATATATCATTTTAATAAAACATGGTACTGATGCATGTTGTAACGTCGAGGTAATATATCATTTTAATAAAACATGGTACTGATGCATATTGTAACGTCCATGTAATATATCATTTTAATAAAACATATTACTGATGCATATTGTAACGTCCATGTAATATATCATTTTAATAAAACATGGTACTGATGCATATTGTAACGTCCATGTAATATATCATTTTAATAAAACATGGTACTGATGCATATTGTAACGTCCATGTAATATATCATTTTAATAAAACATGGTACTGATGCATGTTGTAACGTCCATGTAATATATCATTTTAATAAAACATGGTACTGATGCATATTGTAACGTCCATGTAATATATCATTTAAATAAAACATGGTGTTGATGCATATTGTAACGTCCATGTAATATATCATTTTAATAAAACATGGTACTGATGCATATTGTAACGTCCATGTAATATATCATTTTAATAAAACATGGTACTGATGCATATTGTAACGTCCATGTAATATATCATTTTAATAAAACATGGTACTGATGCATATTGTAACGTCCATGTAATATATCATTTTAATAAAACATGGTACTGATGCATGTTGTAACGTCCATGTAATATATCATTTTAATAAAACATGGTACTGATGCATGTTGTAACGTCCATGTAATATATCATTTTAATAAAACATGGTACTGATGCATATTGTAACGTCCATGTAATATATCATTGTAATAAAACATGGTACTGATGCATATTGTAACGTCCATGTAATATATTATTTTAATAAAACATGGTACTGATGCATGTTGTAACGTCCATGTAATATATCATTTTAATAAAACAGTACTGATGCATGTTGTAACGTCCATGTAATATATCATTTTAATAAAACATGGTACTGATGCATGTTGTAACGTCCATGTAATATATCATTTTAATAAAACATCTTACTGATGCATGTTGTAACGTCGAGGTAATATATCATTTTAATAAAACATGGTACTGATGCATATTGTAACGTCCATGTAATATATCATTTTAATAAAACATGGGACTGATGCATATTGTAACGTCCATGTAATATATCATTTTAATAAAACATTGTACTGATGCATATTGTAACGTCCATGTAATATATCATTTTAATAAAACATGGTACTGATGCATATTGTAACGTCCATATAATATATCATTTTAATAAAACATGGTACTGATGCATATTGTAACGTCCATGTAATATATAATTTTAATAAAACATGGTACTGATGCATATTGTAACGTCCATGTAATATATCATTTTAATAAAACATGGTACTGATGCATATTGTAACGTCCATGTAATATAACATTTTAATAAAACATGGTACTGATTAATGGTGTAACGTCCATGTAATATATCATTTTAATAAAACATGGTACTGATGCATGTTGTAACGTCGAGGTAATATATCATTTTAATAAAACATGGTACTGATGCATGTTGTAACGTCCATGTAATGTATCATTTTAATAAAACATGGTACTGGTGCATATTGTAACGTCCAGGTAATATATCATTTTAATAAAACATGGTACTGATGCATATTGTAACATCCATGTAATATATTATTTTAATAAAACATGGTATTGATGCATCTTGTAACGTCCATGTAATATATCATTTTAATAAAACATGGTACTGATGCATATAGTAATGTCAATGTAATATATCATTTTAATAAAACATGGTACTGATGCATATTGTAACGTCCATGTAATATATCATTTTAATAAAACATGGTACTGATGCATATTGTAACGTCCATGTAATATATCATTTTAATAAAACATGGTACTGAGTCATGTTGTAACGTCCATGTAATATATCATTTTAATAAAACATGGTACTGATGCATGTTGTAACGTCCATGTAATATATAATTTTAATAAAACATGGTACTAATGCATATTGTAACGTCCATGTAATATATCATTTTAATAAAACATGGTACTTATGCATATTGTAACGTCCATGTAATATATCATTTTAATAAAACATGGTACTGGTGCATGTTGTAACGTCCATGTAATATATCATTTTAATAAAACATGGTACTGATGCATGTTGTTACGTCCATGTAATATATTATTTTAATAAAACATGGTACTGATGATATTTTAACGTCGAGGTAATATATCATTTTAATAAAACATGGTACTGAATAATATTTCAACGTCCATGTAATATATTATTTTAATAAAACATGGTACTGAGTCATGTTGTAACGTCCATGTAATATATAATTTTAATAAAACATGGTACTGATGCATGTTGTTACGTCCATGTAATATATAATTTTAATAAAACATGGTACTGATGCATATTGTTACGTCCATGTAATATATAATTTTAACAAAACATGGTACTGATGCATATTGTAACGTCCAGGTAATATATCATTTTAATAAAACATGGTACTGATGCATATTGTAACGTCCATGTAATATATTATTTTAATAAAACATGGTATTGATTCATATTGTAACGTCCATGTAATATATCATTTTAATAAAACATGGTACTGATGCATATTGTAACGTCCATGTAATATATCATTTTAATAAAACATGGTACTGATGCATGTTGTAACGTCCATGTAATATATTATTTTCGTAAAACATGGTACTGATGAATGTTGTAACGTCCATGTAATATATCATTTTAATAAAACATGGTACTGATGCATATTGTAACGTCCATGTAATATATCATTTTAATAAAACATGGTACTGATGCATATTGTAACGTCCATGTAATATATCATTTTAATAAAACATGGTACTGAGTCATGTTGTAACGTCCATGTAATATATAATTTTAATAAAACATGGTACTGATGCATGTTGTAACGTCGAGGTAATATATCATTTTAATAAAACATGGTACTGATGCATGTTGTAACGTCCATGTAATGTATCATTTTAATAAAACATGGTACTGGTGCATATTGTAACGTCCAGGTAATATATCATTTTAATAAAACATGGTACTGATGCATATTGTAACATCCATGTAATATATTATTTTAATAAAACATGGTATTGATGCATCTTGTAACGTCCATGTAATATATCATTTTAATAAAACATGGTACTGATGCATATAGTAATGTCAATGTAATATATCATTTTAATAAAACATGGTACTGATGCATATTGTAACGTCCATGTAATATATCATTTTAATAAAACATGGTACTGATGCATATTGTAACGTCCATGTAATATATCATTTTAATAAAACATGGTACTGATGCATGTTGTAACGTCCATGTAATATATCATTTAAATAAAACATGGTACTGATGCATGTTGTAACGTCCATGTAATATATCATTTTAATAAAACATGGTACTGATGCATGTTGTAACGTCCATGTAATATATCATTTTAATAAAACATGGTACTGATGCATGTTGTAACGTCCATGTAATCTATCATTTTAGTAAAACATGGTACTGATGCATGTTGTAACGTCCATGTAATATTTCATTTTAATAAAACATGGTACTGATGCATATTGTAACGTCCATGTAATATATCATTTTAATAAAACATGGTACTGATGCATATTGTAACGTCCATGTAATATATCATTTTAATAAAACATGGTACTGATGCATATAGTAATGTAAATGTAATATATCATTTTAATAAAACATGGTTATGATGCATATTGTAACGTCCATGTAATATATCATTTTAATAAAACATGGTACTGATGCATATTGTAACCTCCATGTAATATATCATTTTAATAAAACATGGTACTGAGTCATGTTTTAACGTCCATGTAATATATCATTTTAATAAAACATGGTACTGATGCATGTTGTAACGTCCATGTAATATATCATTTTAATAAAACATGGTACTGATGCATGTTGTAACGTCCATGTAATATATCATTTTAATAAAACATGGTACTGATGCATGTTGTAACGTCCATGTAATATATCATTTTAATAAAACATGGTACTGATGCATGTTGTACCGTCCATGTAATATATCATTTTAATAAAACATGGTACTGAGGCATGTTGTAACGTCCATGTAATATATCATTTTAATAAAACATAGTACTGATGCATATTGTAACGTCCATGTAATATATCATTTTAATAAAACATAGTACTGATGCATATTGTAACGTCCATGTAATATATTGTTTTAATAAAACATTGTACTGATGCATGTTGTAACGTCCATGTAATATATTATTTTAATAAAACATGGTACTGATGCATGTTGTATCGTCCATGTAATATATCATTTTAATGAAACAGTACTGATGCATGTTGTAACGTCCATGTAATATATCATTTTAATAAAACATGGTACTGATGCATGTTGTAACGTCCATGTAATATATCATTTTAATAAAACATGGTACTGATGCATGTTGTAACGTCGAGGTAATATATCATTTTAATAAAACATGGTACTGATGCATATTGTAACGTCCATGTAATATATCATTTTAATAAAACATGTTACTGATGCATATTGTAACGTCCATGTAATATATCATTTTAATAAAACATGGTACTGATGCATATTGTAACGTCCATGTAATATATCATTTTAATAAAACATGGTACTGATGCATATTGTAACGTCCATGTAATATATCATTTTAATAAAACATGGTACTGATGCATATTGTAACGTCCATGTAATATATCATTTTAATAAAACATGGTACTGATGCATATTGTAACGTCCATGTAATATATCATTTAAATAAAACATGGTGCTGATGCATATTGTAACGTCCATGTAATATATCATTTTAATAAAACATGGTACTGATGCATATTGTAACGTCCATGTAATATATCATTTTAATAAAACATGGTACTGATGCATATTGTAACGTCCATGTAATATATTATTTTAATAAAACATGGTACTGATGCATATTGTAACGTCCATGTAATATATTATTTTAATAAAACATGGTACTTATGCATGTTGTAACGTCCATGTAATATATCATTTTAATAAAACATGGTACTGATGCTTATTGTAACGTCCATGTAATATAACATTTTAATAAAACATGGTACTGATGCATGTTGCAACGTCCATGTAATATATCATTTTAATAAAACATGGTACTGATGCATATTGTAACGTCCATGTAATATATAATTGTAATAAATAATGGTAGTGATGCATATTGTGACGTCCATGTAATATATTATTTTAATAAAACATGGTACTGATGCATATTGTAACGTCCATGTAATATATCATTTTAATAAAACATGGTACTGATGCATATTGTAACGTCCATGTAATATATTATTTTAATAAATCATGGTACTGATGCATGTTGTAACGTCCATGTAATATATTATTTTAATAAAACATGGTACTGATGCATGTTGTAACGTCCATGTAATATATCATTTTAATAAAACAGTACTGATGCATGTTGTAACGTCCATGTAATATATCATTTTAATAAAACATGGTACTGATGCATGTTGTAACGTCCATGTAATATATCATTTTAATAAAACATGGTACTGATGCATATTGTAACGTCCATGTAATATATCATTTTAATAAAACATGGTACTGATGCATATTGTAACGTCCATGTAATATATTATTTTAATAAAACATGGTACTGATGCATATTGTAACGTCCATGTAATATATTATTTTAATAAAACATGGTACTTATGCATGTTGTAACGTCCATGTAATATATCATTTTAATAAAACATGGTACTGATGCTTATTGTAACGTCCATGTAATATATCATTTTAATAAAACATGGTACTTATGCATATTGTAACGTCCATGTAATATATCATTTTAATAAAACATGGTACTGATGCATATTGTAACGTCCATGTAATATATAATTGTAATAAAAAATGGTAGTGATGCATATTGTGACGTCCATGTAATATATTATTTTAATAAAACATGGTACTGATGCATATTGTAACGTCCATGTAATATATCATTTTAATAAAACATGGTACTGATGCATATTGTAACGTCCATGTAATATATTATTTTAATAAATCATGGTACTGATGCATTTTGTAACGTCCATGTAATATATTCTTTTAATAAAACATGGTACTGATGCATGTTGTAACGTCCATGTAATATATCATTTTAATAAAACAGTACTGATGCATGTTGTAACGTCCATGTAATATATCATTTTAATAAAACATGGTACTGATGCATGTTGTAACGTCCATGTAATATATCATTTTAATAAAACATGGTACTGATGCATGTTGTAACGTCGAGGTAATATATTATTTTAATAAAACATGGTACTGATGCATATTGTAACGTCCATGTAATATATCATTTTAATAAAACATGTTACTGATGCATATTGTAACGTCCATGTAATATATCATTTTAATAAAACATGGTACTGATGCATATTGTAACGTCCATGTAATATATCATTTTAATAAAACATGGTACTGATGCATATTGTAACGTCAATGTAATATATCATTTGTTATAAAACATGGTACTGATGCATATTGTAACGTCCATGTAATATATCATTTTAATAAAACATGGTACTGATGCATATTGTAACGTCCATGTAATATATCATTTAAATAAAACATGGTGCTGATGCATATTGTAACGTCCATGTAATATATTATTTTAATAAAACATGGTACTGATGCATATTGTAACGTCCATGTAATATATCATTTTCATAAAACATTGTACTGATGCATATTGTAACGTCCATGTAATATATAATTTTAATAAAACATATTACTGATGCATGTTGTAACGTCGAGGTAATATATCATTTTAATAAAACATGGTACTGATGCATGTTGTAACGTCCATGTAATATATCATTTTAATAAAACATGTTACTGATGCATAATGTAACGTCCATGTAATATATCATTTTAATCAAACATGGTACTGATGTATATTGTAACATCCAGGAAATATATCATTTTAATAAAACATGGTACTGATGCATATTGTAACGTCCATGTAATATATCATTTTAGTAAAACATGGTACTGATGCATATTGCAACGTCCATGTAATATATTATTTGAATAAAACATTGTACTGAGTCATGTTGTAACGTCCATGTAATATATCATTTTAATCAAACATGGTACTGATGCATGTTGTAACGTCCATGTAATATATCATTTTAGTAAAACATGGTACTGATGCATATTGCAACGTCCATGTAATATATTATTTTAATAAAACATGGTACTGAGTCATGTTGTAACGTCCATATAATATATCATTTTAATCAAACATGGTACTTATGCATATTGTAACGTCCATGCTATATATTATTTTAATAAAACATGGTACTGATGCATGTTGTAACGTCCATGTAATATATCATTTTAATAAAACATGGTACTGATGCATGTTGTAACGTCCATGTAATATATTATTTTAATAAAACATGGTACTGATGCTTATTGTAACGTCCATGTAATATATCATTTTAATAAAACATGGTACTTATGCATTTTGTAACGTCCATGTAATATATCATTTTAATAAAACATGGTACTGATGCATATTGTAACATCCATGTAATATATAATTGTAATAAAAAATGGTAGTGATGCATATTGTGACGTCCATGTAATATATTATTTTAATAAAACATGGTACTGATGCATGTTGTTACGGCCATGTAATATATCATTTTAATAAAACATGGTACTGATGCATGTTGTAACGTCCATGTAATATATCATTTTAATAAAACATGGTACTGATGCATGTTGTAACGTCCATGTAATATATCATTTTAATAAAACATGGTACTGATGCATATTGTAACGTCCATGTAATATATCATTTTAATAAAACATGGTACTGATGCATATTGTGACGTCCATGTAATATATCATTTTAATAAAACATGGTACTGATGCATATTGTAACGTCCATGTAATATATCATTTTAATAAAACATGGTACTGATGCATATAGTAATGTCAATGTAATATATTATTTTTATAAAACATGGTACTGATGAATGTTGTAACGTCCATGTAATATATCATTTTAATAAAACATGGTACTGATGCATATTGTAACGTCCATGTAATATATTATTTTAATCAAACATGGTACTGATGCATGTTGTAACGTCCATGTAATATATCATTTTAATCAAACATGGTACTGATGCATATTGTAACGTCCATGTAATATATCATTTTAATAAAACATGGTACTGATGCATATTGTAACGTCCATGTAATATATTATTTTAATAAAACATGGTACTGATGCATATTGTAACGTCCATGTAATATATCATTTTAATAAAACATGGTACTGATGCATATTGTAACGTCCATGTAATATATTATTTTAATAAAACATGGTACTGATGCATATTGTAACGTCCATGTAATATATCATTTTAATAAAACATGGTACTGATGCATGTTGTAACGTCCATGTAATATATTATTTTAATAAAACATGGTACTGATGCATGTTGTAACGTCCATGTAATATATCATTTTAATAAAACATGGTACTGATGCATATTGTAACGTCCATGTAATATATCATTTTAATAAAACATGGTACTGATGCATGTTGTAACGTCCATGTAATATATCATTTTAATAAAACATGGTACTGATGCATATTGTAACGTCCATGTAATATATCATTTTAATAAAACATGGTACTGATGCATATTGTAACGTCCATGTAATATATTATTTTAATAAAACATGGTACTGATGCATATTGTAACGTCCATGTAATATATAATTTTAATAAAACATGGTACTGATGCATATTGTAACGTCCATGTAATATATAATTTTAATAAAACATGGTACTGATGCATATAGTAATGTCAATGTAATATATTATTTTAATAAAACATGGTACTGATGCATGTTGTAACGTCCATGTAATATATAATTTTAATAAAACATTGTACCGATGCATATTGTAACGTCCATGTAATATATAATTTTAATAAAACATGGTACTGATGCATATAGTAATGTCAATGTAATATATTATTTTAATAAAACATGGTACTGATTCATGTTGTAACGTCCATGTAATATATCATTTTAATAAAACATGGTACTGATGCATATTGTAACGTCCATGTAATATATCATTTTAATAAAACATGGTACTGATGCATATTGTAACGTCCATGTAATATATAATTTTAATAAAACATGGTACTGATGCATATTGTAACGTCCATGTAATATATAATTTTAATAAAACATGGTACTGATGCATATTGTAACGTCCATGTAATATATAATTTTAATAAAACATGGTACTGATGCATATTGTAACGTCCATGTAATATATAATTTTAATAAAACATGGTACTGATGCATATAGTAATGTCAATGTAATATATTATTTTAATAAAACATGGTACTGATGCATGTTGTAACGTCCATGTAATATATAATTTTAATAAAACATGGTACTGATGCATATTGTAACGTCCATGTAATATATAATTTTAATAAAACATGGTACTGATGCATATAGTAATGTCAATGTAATATATTATTTTAATAAAACATGGTACTGATGCATGTTGTAACGTCCATGTAATATATCATTTTAATAAAACATGGTACTGATGCATGTTGTAACGTCCATGTAATATATCATTTTAATAAAACATGGTACTGATGCATATTGTAACGTCCATGTAATATATCATTTTAATAAAACATGGTACTGATGCATATTGTGACGTCCATGTAATATATCATTTTAATAAAACATAGTACTGATGCATATTGTAACGTCCATGTAATATATCATTTTAATAAAACATGGTACTGATGCATATAGTAATGTCAATGTAATATATTATTTTTATAAAACATGGTACTGATGAATGTTGTAACGTCCATGTAATATATCATTTTAATAAAACATGGTACTGATGCATATTGTAACGTCCATGTAATATATTATTTTAATCAAACATGGTACTGATGCATGTTGTAACGTCCATGTAATATATAATTTTAATAAAACATGGTACTGATGCATATTGTAACGTCCATGTAATATATCATTTTAATAAAACATGGTACTGATGCATATTGTAACGTCCATGTAATATATTATTTTAATAAAACATGGTACTGATGCATATTGTAACGTCCATGTAATATATCATTTTAATAAAACATGGTACTGATGCATATTGTAACGTCCATGTAATATATTATTTTAATAAAACATGGTACTGATGCATATTGTAACGTCCATGTAATATATCATTTTAATAAAACATGGTACTGATGCATGTTGTAACGTCCATGTAATATATTATTTTAATAAAACATGGTACTGATGCATGTTGTAACGTCCATGTAATATATCATTTTAATAAAACATGGTACTGATGCATATTGTAACGTCCATGTAATATATCATTTTAATAAAACATGGTACTGATGCATGTTGTAACGTCCATGTAATATATCATTTTAATAAAACATGGTACTGATGCATATTGTAACGTCCATGTAATATATCATTTTAATAAAACATGGTACTGATGCATATTGTAACGTCCATGTAATATATTATTTTAATAAAACATGGTACTGATGCATATTGTAACGTCCATGTAATATATAATTTTAATAAAACATGGTACTGATGCATATTGTAACGTCCATGTAATATATAATTTTAATAAAACATGGTACTGATGCATATAGTAATGTCAATGTAATATATTATTTTAATAAAACATGGTACTGATGCATGTTGTAACGTCCATGTAATATATAATTTTAATAAAACATTGTACCGATGCATATTGTAACGTCCATGTAATATATAATTTTAATAAAACATGGTACTGATGCATATAGTAATGTCAATGTAATATATTATTTTAATAAAACATGGTACTGATGAATGTTGTAACGTCCATGTAATATATCATTTTAATAAAACATGGTACTGATGCATATTGTAACGTCCATGTAATATATCATTTTAATAAAACATGGTACTGATGCATATTGTAACGTCCATGTAATATATAATTTTAATAAAACATGGTACTGATGCATATTGTAACGTCCATGTAATATATAATTTTAATAAAACATGGTACTGATGCATATTGTAACGTCCATGTAATATATAATTTTAATAAAACATGGTACTGATGCATATTGTAACGTCCATGTAATATATAATTTTAATAAAACATGGTACTGATGCATATAGTAATGTCAATGTAATATATTATCTTAATAAAACATGGTACTGATGCATGTTGTAACGTCCATGTAATATATAATTTTAATAAAACATGGTACTGATGCATATTGTAACGTCCATGTCATATATAATTTTAATAAAACATGGTACTGATGCATATAGTAATGTCAATGTAATATATTATTTTAATAAAACATATTACTGATGCATGTTGTAACGTCCATGTAATATATCATTTTAATAAAACATGGTACTGATGCATATTGTAACGTCCATGTAATATATAATTTTAATAAAACATGGTACCGATGCATATTGTAACGTCCATGTAATATATCATTTTAATAAAACATGGTACTGATGCATATTGTAACGTCCATGTAATATATCATTTTAATAAAACATGGTACTGATGCATATTGTAACGTCCATGTAATATATCATTTTAATCAAACATGGTACTGATGCATGTTGTAACGTCCATGTAATATATTATTTTAATAAAACATGGTACTGATGCATATTGTAACGTCCATGTAATATATCATTTTAATCAAACATGGTACTGATGCATGTTGTAACGTCCATGTAATATATAATTTTAATAAAACATGGTACTGATGCATGTTGTTACGTCCATGTAATATATCATTTTAATAAAACATGGTACTGATGCATATTGTAACGTCCATATAATATATTTTTTAATAAAACATGGTACTGATGCATATTGTAACGTCCAGGTAATATATCATTTTAATAAAACATGGTACGTATGCATATTGTAACGTCGAGGTAATATATCATTTTTATAAAACATGGTACTGATGCATATTGTAACGTCCATGTTATATATCATTTTAATAAAACATGGTACTGATGCATATTGTAACGTCCATGTAATATATCATTTTAATAAAACATGGTACTGATGCATATTGTACCGTCCATGTAATATATCATTTTAATAAAACATGGTACTGATGCATATTGTAACGTCCATGTAATATATCATTTTAATAAGACATGGTACTGATGCATGTTGTAACGTCCATGTAATATATCATTTTAATAAAACATGGTGCTGATGCATATTGTAACGTCCATGTGATATATCATTTTAATAAAACATGGTACTGATGCATATTGTAACGTCCATGTAATATATCATTTTAATAAAACATGGTACTGATGCATATTGTAACGTCCATGTAATATATTATTCTAATCAAACATGGTACTGATGCATGTTGTAACGTCCATGTAATATATCATTTTAATAAAACATGGTAATGATGCATATTGTAACGTCCAGGTTATATATCATTTTAATCAAACATGGTACTGATGCATAGTTTAACGTCCATGTAATATATCATTTTAATAAAACATGGTACTGATGCATATTGTAACGTCCATGTAATATATCATTTTAATAAAACATGGTACTGATGCATATTGTAACGTCCATGTAATATATCATTTTAATAAAACATGGTACTGATGCATATTGTTACATCCATGTCCAAATCCAAGTATAAAATAAAGAAATCAATGCCTTTTCTTTTCCTCAAGAACCATTGTTTCATTTTGTGTGGTCGACTTTTGGGTCTTTAGCTAAGCATTATCTAATATAAGTACAAACACGATTTAACATGTACTTTTAGCTAAAAATTGTGACGATAGCAAAAGCAATAAAAAAATGAATACTCCCAAGCAAAGTTAAAAGTTTAATAAAAATGTCAAGATGGTTTTTAAAAATGGCGTTTCAAGGATTCCAGAAAAAATTATATCCTAAAAATTATGATAAAATAAAACCAGTAGAGATAAACTTCTGTTTATTTATGAAAAATTATTTTATCCGTGATTAATAAATGTTCTGTTTTTGCCGTCTAGTTGTACAAGTAGCCTCTAACCCTGTTATCAAAAGAAGAAAAAAAGGACACGTTGGGTCGATACCGATATATAGATTAACCACATTGTTTAGCAAATAAAAGAATTTAATGTGTTTTATTTTATGATTTAAATTTTTTATTGTTGCAATTAAATGGGCTGGTAGACAGCAAAACAAAACAATACAAAATAAATACAATAAACAAAAGTTCAGCTAGAATTCGTCACTGTTAACTTTCTCTTTCAACTTTCAGCACGTGTTCTCCCGACCATCTTTGCCAACAGGCATTTTATTAGAAAACCGACCCCATTCCATTTGCATACGTGTGCAGTGGAAGATTAGATCTCGTGAGATTCCACGAGAATACACCTTATAAATCCATGGCTGCCATCTATAATTTCTCTTCCCCTCAGATCCCATCCGAAGATAAGTTGTATAACCGCACAATACACACACACGTGGGCGCTTTCTTCTTTGATTATTACATTCAACTCTACAATTGTATAGTTTAAAATTTAAAACATTGACCAATGCACACAACATGTTGTATTATAAATAAAAAAGAAATGAAAAAGGAAGATTTTAAAATGATTAAATGTGTTTTAATTTATAATTTAAAACTTTTAATTTATAATTTAAAGTTTAAAACATTGAAAAATACAAATAAGATTTTGGTTTGATTTTAAATTTTATATTGTTCTCGGATGCATATGATCATTCGCAGAATTCAAAATTTAACTTCATCTTTCATTATTTCTTTTCGAGAACAAAACCATCGTTTTATTAATATTGCTCGATGTTTTGATTCTGTAAAATAAAACACGCGTAATCATTTTAAAACTTAATCTTGCATTATTTCTTTTGTTTATTTGTAAAACAACGTGGTTAAGTTTAATTAAATTTTAGTCACAGGAATACATTTTCAATAATCACTAATAAGTTTTCAATAAACAAACTTCACTTTATGATATATATACGGTGTCGGCCCAACGTGTCCCGTTTTTTCATAACAGAGTTCGAGGCTATCTGTGTGATTAAATGGCAAATCTTCCATTGTTTATTTGTGTAAAAGTTTTATTTTTTAAATAAAAGAATTTGTTTTTATTTATAACTCTTAACGTATATTAATCATTTGTTTACTTGTGGAAACGTTCTGTTTACGTTCCGTAAGCTCACTCTGTCGCTTTTGCTCTGGGTCTGTCTCTCTCCCTCTGTTTGTCTGTCTAGCTGTCTGTCTGTCTCTGTCTCTGTCTCTCTTTCTTTTTCTTGGTAAACATATTTAGAGAGAGAGAGAGAGAGAGAGAGAGAGAGAGAGAGAGAGAGAGAGAGAGAGGGGGGGGGTAATTAATTCCCAGCGGCTAAGTAAGCGTGTATCTGTAGACGCCATGTTGGATAGTATCTTGATCGTTCGTTGATCGATCGTTCTATTTGAGATTGTATTCTGGAATAAGGGTTCGTTCTGGTATAAGCCAATAAGAATAGCCAGAAGGTTTTCGGGGAGAATTTATTATTTTTCGAATCGGCGGACGGGAATTTAACGGCTGTGCTATGAGTTTATGAATCAGTTACGGAGAGTGAACCACAATATGCGTACCCTGTGTATAACAATCTGTGGTGTTTACTGGTGGCGGTGAATCAGGACTACTTCCTCTGTAGGTTAATGCGATAGTGATACTGTAGCTCCTCGGATGTAATCTAGGATTTTATTTAAACACCTGGATGTGTCAGAAAAGTCTTTATAAAGTTACATAAGATAGTGGCTAATAGGCTAGACATAAGAAATTTGCATGTGGCATCTATTGTTTGAGACCTACTGTATTTTGGTTCAGAGGGGAATAATTGTGCCTCTTTTATTATTTATATTATATGTATATATTTCTCTCTCGCTATCTGTCTCGTTGCATCTCTTTCTCTCTCTCTCTCTCTCTCTCTCTCTCTCTCTCTCTCTCTCTCTTTGTCCCTCTTTCTTTTTCTGTCTTACGAAAGCGAACGCAAATGCAAGAAGCATTTAGAGAGAGGTAAATGTTGTTATGCGTAACGGAGTTTTCAGTAATAATCTCCGCAGTGTGACACACGCACAGACACACACGCGCGCATAAAATCATTTTGTATCGGCCGCTCTCTCTAGTTCTCTCTATATAATGGTCTGTCTATCTGTTTCTAACAGAAACCTTTGCGGAAATGGTAGTGCAGTGAAGATGCGATGAAAATGTTTTAACGCGTAATCGAATGTAAGGGGTAACTAATGGTAATTATATTCTGAATGAATAGAATGAAGCAGCCATTGTTAATTGAAGGACGGAGCATTCTCTAGTGTTCTATAAATATGAAACTTGGAATGACGGATTATGTGAAAGAGTTGACGTTTAGATAATAGGGAGCGATCATTATTAGCCGAGGCAATGCGCTATGTTTGAATTCAGTCAAACAGAATCATTACGGTGGCTCACGATAAGCATAGATTATGAAAAAGTGGCTCCGGTGATGACTGGGCTAGTAAAAGTAGAAAATGATAAGTGGATAAGCTACTCTACTACCACCTCTAGGATATCATAATTGGGAGAGCGAATCGGGGCGGAGAAATAATAACAATTTACGAACTGTAATGAAACGGCGTAATTAGTGATTAATGCAGATTTCGTATTTATTATTATATTATATTAGACCTAAAATATAGTAATAATTTAAAAAGTTGAAAAAAAAAATGATTCGTGCGCCACAACCGAGAATCGAAACCAAAACGGTTAACTTATGATTTACTTTTTTCTTTGACATTAATTCCCGAGCTATGGGGACATGTTTCTGCAAGGCTAAAAATTAAAACATGAACCAGTAGCTATTACGTTATGCATGCATATTCGTAGTGTCGTCGATTAATCTTCACCTGGCAAATTTAATTTTTTTAATTTTCAAACTTTTGCGCCGATTTTCCCCGACTTAAACTTAAATATAAAGTTCCGCATGGGTTCGAATACTCTATGTATTAGGTTTCATGTCTGTACACTAAAAACTGGCAAAGGAGTTTGGTAGGCCAAATTTTTAAACAAATATATATATATACGCTTACATAAATATATATATATATATAGAAAGAGGTTTGTGTTTACTATAAGCTTTTTATGCAAATATAACGCAAGTATGAATCATGTAGAATATCTGCATGAATATAATCACACGTAATAGTTAAGTAAAGATGATCATCCTATAAGAAAACCGAAAAACTAATAGGAAATTCATTAAAATGGATGTTTACAAGAATATGCAAAATGTTTACACACGCAAAAATTATATATATATATATATATATATATATATATATATATATATATATATATATATAACACGGAAATTACATAATTGTCGATGCAATATTGGTATTTTCAAGCATCTAAACTAAACAACTACATTTTTGATACTGAAATAATTGTCTAGTTTAGATGCTTGAAAATACCATAAGGTTGAAATAAATTATTGCGTCGACAATTATGTAATTTCCGTGTTATATTTTTATGTTATTGCTCTGTTTACCACATTGAGCTCTCATACCCGGATTTCCTCCTGGAATTATTTCATTATAACACTATATATATATATATATATATATATATATATATATATATATATATATATATATATATATATATATACACACACACTTATATATATATAAATGTGTATGAGAAAAGGATGGAGAGAGGAGGTTAATAAAATCGCAACATATTTTTTAGTACTTGATAATTACTTTTGAAACAGGCAATACAAGGAAATAAAATATCCTGTTTCGTTTTGAATGCTATAATGGCAAAAACATCGAGGAACAACGGAAGTAGAACTGACTTAATGTGTCGTTAAAATGAAGAATAACAATATTATGTATTTTATTCATCATCGATGAAATCAAAATGTTTCAACGTCATTTTTCTTTGCATTATGACTCCATCTTTTATCAACTTGTTTTCTGCTTGAAACAGGGCACCCAAACAGGCTTATCTGGTAAGAAAAATTGTTATAATACCTGTAAAGATGGCGGAGAAACACGCTTAAAGTTTAACTACCGTCAAGTAATATATGTCGTATGTGGCGATATGAATATACCTGTCGGGTTAGTATTTATATTGCCAGCCAGCTAGTAAGCGACTCCTCGTTTTTCTGAATTTACCTATCTAAGAAAAGAATAATCTGATGTAAAACCTTGTTGCAAGCAAAGATATGAACTAGTTCTGGAGAGCGAGAAAGCAATATATTCACTATTCATAGAGTTTGATGAACCATGTGAGGAGATGGCGTTTACATTGCACGAATGGCGAAATACTTTATGAACATCTATCATCAATCAGGACGGAAGAACAGAAATAAAGCAAGCCATCAAGTTGTGGAATGTCAAGTGTGGTCAGGTATGAAGAACTATACTCTACTTCACACACATATTGTCCTATATACACTATGTGACAATCCATGTCAGAATTGGTGGTTGTCATCAAAGGTGGCGCCTTCCGTTGTGCTTTAAGGCAGAGTTTAGAAGTACGCAACTGGTGCGTGAAACAGCAAGTGCTGTCATCGTTGACGCATAGAAGATATGAAAGAAGAAGAAAGACTATGTAAAGGTACTACTGTAATAATTTGAGATACGAATTTAATTCGTTCCATAACCACCGACGTATCTTGAAAAACAAAACGTATCTGAAAATAATTATTTCTATTCATAATTAAAAGAAACAAACAATGTTCCAAAGGTAAGAAATTCACCCAAAACAAACTTTAATTACATTCAACTTAAATTTAAAGAAAAATAAATACAACAGTAATGACATGGAAATTGATATAAAATAATAAATGTTAATAAAAATAATGAAACGTAGAGTTGCGCTAGCATACGGATTGCATGCAAGGAGGAGATAAGGAGAAAAGCAAGGTTACCGCACGCACGCGCGCGCGCACACACACACATACGATATGGTAACTAAAAAAGAGGTAAGCTTATACACAATTAAAAACGTTGAATGAATTTACAAAATGTTTAATATTTAAGTCTTAATGTAACAGAAAGAATTAATAAAAAATAAAGAATAAAATTGTAACCAACTTATGAAGATATGGATGAGTGGCAAACGAATGTGAGTTATGAGAAAGAGGCATGGCGAGACGACTGAGACTGCCAACGATACACAAACACGCGCATGCGCACGCACGCTCTTTTTTCTTGCTTTGCGTTTTGTATTTAGGATGCTTTTCCTTTGTATATTTTTTTAGTTTTTAATTTTAAAAAAAATGGGGGGGGGCGTCGCGCGATTTTTGAAGTTGTATCTTAAAATATCGTTGTACCTTAGAGTGTAAATATAGATACAATGCATCGTTGTATTTTTTAAAAAAATAATATCTTAGTGCATTCGTATCTCAAATCTTAAAATCTCTGTTGAAACTCAGCAAGTAAACTCATGAAGAATCATCTTCTTCAAAAGTTACGAATTATGGTTAAATATTTTAATGATGAACTCGTTGTACTTGTGCCCCTTTGACGTCCGCTTAACAAACCCGCTTAGCAAAAATCTCCCACCCTTCACCGTTGAGGTCCCTAAATGCTAGAAAGTTTTCTGTTCTAATAGTCAGCTTTGGAATTACCTACATGCTACCTGCTTCCCCTGACTATAAAAATAACAGATAGATACTAATAAATGATAAATATTATTAATCTCCTGTATAATAAAATGACTGCAGAAATTACCCTCTGGACCAAAATACCGTAGGTTTGCAACAACAGGTGCCACATACAAATTCAATACATCTAGTCTATTAGCCATTATCTTATGTAACTTTCGATCACCATTTTAGACATATTAAGTCGTTATAATGAAATGCTTCATTGCGTCTTAGGAGCAACACGATCACAATCGCAAAATCGAGTTCGTATTTTCCCCTCTACTTACTTAGTCCTCCTACCATTATCATTCAACACCGGAAGGAAATCTACACTTTCTACATATATTTTATTACATCGATCGTAACTGGCCCATACACACATAGGCATAATCTTCCCGATTTCTGATTCATAAATAATAACAACTTTTTTGCTTAATTCCGCCCATTCATATTGGCTTACACCTGAAAATTCTTAAATTCTGGAATCAAATTATTTTTTACATAAACGAACGCTTCAGAAACTTTACAGTATGGCGTCGCTCCTTACAGGATGCGTTAATGCTAAAAAAAAAATACACACATTAACGACTCATAAACAGAAAATTAAATACTGGTAACCTTACACTTATCCTAACTTAAAACGCCAATATATTATTCAGGTATATTATAAAGAAAATTTTACGGGCTACGGAAAAACTTCTTCTTTGTTATATATATATATATATATATATATATATATATATATATATATATATATATATATATATATATATATGCCATTTTCACTTTCTGTGAAGTATTTTATTTAATTCTCTTTTTTTGGACTGACTATCGAGATTGCACATATGTTAACTTTTTGGGAGAGGGGTATTTTGCAGATACAAGAGGTTTCGAGATACATAGAGATTTATTATGCACTGCAATTCACTGGCCACCATGTTTGTATGCACGCGCTATAAATAAATCTCCGACTGATATATCCAAAAATGTAAACAAAACGTTGGTTTGGGAATCTAAATATGCACAAAATACCTACACGTCATTATCCGCACCACTTCAAAAACATAACCAGCCCTGGAAAAAAATACATTTACGGGTACCAATATCTATTTTTTGATTTGGGAATGATTATCGACCCTTCCAGGATGCTATATTTCTTTTGCTTTTCTTTGTTTTATTTTTTATTTTTTATTTTTTGTATTTACTATTTCTGCGGATGATTTGGGTGGCTTTTATATTTTTCAACAAGTACCAGTTTTACTTTCTGTGGAGATTTTATTTAATTTTCTTTTTCGAACTGATTATTGAGACTGCATATACGTGAACTTTCTTTTTTCTTTTTTTTTTTTTGGGGGGGGGGTAAATTTTAACATTAAGCCCACCTCCACATTTTTATTTAAAATGACAGTTTTATAAGTTTTCGACTATGCTGAATAAGAAAATATCATTTAAATTTTGCAGAGACAAATACTTTTGGAGATATACAGACCTGTATTATGCATTGTCTTTCACTGGCCGCCAGGTTTGTACACACACGCTATAAATAAACCTACTTCTCTTCGACCAACACTACCACCCTTCAACGGTTATATTTGGGGCATGCGGTGTCTATTCCAAAAGCCGTTCTTAACATGGGTAGGTCAGGGGGGTATATTCCGAAAGCCATTTTTAACATGGGGAGGTTGGGGTTGTCTATTCCGAATGCCATTTTTAACATGGAGAGGTTGCGGTTGTCTATGCCAAAGGCCATTCTTAACATGGAGAGGTTCGGGTGTTTCTTTCTTAACATGGGGAGGTTGGGAGGTGTTTATTCCGAAAGCCATTCTTAACAAGAAATTACTCAATGAAGTGAAAAAGATCTTAATTGTTTGAAAACTTCTCTTTATATTTTCTATCATTATTCTAATTTTTCGTAATTTTATTAATTCATACTGACGTACGCATTCCCTTAAATGCTTTTTTAGAATCAAACAGTACCTGCAGGTTATCGCTCCAAACCAGCACAAATCGCTAGTGAAAGCCAGATTATTTCATTTCAGCAACGGCTGCCAGTGTCCGCAATTTTCCAAGGATGGCAGTGGCCACCAACAAACACCGTAGTTTAATTTTGTACGAGGAGGGGTGATGTCATGCTTCCACCAGGCCAGTTAACGGGTCCTGCTAGTTATTAATAAATGATAAATACTATTAATTAATAATAAATGACTAATACTAATGATTAATAATAAATTGTAAATACTATTAATTTATAATAAATAATAAATTAAGTTTAAATAGAATTATCAATAACTTTACTTCTATTAGTTGTGTCATCAGCCTGTCTCTACCATTGAGTTACTCGGCCCCGTTTTTACTTTGGGAGAGTAAGAAAGGAAAGGAGAAGGGGTTCTTGGCTGATTGGAGAGAAAGGAAGGTAGAGGTGGTAGATATTACAATATATATATATATATATATATATATATATATATATATATATATATATATATATATATATTAGCGTTGGACGATTAATCAGAATCGGGAATCGTAAAAATCAGAATTTTTGCGATATCGGAATTGGAAAAATTTGTGCTTGTTTTCTGATTCCAAGTTTATTTTGGTTTGAAACTTAATTTTGACACCAATGATAAAGTGATGAATATTTATAGATTTTTAAATACCAAGTGATATTTAAATGTATAGATTACCATCTTACAAATTTAATTTTACGTTTGTCAAACTGTAAACACATAAGACAAAGGTTTTGACAGTAGTCTGACAAAAGAATTTACTTGGATTTTAAAACAAAGCCAGATTTTATCAGTTCGTCATTAGCGCACAACATACAGAGATTTATCAAAGAAGTTCATTTTGTTTTACTAGCAAAACATAGACTTCAACTATGTTGTTGGCATTTTAGCGTACATATTGGCGAGCCAAAATGGTGGATTGAAATTTGGCATGCTGGCATCTCCAAAATAATTACCCGCCAATTGGTATGTAAAATAAGAAAACAGTGTTGGGAGAGAATAGTTAATAAAGCCTATCCCATGTCAAGAATGCGTTTCTACATAATAACATACTATTTAGGAAAGCGTTCTTAACATTAGGAAGGATTTCTATTAACTATTCTTTGCCTTCCCTTTTTAAAAAATGTTTATATATTTTCTCACAATTATACGCATTTGGCCGATTATTAGATTGATTTGCGTTACTGTAAAAGAAAAACAAATTACAGAGACTACTACTACTACTACTACTAACAACAACAACAACAACAACAACAACAACAACAGCAGCAGTAGCAGCAAATACAATCCCGTCCAGTGCATTTAAAACCTTTTAAGAATCAAGTGAACTCCTTCGATTGGAGGCATATAAGTAGTTATCGAATAGATGCGAAAAGTTTACGAAGGGGTTGGGCAACTTATCTCTCGATAAATAACCAATGAATAAAATAAATTAAATTCTATGAATCAATGTAAAATTTGTAAATGAGACTTATAACCCATTCTGTGTCCCTTCTCAGTCTTATATTATAAATAAACAACAGCTATTAAAAAAACAATTTGTTTCATTTTTATTGTCAAAAAATTAAAAGAATCGGTTTGGAATTGGAAATTAGGCTACCATTTTTCCGATTCCGATACAGATTCTTATACCCCCAGATGTTCCGATTTTTCCGATTCCTGATTAATCGTCCCAACACTACAGAATATCTGATATGCCAAATAAGTCTGTAGATCAAAAATTCGTTGAGTATATATATCGAGAAGTGTCCGCACACACACATTCCCACTCATATAATATATATATATATATATACAGTTGTGCGCAAAAATATTCGACCCCTGTCTAAATTTCCTTGTTTCGTTGAATCTATACTTCAAAAATCTTCATAATGCCTTTTAACGGCTAATTATGAATAAATTGTATATTTTTCAACAATAAATGAGGAAAAGTAATTCGAGATTAATAATATATATCAATTTATTTACAAAAAATATAAATATGGCTGTTGCAAAAATATTCGACCCCTTTAATTTAAAGTTTAAATAAAAGCGTCATTAAGTTTATTATTTTAGTCTGACCTTGTATTTATTTCCTATAAATAATATTTATGACTGTACTGAATCTAAAATCAGTTCAAATTGAACTTCAATGCCATATTGAATGGTTGAATAATTGTTTCAAGTAAAAAAAAAAAATATTTTTCAACGTCAAAAAATCTGAAACTATGACAAAGAACAAGGAGTACTCTGAAGACATTAAAAAGAAAGTAATCGATGCCTACCAGTCTGGAGAAGGTTATAAAAATATTTCCAAACGTTTTTCTATACCACGGTCGACTATTATGTCCATTATCAAAAAATGGAAAGTAAAAGGGACTGTATCAAGTCTTCCAAGATCAGGTCGTCCAAGAAATTTTACGACACGTGGGGATAGGAAAATTGTTAGACAAGTTTCAATAGACTCTAAATCTTACCTAAAGGACGTGCAGAACGATTTGAAGAATGCTGTCTCAGATGTACACTTGTCAACTAATCGTAGGGCATTAAATCGTGCCGGATTGCATGGACGTATTGCCAGAAGGAAGCCCTTACTTTCTAAATCTCATCAAAAGGCTCGATTAAATTTTGAAAAAATTCCTAGAAATGCCTATTGATTACTGGAATAATATAATTTGGTCAGACGAAACGAAAGTGGAACTATTTGGATGCAAACAGCAACGCTATATTTGGCGAGAAGAAAATACTGCTTATAATGTGAAGAATACCATTCCAACCGTTAAGCATGGAGGTGGATCAATCATGGTGTGGGGCTGTTTCGGTATAAATGGAACTGGAAGATTAACCATAATCGATGGAAGAATGGATTCAGTAAAATATCAGTCCATACTGAAAGAAAATCTTGTTTCGTCTGCAAAGCAGTTGGGGCATGGAAGGAGGTATATACCTTTCAACAGGACAACGATCCTAAACACACTTCAAAGAGCAATAAGGCATGGTTAAAGAATAGGTCTCCAGACCTAAATCCGATTGAGCACTTATGGCATGATTTAAAAATTGCGGTACATAAAAGAAAACCATCTAATTTGATTGAATTAAAACCGTACTGTCAAGAAGAGTGGCTTAAAATTCCAGTAGACAGATGTAGAAGTCTCGTTAGATGTTATAGGAAACGTTTACTTGCAGTAATCAAGGTCAAAGGAGCTTCAACCAAGTATTAATGAAAAGGGGTCTAATACTTTTGCAACATCCATATTTTTATTTTTGTAAATAAATTTATTTATATTATCAAGCACTAATTACTTTTTATTATTTTTTGTTGAAAACTGTACAGTTTATTCGAACTTAGTCGTTAAAGAAGGTTTTAAAGATTATTGAAGTATCAATTCAAAGAAATAAGACAATTTTGGTAGGGGTCGAATACTTTTGCGCACAACTGTATATATATATATATATATATATATATATATATATATATATATATATATATATATATATATATATATATGTTTTGAGAAATATATATATGTTTTGAGAAA
Source organism: Euprymna scolopes (assembly GCF_053919585.1). NCBI lineage: Eukaryota > Metazoa > Mollusca > Cephalopoda > Sepiida > Sepiolidae > Euprymna > Euprymna scolopes. The sequence continues at coordinate 108,208,917 of NC_136487.1, read as the reverse complement.
AATAGAAAAACCGAATGAAATTATTAAAATAATCAACGTTTCGTCCTTATTTCAGAGGACATCTTCAGCATATTGAAGTAAAAATGAAAGAAAAGAAAAATTCATAGATCATACGAAAAAGAGAACAGTTTTTGAATCCTAGCCATGTCGTGAAGGACAAAACATATGTGTGTATATATATGTATTTATATATCCAGATTAAAAAATATTCAAAAGATTAGAATCATTGAATTTTAGCAAGGGTTGTTGATAGTGCGCAATCAAAGAGGGCAAATTTATAATTTTTTTATTTTGTTTATGTAAATATAATCATATCTTGCTACAATATGCAGACCGTTTTGATCATTATTGATCTCACCAAAGCAAAAAAAAAAATTTGAAAAATGAGAAAAGTTTAATAAATTTTGATGATTTTAGAGGAGAAAAATATTTTACCATGTCTAACGTATATATATATAAGGTATTTTTTGTGTGTACGTGCGTGTGTGAGTGAGTTCCTTATGGACTCCAAAATGGTTGGACTGATTTTTTGGAAATTTCACGCAAATGTGCTTCATGTGTCTAAGAATGTTCGTAGACAGGTTTTGTATCAGAATGCCTCATAAAATCGATAATAAAAATCATAAAATCGATAATAAAAATCCGATTAAAAAATAAACAGTTTGATTTTGACCCAAACATCTGCAGTACATTTGAACAGTTCTGTTACTGCACAGGTAGACGGGCCCGGCGTACAAAATCAACAGTAGATTCTTTGATAAAACAGGGGCGCGTTTGAAATAAATGTTTATGTATAATTGAACCATGATACTTGACTTTTTAATTTTAAACTTTAATTCTATGCCATGCATGCTCTCCTCACTTTCCCCTGCCACATCAACCCCTCTACCGGAGTCCAATGGCCCTCGCTTACACCCCACTTATTACTATTTAAGTAAACTTCCCATTAATTCCTAATCCCTTACCGAGACTAACACACTTTCCTGAGGGTGTGAAAATGATTTCACGAAAAGTTAAAACCGCGGACATTTCGAGAAGAAAAATGCTTGGATCATCCATATGTTCGATGTATACACAAAAAAGATAATACGAAAAATTGAAAAAAATAAAAAAGGTATCACGAAACAGAAGCTTTCTGTTATTTTTAATAAGGGTGCCTGAATATATATATATATATATATATATATATATATATATATATATATATATATATATATATATTGCCAACAAAAAGAAACTCCGCACTTGTAATTTTTTCAAAAACTACAAATTTAAGCTAAATTTAATGTAACTGTTTAAGCAACCTATACCTTATTTGATTCGCCTTTTATTCCTCTATAATTTTACCTGTTCATATTTGATTTTTAATTGAAATATTCTAGTGTTCACGTCAATTTTAAGAAATAACTTCAAATTGAGGAGGCAAAAAGAAAGTCCGCAGCTATAAATTCGCTTAAAACCAGCTTAAATTATCGCCCCTAAATCAGTTTAAAATATTCACCAGCAGACAACAAAGCATCTCTAATCGTAATTGTTGTTATTCCAGGTTATACAACGTAACATTTAGTCCATATGCCTCGACTTTCTCTTAGTGATCGTCAGTAGCTCATTAACCTCCACTTTCCTGGCTTATCCAATCGAGAAATCGATCGCAGATTGAAATGCAAAAGCGCCAAAACACCGGCAGTGTTCGTGATGCCCCAAAATCTGGTCGTACTAGAGTTACTTCTAACAGGGAAGACAATGCTATCAAGATCCGCAGCCTAAGAAACAGATTTGAAACGGCTCCCCAAATCCAGCAACAGTGCAATCTTGTTAAAAAGTACTCTTTTTCTACTGTCAAGAACATGTTAAAGGGATTTAATTTGCGAGGATATGTTGCAAAACGCAAACCAATGATTTCTGTAAAATACAATAAGCGCCGTCTGGACTTCGTCAGATGCAATGAAAATCATGACTCTTCATATTGGTCAAAAGTGTTTTTTAGCAACGAAAGAAAGTTAGGTTAGGCAGTGATGGTAGGCAGTACGTCCGTCGGAGGAAAGACGAAGAATTTAATCCTAGGTGCTCAGTTTCAACGTTGTAAGGTGGTGGAGGTTCAGTTTTCGTGTGGAGTATTATTACTACCAATGGTCCAGGGCCTATAGTTCACTTGCAATGTTGAATTAATTCAACCAAGTACATTAATATGTTGACTGAGCATTTTCTACCCTATTTTGGCCGGACTTTGGATGATAATCCCATTTTTATGCAGGATAATGTTCCCATTCACACAACTGGCAATGTTAAGAGGTAATTGAAAGGGCATGATATTCCGTGTTTGGATTGGCCTGCACAATCTGCAGACCTCAATCCTATCGAAAACATATGGCATTACATCAAGCAACAGCTATGCAATGATAAAATATCAAATTTGGAAGAACTTTGGACAAAAATTAAAGAAATGTGGGATGCTCTTTCCTCAGAGTATTGCTGCAGTCTAATTCAAGGAATTCCCAAAAGTTTGCAGGCTGTAAAATTGCAGAAGGGCTATGATACTAAATATTAACTACTTCATTGTGTTCCAGTTGTATTTCTTTTTTTGCATTGATATCTTAAAATTACATTTAAATAACAATTTTTCATTGCGCGGACTTTCTTTTTGCCTCCTCAATTTGAAGTTATTTTTTTTAAATTGACGTGAACACTAGAATATTTCAATTAAAAGTCAAATATGAACAGGTAAAATTATAGAAGAATAAAAGGCCAATCAAATGAGGTATAGGTTGTTTAAACAGTTACATAAAATTTAGCTTAAATTTGTAGTTTTTGAAAAGATTACAAGTGCGGACTTTCTTTTTGCCGCTTATATATATATATATATATATATATATATATATATATATATGTGTGTGCGTGTGTGTGTGCGTGCGTGTGTGTACACGCACACTAGTACACTAGAACCATAATAATATAAAAATCGTTGAATGCATTTCACTTATATATTTTTAATATGAGCATTTCGTTTGCTGCTATATAAATACAAGGTCTTTCCTATGACCCCCTTTTGAAAAGAAAATTGAAATAATCTTTCTATTCGACCAATAACTAACATTATATAAACGTACGATGACAGATGAACAGTCTTATATTTAGTAATAAAGATGAATGCATTTCACGTTCTTGGGGTCGCACCACCGCGTTTGAATGAAACATCCTGCATGAACATGTCACAGATTACGAAAATAACTGAAGAGCAAAAAAAACAGCCAATTACGAAGCGGCCAGCGTTTTGCAATCAGCCATGGAACACTGATAAACAGATTCGCCTGCGGTTATTGCTGGCACCGCCCGTCGACATATTCTCTTGGGTACAGAAAAACTGGAAATGCTTACGCAAAACTATGGCCTATACGATTCGGCCACGCACATCGGATCCTCGGACGACGAACCTCTTCCTCATGCTGGGCATCGAGGTACGAGGCTCTCGTCCTGAATGGAGCTGCGGTTCTTTCGGCTCTGTCCTCAGCCTTTACGATATCGATAGCTCGAAGCTGAGGGCTGTCAAAGTATTCCAGCTGCGAAACCGTACGCATGATTATTGTTGTCGTGTCTACAGGGAGCTCTCCTGGTGGAGTCGACTTCACAGTAGTTTCGTCTTGAGTCTCTACGGAACGTTTCAAATCGACGATCGCATCTGTGCAGTTACCGAAGATGTGTTCGGTTCGTTACTGTGTTATACTCAGACGAATCCTTTCCCCACTGAGGAACGGATATGCGCTATAATGCTCGACCTTTGTCGGGCACTTCACTACCTGCACAATAAGAAAGTGGCACACACTGGTCTCGCCATGGACAATATACTGATCTGCCGTGATTTGACCGTCAAGCTTTCAGGCTTTTCATTCTGTGACGACGCCGAAAATCCGAGCCGATGTCTGAAGCTAACAATCTCCAAACGTACTGTATATAGCGCCCCCGAGACTTGCCAGGGCATTATCATACCGTACAAACTAGATATCTATGCTCTTGGGGTGATAGAGTTCATTCTAATATCTCACAAGTACCCATTCAGCGAGCAGCGTGTTGGCGACGATACTTTCCTAGGAGAAAGATTTTGTATCTGGGAAAAGATCGACGAATATTCTTACAGATACGGGAAGTTACGGAGAAACCAGGATCTCATCAAGGACCTGTTAAACTTTTACCCTCAGCATCGACCAAAGATTGGTATGGTAGAGCAAAAAGTTCGTTGGTGGAAAAAGTCTCTACTCGAAAATCAATAGTTTTATTCCCTACCAAAGAAAAGCATTCCATTCATGGACTCAAATCGGTTTTAACTTTATTTGGAATGATTTTTTTAAAATCAAATATGGGTGTAAACTCACATCATGGAGGGGTGGGGGTAAATTCATAAATCACTATTTATGTCTAATTTTAAATACTTTTCCAGATGAATGGGAGCGGTTAATTTTAGAACGTATTTTGTTTGCGAAGCATAATGCGTGAGATTAAGTTTTAAGACTTGCAATAGACTGCCATTAATTCTTAATTTCAACCTGTGCTGCGAACCAAGTACAGACACTTCATTATCGGACGGACCTGGCTAAGTATATTCAAGTAGTCTTTTGAATTTTTAGTAACGCCAAACTCTTTGTGGTTGATTCCTGGAAGAAAACCCATTTCGTGTATATTTGTTTCATAGTTTTTATTGTAAGAAATTTTTAAACGCTGTTTTCTAGGATTTAATTCTGAAAATTACGCTATACAAACTCGCTTAACATCCCCAATTGGGGGCTTGTATAGTATCTACACGTTTTTAATATAAAGCTGCGATTCTAACCTATGGGTGTTCACTTGTCTTATTTGACACTACTACAGTGCCAGTCAGTGTTGTTTCTCTGTAAAAACACTTTCCTAAATTGAACGTTTCATCTTTCCCAATAGATCTCAAATTATCTCCATGAAAATTGTAATACTTAAATTTACATTAGATTAAAGTAAGGATGACTTATAGAAACGTTCAGAATTTAACTTTTTTAGCTTCAATCTTTCGAGTGATGACACTCGT
>NC_136487.1:108102597-108203767 GCF_053919585.1 Euprymna scolopes | reverse complement strand
CCTCATCTAAAAAAAATAATTCAAATTATCAATCCTCATCTAAAAAAATAATTCAAATTATCAATCCTCATCTAAAAAAATAATTCAAATTATCAATCCTCATCTAAAAAAATAATTCAAATTATCAATCCTCATCTAAAAAAAATAATTCAAATTATCAATCCTCATCTAAAAAAATAATTAAAATTATCAATCATCATCTAAAAAAATAATTCAAATTATCAATCCTCATCTAAAAAAATAATTCAAATTATCAATCCTCATCTAAAAAAATAATTCAAATTATCAATCCTCATCTAAAAAAATAATTCAAATTATCAATCCTCATCTAAAAAAATAATTCAAATTATCAATCCTCATCTAAAAAAATAATTCAAATTATCAATCCTCATCTAAAAAAATAATTCAAATTATCAATCATCATCTAAAAAAATAATTCAAATTATCAATCATCATCTAAAAAAATAATTCAAATTATCAATCCTCATCTAAAAAAAATAATTCAAATTATCAATCATCATCTAAAAAAATAATTCAAATTATCAATCCTCATCTAAAAAAATAATTCAAATTATCAATCCTCATCTAAAAAAATAATTCAAATTATCAATCCTCATCTAAAAAAATAATTCAAATTATCAATCCTCATCTAAAAAAATAATTCAAATTATCAATCCTCATCTAAAAAAATAATTCAAATTATCAATCCTCATCTAAAAAAATAATTCAAATTATCAATCCTCATCTAAAAAAATAATTCAAATTATCAATCATCATCTAAAAAAATAATTCAAATTATCAATCCTCATCTAAAAAAATAATTCAAATTATCAATCCTCATCTAAAAAAATAATTCAAATTATCAATCCTCATCTAAAAAAATAATTCAAATTATCAATCCTCATGTTAAAACAATTCCGAAAAACTGTATTAATAATTTCTTCAAACTGGTTTTAAAAAGTTTAGCCTGCCATGCTTAGGTGCAGCTAGCTTACTTAGATTTCTTCTTTTAGAATAACTTGACATCATGGATTCGGTTTTTATAAAATGTTGTTTTCGTGGGTTGAGCCAGACGGAATAGACATAGATAACAGATATCAAGCTTATTACCTGCCTTCGTGGGTGGTAAACCACTTAATCAGATTATTTTAAGATATTCTCCAAGGGAGGAGGATTAAAAGTATTGATTGGTTTAATTACAAAAGCAACCGTATTACTAGTCAGACCTGTAGAAATTCAATGATTGATTAAAGAACACATATTCTGAGTATGTTACGTTGTATATTAACTAGCGAGCATATCAGTTTTAGGAAGGGTTCAGGGATACCAGTGAAAGATGTCAAGTCTTGCATAATTCAATGCAATCAAAAAGCCTGTGAAAATAAAGCCGACCAAACTAAAGTTATGAGCTCAAAATTTGATTTTTTTTTTTTTTTTTTTTTTGGATTTAAAGAAAGCATGGAAATTTCGTCGTTGAAACTAGCAGGGTCTGTGTCCCGGCGTTGCCAATGGTTAAAATAAAAAGAAAATAATTATTAAACTTGAAAAAGTAAATATTGGAGTATCAAGCAAAACTTGTTATTTTTATTCATATCTTGACTTTTTCGATCTAATATATATTAATACGTTTTGTTATGTAAATATGTTTTCTCAGTTTAGAAGGATTACACTTCACTGACCAAGAAGAGAAAAGATAAATTATTTTTTTTGTTTACTTTTATTTTACTTTCCAGATAAAATTAACGTTAAAGTGCATCTGTTTGGGCACTTTTTCTCCTCGATCAGTGAAGGAGAATTTTTTTCTTACAATCCGAAGTACTCTGTTTTTTAAGAGATGAGTTTTTCTATTCATTAAAACTAACTTGTGTTTAAATTTGACATCGTGAGGAGGCAGCAAAAAAAGGAACAACATAGTAAATGGTATAAGTGCCGATTAGTTAACAATCAAGAAAATTTTAGCAAAAAAAATGACTTATTCCAGCAAATATTTAAAGCGGTATACAAAAGGTCAGTTTGCAATGTAGGAAAATCCATCAATGTCAAATCTATTTAGTACCAAAGAAAAAGAAAAACGGTTGTATAATGAACAGTTATTAAAATCGAGGACAAAGTTAGACAGTTCAAGTGTGGAGAGGACCGAGAAAATCGTGTGCCAGCGTGAGATGAATGTATCTGCATGAGAGACTTTTGAGCATGTGTCGAAACCTATATGGCGAACTGAGAGGCTTTTATGGGTTGTTGGAAAGTACCATACAGATTGGGACAAGAATTAAAATTGCCACAGTCTAGAAGGATTTCTTTTTCACAGACTTAAATGAGGAAAGATTAAGTATAGTATTCGAAGTGATTCTACACCTTTAATTCTATTTTGCAAATCAAATTAACAATAAACCGAACAGAAAAAATATGCAAATTGGATGTAAAAAAAGCATAATTTTTTTTTTAGTTTTTAAAGGAAGACAATATTTTTAACATATTAAATGATTGCAATTGATGGCAATCACATAAGTAGCAGGTAGAGCCAGATAATATCGGTCATAATAAAAATACCACCATCACATGGCGAATTTGTAGATATCGATAAATATCTAAAAACAAAAATACAAAACACATTTTTTTTTAAATTCCGAAACAAAAACTTATGACGAAGTAATTGCCGCATTTTTGTAAACACATAATTTTTGTTTCCGCAGCGCAAGTTTATTTTTGATAGCAGAATCCGTGTCCCGTTTTTTTAATTTATATTTTGGTGGGGGATGATTTAATTTAAAATAAAATAAATATTAGATTAACAAAAAAATTTAAAAGAAAAAAATTCAGAAAATAACCTATTTCACTGTAAGGTGACTGACTGAAATAGTATTTCGCCATGTTTTAACAAAATTAATCTTTCTAGACTGAGGCATTTTTGAAGTAACAATTCAGCGACTGTTTTGCAAATATATGCTTTCCTCCATTTGTATTTATTTGCATGTTTTATTTACATTTTAAGATTTGTATTTATTTGTATGTTTTATTTATATTTTAAGAATTGTATTTATTTGCATGTTTTATTTAAATTTTAAGAATTGTATTTATTTGCATGTTTTATTTATATTTTAAGAATTGTATTAATTTGTATGTTTTATTTATATTTTAAGAAATGTATTTATTTGCATGTTTTATTTATATTTTAAGATTTGTATTTATTTGCATGTTTTATTTATATTTAAAGAATTGTATTTATTTGCATGTTTTATTTATATTTTAAGATCTGTATTTATTTTTATGTTTTATTTATAATTTAGAATTGTATTTATTTGCATGTTTTATTTAAATTTTAAGAATTGTATTTATTTGTATGTTTTATTTATATTTTAAGAATTGTATTTATTTGTATGTTTTATTTATATTTGAAGAATTGTATTTATTTGCATGTTTTTTTTATATTTTAAGAATTGTATTTATTTGCATGTTTTATTTATATTTTAAGATTTGTATTTATTTGCATGTTTTATTTATATTTTAAGAATTGTATTTATTTGCATGTTTTATTTATATTTTAAGATTTGTATTTATTTTTATGTTTTATTTATATTTTAAGAATTGTATTTATTTGCATGTTTTTTTATATTTTAAGAATTGTATTTATTTGCATGTTTTTTGTATATTTTAAGAATTGTATTTATTTGCATGTTTTATTTATATTTTAGGATTTGTATTTATTTGCATGTTTTATTTATATTTTAAGAATTGTATTTATTTGCATGTTTTATTTATATTTTACGATTTGTATTTATTTTCATGTTTTATTTATATTTTAAGATTTGTATTTATTTGCATGTTTTATTTATATTTCAAGAATTGTATTAATTTGCATGATTTATTTATATTTTAAGAATTGTATTTATTTGCATGGTTTTTGTATATTTTAAGAATTGTATTTATTTGCATGTTTTATTTATATTTAAGGATTTGTATTTATTTGCATGTTTTATTTATATTTTAAGAATTGTATTTATTTGCATGTATTATTTATATTTTACGATTTGTATTTATTTTCATGTTTTATTTATATTTTAAGAATTGCATTTATTTGCATGTTTTATTTATATTTTAAGAATTGTATTTATTTGCATGTTTTATTTATATTTCAAGAATTGTATTTATTTGCATGTTTTATTTATATTTTAAGAATTGTATTTATTTGCATGTTTTATTTATATTTTAAGAATTGTATTTATTTGCATGTTTTATTTATATTTCAAGATTTGTATTTATTTGCATGTTTTATTTATATTTTAAGATTTGTATTTATTTGTATGTTTCATTTATATTTTAAGAATTGTATTTATTTGCATGTTCTATTTATATTTTAAGAATTGTATTTATTTGCATGTTTTATTTATATTTTAAGATTTGTATTTATTTGCATGTTTTATTTATATTTGAAGAATTGTATTAATTTGCATGTTTTATTTATATTTTAAGAATTGTATTTATTTGCATGTTTTATTTATATTTTAAGATTTGTATTTATTTGCATGTTTTATTTATATTTTAAGAATTGTATTTATTTTAATATTTTATTACTATTTTAAGATTTGTATTTATTTGCATGTTTTTTTATATTTTAAGAATTGTATTTATTTGCATGTTTTATTTATATTTTAAGAATTGTATGTACTTGCATGTTTTATTTATATTTTAAGAATTGTATTTACTTGCATGTTTTATTTATATTTTAAGAATTGTATATATTTGCATGTTTTATTTATATTTTAAGATTTGTATTTATTTGCATGTTTTATTTATAGTTTCAGTATTGTATTTATTTGTATGTTTTATTTATATTTTAAGAATTGTATTTATTTGCATGTTTAATTTAAATTTTAAGAATTGTATTTATTTGCATGTTTTATTTATATTTCAAGATTTGTATTTATTTACATGTTTTATTTATAATTTAGAATTGTATTTATTTGCATGTTTTATTTAAATTTTAAGAATTGTATTTATTTGTATGTTTTATTTATATTTTAAGAATTGTATTTATTTTCATGTTTTATTTATATTTTAAGAATTGTATTTATTTGTATTTTTATTTATAGTTTAAGAATTGTATTTATTTTTATGTTTTATTTATATTTTACGATTTGTATTTATTTGCATGTTTTATTTATATTTTAAGAATTGTATTTATTTTCATGTTTTATTTATATTTTAAGAATTGTATTTATTTACATGTTTTATTTATAATTTAGAATTGTATTTATTTGCATGTTTTATTCAAATTTTACGAATTGTATTTATTTATATGTTTTATTTATATTTTAAGAATTGTATTTATTTGCATGTTTTTTTTTATATTTTAAGAATTGTATTTATTTGCATTTTTTTTGTATATTTTAAGAATTGTATTTATTTGAATGTTTTATTTATATTTTAGGATTTGTATTTATTTGCATGTTTTATTTATATTTTAGGATTTGTATTTATTTGCATGTTTTATTTATATTTTAAGAATTGTATTTATTTGCATGTTTTATTTATATTTGAAGAATTGTATTAATTTGCATGTTTTATTTATATTTCAAGATTTGTATTTATTTGCATGTTTTATTTATATTTTAAGAATTTTATTATTTGCATGTTTTGTTTATATTTTAAGAATTGTATTTATTTGCATGTTTTATTTATATTTTAGGATTTGTATTTATTTGCATGTTTTATTTATATTTTAAGATTTGTATTTATTTGTATGCTTTATTTATATTTTAAGATTTGTATTTATTTGCATGTTTTATTTATATTTTAAGATTTGTATGTATTTGCATGTTTTATTTATATTTTAAGATTTTTATTTATTTGTATGTTTTATTTATATTTTAAGATTTGTATTTATTTGCATATTTTATTTATGTTTTAAGATTTGTATTTATTTGCATGTTTTATTTATATTTTAAGATTTGTATTTATTTGTATTTTTATTTATATTTTAAGAATTGTATTTATTTGTATGTTTTATTTATATTTTAAGAATTGTATTTATTTGCATGTTTTATTTATATTTTAAGATTTGTATTTATTTGTATTTTTATTTATATTTTAAGATTTGTATTTATTTGTATTTTTATTTATATTTTAAGATTTGTATTTATTTGTATGTTTTATTTATATTTTAAGAATTGTATTTATTTGTATGTTTTATTTATATTTTAAGATTTGTATTTATTTGTATGCTTTATTTATATTTTAAGATTTGTATTTATTTTTATGTTTTATTTATATTTTAAGAATTGTATTTATTTTCATGTTTTATTTATATTTTAAGAATTGTATTTATTTGCATGTTTTATTTATATTTTAAGATTTGTATTTATTTGCATGTTTTATTTATATTTTAAGAATTGTATTTATTTTCATGTTTTTTTTATATTTTAAGAATTGTATTTATTTGTATGTTTTATTTATATTTTAAGATTTGTATTTATTTGTATTTTTATTTATATTTTAAGAATTGTATTTATTTTTATGTTTTATTTATATTTTTAGATTTGTATTTATTTGCATGTTTTATTTATATTTTAAGAATTGTATTTATTTTCATGTTTTATTTATATTTTAAGAATTGTATTTATTTACATGTTTTTTTTATATTTTAAGAATTGTATTTATTTGCATGTTTTTTGTATATTTTAAGAATTGTATTTATTTGAATGTTTTATTTATATTTTAAGATTTGTATTTATTTGTATGCTTTATTTATATTTTAAGATTTGTATTTATTTGCATGTTTTATTTATATTTTAAGATTTGTATGTATTTGCATGTTTTATTTATATTTTAAGATTTGTATTTATTTGTATGTTTTATTTATATTTTAAGATTTGTATTTATTTGCATATTTTATTTATATTTTAAGATTTGTATTTATTTGCATGTTTTATTTATATTTTAAGATTTGTATTTATTTGCATGTTTTGTTTATATTTTAAGAATTGTATTTATTTGCATGTTTTATTTATATTTTAGGATTTGTATTTATTTGCATGTTTTATTTATATTTTAAGATTTGTATTTATTTGTATGCTTTATTTATATTTTAAGATTTGTATTTATTTGTATGCTTTATTTATATTTTAAGATTTGTATTTATTTGCATGTTTTATTTATATTTTAAGATTTGTATGTATTTGCATGTTTTATTTATATTTTAAGATTTGTATTTATTTGTATGTTTTATTTATATTTTAAGATTTGTATTTATTTGCATATTTTATTTATGTTTTAAGATTTGTATTTATTTGCATGTTTTATTTATATTTTAAGATTTGTATTTATTTGTATTTGTATTTATATTTTAAGATTTGTATTTATTTGTATGCTTTATTTATATTTTAAGATTTGTATTTATTTTTATGTTTTATTTATATTTTCAGAATTGTATTTATTTGCATGTTTTATTTATATTTTAAGAATTGTATTTATTGGCATGTTTTATTTATATTTTAAGAATTGTATTTATTTGCATGTTTTATTTATATTTTAAGAATTGTATTTATTTTCATGTTTTATTTATATTTTAAGAATTGTATTTATTTGTATGTTTTATTTATATTTTAAGATTTGTATTTATTTGTATTTTTATTTATATTTTAAGAATTGTATTTATTTTTATGTTTTATTTATATGTTAAGATTTGTATTTATTTGCATGTTTTATTTATATTTTAAGAATTGTATTTATTTTCATGTTTTATTTATATTTTAAGAATTGTATTTATTTACATGTTTTATTTATAATTTAGAATTGTATTTATTTGCATGTTTTATTTAAATTTTAAGAATTGTATTTATTTGCATGTTTTATTTATATTTTAAGAATTGTATTTATTTGCATGTTTTATTTATATTTTAAGAATTGTATTTATTTGCATGTTTTATTTATATTTTAAGAATTGTATTTATTTTTATGTTTTATTTATATTTGAAGAATTGTATTTATTTGCATGTTTTTTGTATATTTTAAGATTTGTATTTATTTGCATGTTTTATTTATATTTTAAGGTTTGTATTTATTTGTATGCTTTATTTATATTTTAAGATTTGTATTTATTTGCATGTTGTATTTATATTTTAAGAATTGTATTTTTTTGCATGATTTAGTTATATTTTACGAATTGTATTTATTTGCATGTTTTATTTATATTTTAAGAATTGTATTTATTTGCATGTTTTATTTATATTTTAAGAATTGTATTTATTTGCATGTTTTATTTATATTTTAAGATTTGTATTTGCATGTTTTATTTATATTTTAAGATTTGTATTTATTTGTATGCTTTATTTATATTTAAAGATTTGTATTTATTGGCATGTTTTATGTATATTTTAGGATTTGTATTTATTTGCATGTTTTATTTGTATTTTAAGATTTGTATTTATTTGTATGTTTTATTTATATTTTAAGATTTGTATTTATTTGCATGTTTTATTTATATTTTAAGATTTGTATTTATTTGCATTTTTTATTTATATTTTAAGATTTGTATTTATTTGTATTTTTATTTATATTTTAAGATTTGTATTTATTTGCATGTTTTATTTATATTTTAAGAATTGTATTTATTTTTATGTTTTATTTATATTTTATGAATTGTATTTATTTACATGTTCTATTTATAATTTAGAATTGTATTTATTTGCATGTTTTATTTAAATTTTAAGAATTGTATTTATTTGTATGTTTTATTTATATTTTAAGAATTGTATTTATTTGCATGTTTTATTTATATTTTAAGAATTGTATTTATTTGCATGTTTTATTTATATTTTAAGAATTGTATTTATTTTTATGTTTTATTTACATTTTAAGAATTGTATTTATTTGCATGTTTTATTTATATTTTAAGATTTGTATTTATTTGCATGTTTTATTTATATTTTAAGATTTGTATTTATTTGTATGCTTTATTTATCTTTTAAGATTTGTATTTATTTGCATGTTTTATTTATATTTTAAGATTTGTATTTATTTGTATGCTTTATTTATATTTTAAGATTTGTATTTATTTTTATGTTTTATTTATATTTTCAGAATTGTATTTATTTTCATGTTTTATTTATATTTTAAGAATTGTATTTATTTGCATGTTTTATTTATATTTTAAGAATTGTATTTATTTGTATGTTTTATTTATATTTTAAGAATTGTATTTATTTTCATGTTTTATTTATATTTTAAGAATTGTATTTATTTTCATGTTTTATTTATATTTTAAGAATTGTATTTGTTTGTATTTTTATTTATATTTTAAGAATTGTATTTATTTTTATGTTTTATTTATATTTTAAAATATGTATTTATTTGCATGTTTTATTTATATTTTAAGAATTGTATTTATTTACATGTTTTATTTATAATTTAGAATTGTATTTATTTGCATGTTTTATTCAAATTTTACGAATTGTATTTATTTGTATGTTTTATTTATATTTTAAGACTTGTATTTATTTGCATGTTTTTTTTTATATTTTAAGAATTGTATTTATTTGCATGTTTTTTGTATATTTTAAGAATTGTATTTATTTGAATGTTTTATTTATATTTTAGGATTTGTATTTATTTGCATGTTTTATTTATATTTTAGGATTTGTATTTATTTGCATGTTTTATTTATATTTTAAGAATTGTATTTATTTGCATGTTTTATGTATATTTGAAGAATTGTATTAATTTGCATGTTTTATTTATATTTTAAGAATTGTATTTATTTTTATGTTTTATTTATATTTTAAGAATTGTATTTATTTGCATGTTTTGTTTATATTTTAAGAATTGTATTTATTTGCATGTTTTATTTATATTTTAAGAATTGTATTTATTTGCATGTTTTATTTATATTTTAAGAATTGTATTTATTTGCATGTTTTATTTATATTTTAAGAATTGTATTTATTTGCATGTTTTATTTATATTTTAAGAATTGTATTTATTTGCATGTTTTATTTATATTTTAAGATTTGTATTTATTTGTATGTTTTATTTATATTTTAGGATTTGTATTTATTTGCATGTTTTATTTATATTTTAAGAATTGTATTTATTTGCATGTTTTATTTATATTTTAAGAATTGTATTTATTTGCATGTTTTATTTATATTTTAAGAATTGTATTTGTTTGTATTTTTATTTATATTTTAAGAATTGTATTTATTTTTATGTTTTATTTATATTTTACGATTTGTATTTATTTGCATGTTTTATTTATATTTTAAGATTTGTATTTATTTGTATGCTTTATTTATATTTTAAGAATTGTATTTATTTGCATGTTTTATTTATATTTTAAGATTTGTATGTATTTACATGTTTTATTCATATTTTAAGATTTGTATTTATTAGTATGTTTTATTTATATTTTAAGATTTGTATTTATTTGCATATTTTATTTATGTTTTAAGATTTGTATTTATTTGCATGTTTTATTTATATTTTAAGATTTGTATTTATTTGTATTTTTATTTATATTTTAAGATTTGTATTTATTTGTATGCTTTATTTATATTTTAAGATTTGTATTTATTTTTATGTTTTATTTATATTTTCAGAATTGTATTTATTTTCATGTTTTATTTATATTTTAAGAATTGTATTTATTTGCATGTTTTATTTATATTTTAAGAATTGTATTTATTTGCATGTTTTATTTATATTTTAAGAATTGTATTTATTTTCATGTTTTATTTATATGTTAAGAATTGTATTTATTTGTATGTTTTATTTATATTTTAAGATTTGTATTTATTTGTATTTTTATTTATATTTTAAGAATTGTATTTATTTTCATGTTTTATTTATATTTTAAGAATTGTATTTATTTACATGTTTTATTTATAATTTAGAATTGTATTTATTTGCATGTTTTATTTAAATTTTAAGAATTGTATTTATTTGTATGTTTTATTTATATTTTAAGAATTGTATTTATTTGCATGTTTTATTTATATTTTAAGAATTGTATTTATTTGCATGTTTTTTGTATATTTTAAGATTTGTATTTATTTGCATGTTTTATTTATATTTTAAGGTTTGTATTTATTTGTATGCTTTATTTATATTTTAAGATTTGTATTTATTTGCATGTTTTATTTATATTTTAAGAATTGTATTTTTTTGCATGTTTTAGTTATATTTTAAGAATTGTATTTATTTGCATGTTTTATTTATATTTTAAGAATTGTATTTATTTGCATGTTTTATTTATATTTTAAGAATTGTATTTATTTGCATGTTTTATTTATATTTTAAGATTTGTATTTGCATGTTTTATTTATATTTTAAGATTTGTATTTATTTGTATGCTTTATTTATATTTAAAGATTTGTATTTATTGGCATGTTTTATGTATATGTTAGGATTTGTATTTATTTGCATGTTTTATTTGTATTTTAAGATTTGTATTTATTTGTATGTTTTATTTATATTTTAAGATTTGTATTTATTTGCATGTTTTATTTATATTTTAAGATTTGTATTTATTTGCATGTTTTATTTAAATTTTAAGAATTGTATTTATTTGTATGTTTTATTTATATTTTAAGATTTGTATTTATTTGCATGTTTTATTTATATTTTAAGAATTGTATTTATTTTCATGTTTTATTTATATTTTAAGAATTGTATTTATTTACATGTTCTATTTATAATTTAGAATTGTATTTATTTGCATGTTTTATTTAAATTTTAAGAATTGTATTTATTTGTATGTTTTATTTATATTTTAAGAATTGTATTTATTTGCATGTTTTATTTATATTTTAAGAATTGTATTTATTTGCATGTATTATTTATATTTTAAGAATTGTATTTATTTTTATGTTTTATTTATATTTCAAGAATTGTATTTATTTGCATGTTTTATTTATATTTTAAGATTTGTATTTATTTGCATGTTTTATTTATATTTTAAGATTTGTATTTATTTGTATGCTTTATTTATCTTTTAAGATTTGTATTTATTTGCATGTTTTATTTATATTTTAAGAATTGTATTTATTTGCATGTTTTATTAATATTTTAAGATTTGTATTTATTTGTACGTTTTATTTATATTTTAAGATTTGTATTTATTTGCATATTTTATTTATATTTTAAGATTTGTATTTATTTGCATGTTTTATTTATATTTTAAGATTTGTATTTATTGGTATTTTTATTTATATTTTAAGATTTGTATTTATTTGCATGTTTTATTTATATTTTAAGATTTGTATTTATTTGTATGCTTTATTTATATTTTAAGATTTGTATTTATTTTTATGTTTTATTTATATTTTCAGAATTGTATTTATTTTCATGTTTTATTTATATTTTAAGAATTGTATTTATTTGCATGTTTTATTTATATTTTAAGAATTGTATTTATTTGTATGTTTTATTTATATTTTAAGAATTGTATTTTTTTCATGTTTTATTTATATTTTAAGAATTGTATTTATTTTCATGTTTTATTTATATTTTAAGAATTGTATTATTTGTATTTTTATTTGTATTTTAAGAATTGTATTTATTTGCATGTTTTATTTATATTTTAAGATTTGTATTTATTTGCATGTTTTATTTATATTTTAAGAATTGTATTTATTTTCATGTTTTATTTATATTTTAAGAAAAGTATTTATTTGCATGTTTTATTTATATTTTAAGATTTGTATTTATTTGCATGTTTTATTTAAATTTTACGAATTGTATTTATTTGTATGTTTTGTTTATATTTTAAGAATTGTATTTATTGTCATGTTTTTTTTAAATTTTAAGAATTGTATTTATTTGCATGTTTTTTGTATATTTTAAGAATTGTATTTATTTGAATGTTTTATTTATATTTTAGGATTTGTATTTATTTGCATGTTTTATTTATATTTTAGGATTTGTATTTATTTGCATGTTTTATTTATATTTTACGATTTGTATTTATTTTCATGTTTTATTTATATTTTAAGAATTGTATTTATTTGCATGTTTTATTTATATTTTAAGAATTGTATTTATTTGCATGTTTTATTTATATTTTAAGAATTGTATTTATTTGCATGTTTTATTTATATTTTAAGAATTGTATTTATTTGCATGTTTTATTTATATTTAAGAATTGTATTTATTTGCATGTTTTATTTATATTTTAAGATTTGTATTTATTGGTATTTTTATTTATATTTTAAGATTTGTATTTATTTGCATGTTTTATTTATATTTTAAGATTTGTATTTATTTGTATGCTTTATTTATATTTTAAGATTTGTATTTATTTTTATGTTTTATTTATATTTTCAGAATTGTATTTATTTTCATGTTTTATTTATATTTTAAGAATTGTATTTATTTGCATGTTTTATTTATATTTTAAGATTTGTATTTATTTGCATGTTTTATTTAAATTTTACGAATTGTATTTATTTGTATGTTTTATTTATATTTTAAGAATTGTATTTATTTGCATGTTTTTTTATATTTTAAGAATTGTATTTATTTGCATGTTTTTTGTATATTTTAAGAATTGTATTTATTTTAACGTTTTATTTATATTTTAGGATTTGTATTTATTTGCATGTTTTATTTATATTTTAGGATTTGTATTTATTTGCATGTTTTATTTATATTTTACGATTTGTATTTATTTTCATGTTTTATTTATATTTTAAGAATTGTATTTATTTGCATGTTTTATTTATATTTTAAGAATTGTATTTATTTGCATGTTTTATTTATATTTTAAGAATTGTATTTATTTGCATGTTTTATTTATATTTTAAGAATTGTATTTATTTGCATGTTTTATTTATATTTTAAGAATTGTATTTATTTGCATGTTTTATTTATATTTTAAGATTTGTATTTATTTGTATGTTTTATTTATATTTTAGGATTTGTATTTATTTGCATGTTTTATTTATATTTTAAGAATTGTATTTATTTGCATGTTTTATTTATATTTTAAGAATTGTATTTATTTGCATGTTTTATTTATATTTTAAGAATTGTATTTGTTTGTATTTTTATTTATATTTTAAGAATTGTATTTATTTTTATGTTTTATTTATATTTTACGATTTGTATTTATTTGCATGTTTTATTTATATTTTAAGAATTGTATTTATATTCATGTTTTATTTATATTTTAAGAATTGTATTTATTTACATGTTTTATTTATAATTTAGAATTGTATTTATTTGCATGTTTTATTCAAATTTTACGAATTGTATTTATTTGTATGTTTTATTTATATTTTAAGACTTGTATTTATTTACATGTTTTTTTTTATATTTTAAGAATTGTATTTATTTGCATGTTTTTTGTATATTTTAAGAATTGTATTTATTTGAATGTTTTATTTATATTTTAGGATTTGTATTTATTTGCATGTTTTATTTATATTTTAGGATTTGTATTTATTTGCATGTTTTATTTATATTTTAAGAATTGTATTTATTTGCATGTTTTATGTATATTTGAAGAATTGTATTAATTTGCATGTTTTATTTATATTTTAAGAATTGTATTTATTTGCATGTTTTATTTATATTTTAAGAATTGTATTTATTTGCATGTTTTGTTTATATTTTAAGAATTGTATTTATTTGCATGTTTTATTTATATTTTAGGATTTGTATTTATTTGCATGTTTTATTTATATTTTAAGATTTGTATTTATTTGTATGCTTTATTTATATTTTAAGAATTGTATTTATTTGCATGTTTTATTTATATTTTAAGATTTGTATGTATTTACATGTTTTATTTATATTTTAAGATTTGTATTTATTAGTATGTTTGTTTTATATTTTAAGATTTGTATTTATTTGCATATTTTATTTATGTTTTAAGATTTGTATTTATTTGCATGTTTTATTTATATTTTAAGATTTGTATTTATTTGTATTTTTATTTATATTTAAAGATTTGTATTTATTTGTATGCTTTATTTATATTTTAAGATTTGTATTTATTTTTATGTTTTATTTATATTTTCAGAATTGTATTTATTTTCATGTTTTATTTATATTTTAAGAATTGTATTTATTTACATGTTTTATTTATAATTTAGAATTGTATTTATTTGCATGTTTTATTTAAATTTTAAGAATTGTATTTATTTGTATGTTTTATTTATATTTTAAGAATTGTATTTATTTGCATGTTTTATTTATATTTTAAGAATTGTATTTATTTGCATGTTTTATTTATATTTTAAGAATTGTATTTATTTTTATGTTTTATTTATATTTTAAGAATTGTATTTATTTGCATGTTTTTTGTATATTTTAAGATTTGTATTTATTTGCATGTTTTATTTATATTTTAAGGTTTGTATTTATTTGTATGCTTTATTTATATTTTAAGAATTGTATTTATTTGCATGTTTTATTTATATTTTAAGAATTGTATTTTTTGCATGTTTTAGTTATATTTTAAGAATTGTATTTATTTGCATGTTTTATTTATATTTTAAGAATTGTATTTATTTGCATGTTTTATTTATATTTTAAGAATTGTATTTATTTGCATGTTTTATTTATATTTTAAGATTTGTATTTGCATGTTTTATTTATATTTTAAGATTTGTATTTATTTGTATGCTTTATTTATATTTAAAGATTTGTATTTATTGGCATGTTTTATGTATATGTTAGGATTTGTATTTATTTGCATGTTTTATTTGTATTTTAAGATTTGTATTTATTTGTATGTTTTATTTATATTTTAAGATTTGTATTTATTTGCATGTTTTATTTATATTTAAAGATTTGTATTTATTTGCATGTTTTATTTATATTTTAAGAATTGTATTTATTTGTATGTTTTATTTATATTTTAAGATTTGTATTTATTTGCATGTTTTATTTATATTTTAAGAATTGTATTTATTTTCATGTTTTATTTATATTTTAAGAATTGTATTTATTTACATGTTCTATTTATAATTTAGAATTGTATTTATTTGCATGTTTTGTTTAAATTTTAAGAATTGTATTTATTTGTATGTTTTATTTATATTTTAAGAATTGTATTTATTTGCATGTTTTATTTATATTTTAAGAATTGTATTTATTTGCATGTATTATTTATATTTTAAGAATTGTATTTATTTTTATGTTTTATTTATATTTTAAGAATTGTATTTATTTGCATGTTTTATTTATATTTTAAGATTTGTATTTATTTGCATGTTTTATTTATATTTTAAGATTTGTATTTATTTGTATGCTTTATTTATCTTTTAAGATTTGTATTTATTTGCATGTTTTATTTATATTTTAAGAATTGTATTTATTTGCATGTTTTATTAATATTTTAAGATTTGTATTTATTTGTATGTTTTATTTATATTTTAAGATTTGTATTTATTTGCATATTTTATTTATATTTTAAGATTTGTATTTATTTGCATGTTTTATTTATATTTTAAGAATTGTATTTATTTGTATGTTTTATTTATATTTTAAGAATTGTATTTATTTGCATGTTTTTTTATATTTTAAGAATTGTATTTATTTGCATGTTTTTTGTATATTTTAAGAATTGTATTTATTTTAACGTTTTATTTATATTTTAGGATTTGTATTTTTTTGCATGTTTTATTTATATTTTAGGATTTGTATTTATTTGCATGTTTTATTTATATTTTACGATTTGTATTTATTTTCATGTTTTATTTATATTTTAAGATTTGTATTTATTTGCATGTTTTATTTATATTTTAAGAATTGTATTTATTTGCAAGTTTTATTTATATTTTAAGATTTGTATTTATTGGTATTTTTATTTATATTTTAAGATTTGTATTTATTTGCATGTTTTATTTATATTTTAAGATTTGTATTTATTTGTATGCTTTATTTATATTTTAAGATTTGTATTTATTTTTATGTTTTATTTATATTTTCAGAATTGTATTTATTTTCATGTTTTATTTATATTTTAAGAATTGTATTATTTGTATTTTTATTTGTATTTTAAGAATTGTATTTATTTGCATGTTTTATTTATATTTTAAGATTTGTATTTATTTGCATGTTTTATTTATATTTTAAGAATTGTATTTATTTTCATGTTTTATTTATATTTTAAGAATTGTATTTATTTGCATGTTTTATTTATATTTTAAGATTTGTATTTATTTGTATGCTTTATTTATATTTTAAGAATTGTATTTATTTGCATGTTTTATTTATATTTTAAGATTTGTATGTATTTACATGTTTTATTTATATTTTAAGATTTGTATTTATTAGTATGTTTGTTTTATATTTTAAGATTTGTATTTATTTGCATATTTTATTTATGTTTTAAGATTTGTATTTATTTGCATGTTTTATTTATATTTTAAGATTTGTATTTATTTGTATTTTTATTTATATTTAAAGATTTGTATTTATTTGTATGCTTTATTTATATTTTAAGATTTGTATTTATTTTTATGTTTTATTTATATTTTCAGAATTGTATTTATTTTCATGTTTTATTTATATTTTAAGAATTGTATTTATTTACATGTTTTATTTATAATTTAGAATTGTATTTATTTGCATGTTTTATTTAAATTTTAAGAATTGTATTTATTTGTATGTTTTATTTATATTTTAAGAATTGTATTTATTTGCATGTTTTATTTATATTTTAAGAATTGTATTTATTTGCATGTTTTATTTATATTTTAAGAATTGTATTTATTTTTATGTTTTATTTATATTTTAAGAATTGTATTTATTTGCATGTTTTTTGTATATTTTAAGATTTGTATTTATTTGCATGTTTTATTTATATTTTAAGGTTTGTATTTATTTGTATGCTTTATTTATATTTTAAGAATTGTATTTATTTGCATGTTTTATTTATATTTTAAGAATTGTATTTTTTGCATGTTTTAGTTATATTTTAAGAATTGTATTTATTTGCATGTTTTATTTATATTTTAAGAATTGTATTTATTTGCATGTTTTATTTATATTTTAAGATTTGTATTTGCATGTTTTATTTATATTTTAAGATTTGTATTTATTTGTATGCTTTATTTATATTTAAAGATTTGTATTTATTGGCATGTTTTATGTATATGTTAGGATTTGTATTTATTTGCATGTTTTATTTGTATTTTAAGATTTGTATTTATTTGTATGTTTTATTTATATTTTAAGATTTGTATTTATTTGCATGTTTTATTTATATTTTAAGATTTGTATTTATTTGCATGTTTTATTTATATTTTAAGAATTGTATTTATTTGTATGTTTTATTTATATTTTAAGATTTGTATTTATTTGCATGTTTTATTTATATTTTAAGAATTGTATTTATTTTCATGTTTTATTTATATTTTAAGAATTGTATTTATTTACATGTTCTATTTATAATTTAGAATTGTATTTATTTGCATGTTTTGTTTAAATTTTAAGAATTGTATTTATTTGTATGTTTTATTTATATTTTAAGAATTGTATTTATTTGCATGTTTTATTTATATTTTAAGAATTGTATTTATTTGCATGTATTATTTATATTTTAAGAATTGTATTTATTTTTATGTTTTATTTATATTTTAAGAATTGTATTTATTTGCATGTTTTATTTATATTTTAAGATTTGTATTTATTTGCATGTTTTATTTATATTTTAAGATTTGTATTTATTTGTATGCTTTATTTATCTTTTAAGATTTGTATTTATTTGCATGTTTTATTTATATTTTAAGAATTGTATTTATTTGCATGTTTTATTAATATTTTAAGATTTGTATTTATTTGTATGTTTTATTTATATTTTAAGATTTGTATTTATTTGCATATTTTATTTATATTTTAAGATTTGTATTTATTTGCATGTTTTATTTAAATTTTACGAATTGTATTTATTTGTATGTTTTATTTATATTTTAAGAATTGTATTTATTTGCATGTTTTTTTATATTTTAAGAATTGTATTTATTTGCATGTTTTTTGTATATTTTAAGAATTGTATTTATTTTAACGTTTTATTTATATTTTAGGATTTGTATTTTTTTGCATGTTTTATTTATATTTTAGGATTTGTATTTATTTGCATGTTTTATTTATATTTTACGATTTGTATTTATTTTCATGTTTTATTTATATTTTAAGAATTGTATTTATTTGCATGTTTTTATTTATATTTTAAGAATTGTATTTATTTGCAAGTTTTATTTATATTTTAAGATTTGTATTTATTGGTATTTTTATTTATATTTTAAGATTTGTATTTATTTGCATGTTTTATTTATATTTTAAGATTTGTATTTATTTGTATGCTTTATTTATATTTTAAGATTTGTATTTATTTTTATGTTTTATTTATATTTTCAGAATTGTATTTATTTTCATGTTTTATTTATATTTTAAGAATTGTATTTATTTGCATGTTTTATTTATATTTTAAGAATTGTATTTATTTGTATGTTTTATTTATATTTTAAGAATTGTATTTTTTTCATGTTTTATTTATATTTTAAGAATTGTATTTATTTTCATGTTTTATTTATATTTTAAGAATTGTATTATTTGTATTTTTATTTGTATTTTAAGAATTGTATTTATTTGCATGTTTTATTTATATTTTAAGATTTGTATTTATTTGCATGTTTTATTTATATTTTAAGAATTGTATTTATTTTCATGTTTTATTTATATTTTAAGAATTGTATTTATTTGCATGTTTTATTTATATTTTAAGATTTGTATTTATTTGCATGTTTTATTTAAATTTTACGAATTGTATTTATTTGTATGTTTTATTTATATTTTAAGAATTGTATTTATTTGCATGTTTTTTTTAAATTTTAAGAATTGTATTTATTTGCATGTTTTTTGTATATTTTAAGAATTGTATTTATTTGAATGTTTTATTTATATTTTAGGATTTGTATTTATTTGCATGTTTTATTTATATTTTAGGATTTGTATTTATTTGCATGTTTTATTTATATTTTACGATTTGTATTTATTTTCATGTTTTATTTATATTTTAAGAATTGTATTTATTTGCATGTTTTATTTATATTTTAAGAATTGTATTTATTTGCATGTTTTATTTATATTTTAAGAATTGTATTTATTTGCATGTTTTATTTATATTTTAAGAATTGTATTTATTTGCATGTTTTATTTATATTTTAAGAATTGTATTTATTTGCATGTTTTATTTATATTTTAAGATTTGTATTTATTGGTATTTTTATTTATATTTTAAGATTTGTATTTATTTGCATGTTTTATTTATATTTTAAGATTTGTATTTATTTGTATGCTTTATTTATATTTTAAGATTTGTATTTATTTTTATGTTTTATTTATATTTTCAGAATTGTATTTATTTTCATGTTTTATTTATATTTTAAGAATTGTATTTATTTGCATGTTTTATTTATATTTTAAGATTTGTATTTATTTGCATGTTTTATTTAAATTTTACGAATTGTATTTATTTGTATGTTTTATTTATATTTTAAGAATTGTATTTATTTGCATGTTTTTTTATATTTTAAGAATTGTATTTATTTGCATGTTTTTTGTATATTTTAAGAATTGTATTTATTTTAACGTTTTATTTATATTTTAGGATTTGTATTTATTTGCATGTTTTATTTATATTTTAGGATTTGTATTTATTTGCATGTTTTATTTATATTTTACGATTTGTATTTATTTTCATGTTTTATTTATATTTTAAGAATTGTATTTATTTGCATGTTTTATTTATATTTTAAGAATTGTATTTATTTGCATGTTTTATTTATATTTTAAGAATTGTATTTATTTGCATGTTTTATTTATATTTTAAGAATTGTATTTATTTGCATGTTTTATTTATATTTTAAGAATTGTATTTATTTGCATGTTTTATTTATATTTTAAGATTTGTATTTATTTTTATGTTTTATTTATATTTTAGGATTTGTATTTATTTGAATGTTTTATTTATATTTTAAGAATTGTATTTATTTGCATGTTTTATTTATATTTTAAGAATTGTATTTATTTGCATGTTTTATTTATATTTTAAGATTTGTATTTATTTTCATGTTTTATTTATATTTTAAGAATTGTATTTATTTACATGTTTTATTTATAATTTAGAATTGTATTTATTTGCATGTTTTATTTAAATTTTAAGAATTGTATTTATTTGTATGTTTTATTTATATTTTAAGAATTGTATTTATTTGCATGTTTTTTTTATATTTTAAGAATTGTATTTATTTGCATGTTTTTTGTATATTTTAAGAATTGTATTTATTTGCATGTTTTATTTATATTTTAAGATTTGTATTTATTTGCATGTTTTATTTATATTTTAGGATTTGTATTTATTTGCATGTTTTATTTATATTTTACGATTTGTATTTATTTGCATTTTTTATTTATATTTTAAGAATTGTATTTATTTGCATGTTTTATTTATATTTAAAGATTTGTATTTATTTGCATGTTTTATTTATATTTTAAGATTTGTATTTATTTGCATGTTTTATTTATATTTTAAGATTTGTATTTATTTGCATGTTTTATTTATATTTTAAGATTTGTATTTATTTGTATGCTGTATTAATATATAAAGATTTGTATTTATTTGCATGTTTTATTTATATTTTAAGATTTGTATTTATTTGCATGTTTTATTTATATTTTAAGAATTGTATTTATTTGCATGTTTTATTTATATTTTAAGAATTGTATTTATTTGCATGTTTTATTTATATTTTAAGATTTGTATTTATTTGCATGTTTTATTTATATTTTAAGATTTGTATTTATTTGCATGTTTTATTTATATTTTAAGATTTGTATTTACTTGTATTTTTATTTATATTTTAAGATTTGTATTTATTTGCATGTTTTTTTATATTTTAAGAATTGTATTTATTTTTATGTTTTATTTATATTTTAAGAATTGTATTTATTTGCATGTTTTATTTATATTTCAAGACTTGTATTTATTTGCATGTTTTATTTATATTTTAAGAATTGTATTTTTTTGCATGTTTTATTTATATTTTAAGATTTGTATTTGCATGTTTTATTTATATTTTAAGATTTGTATTTATTTGTATGCTTTATTTATATTTAAAGATTTGTATTTATTGGCATGTTTTATGTATATGTTAGGATTTGTATTTATTTGCATGTTTTATTTATATTTTAGGATTTGCATTTATTTGCATGTTTTATTTATATTTTAAGATTTGTATTTATTTGTATGTTTTATTTATATTTTAAGATTTGTATTTATTTGCATGTTTTATTTATATTTTAAGAATTGTATTTATTTGCATGTTTTTTTTTTTATTTTAAGAATTGTATTTATTTGCATGTTTTATTTATATTTTAAGAATTGTATTTATTTGCATGTTTTATTTATATTTTAAGAATTGTATTTATTTGCATGTTTTATTTATATTTTAAGAATTGTATTTATTTGCATGTTTTATTTATATTTTAAGAATTTTATTTATTTGCATGTTGTATTTATATTTTAAGAATTGTATTTATTTGTATGTTTTATTTATATTTTAGGATTTGTATTTATTTGCATGTTTTATTTATATTTTAAGAATTGTATTTATTTGCATGTTTTATTTATATTTTAAGAATTGTATTTATTTGCATGTTTTATTTATATTTTAAGAATTGTATTTATTTTCATGTTTTATTTATATTTTAAGATTTGTATTTATTTACATGTTTTATTTATAATTTAGAATTGTATTTATTTGCATGTTTTATTTAAATTTTAAGAATTGTATTTATTTGTATGTTTTATTTATATTTTAAGAATTGTATTTATTTGCATGTTTTTTTTATATTTTAAGAATTGTATTAATTTGCATGTTTTTTGTATATTTTAAGAATTTTATTTATTTGCATGTTTTATTTATATTTTAAGATTTGTATTTATTTGCATGTTTTATTTATATTTTAGGATTTGTATTTATTTGCATGTTTTATTTATATTTTAAGAATTGTATTTATTTGCATGTTTTATTTATATTTTAAGAATTGTATTTATTTGCATGTTTTATTTATATTTTAAGAATTGTATTTATTTTCATGTTTTATTTATATTTTAAGAATTGTATTTATTTACATGTTTTATTTATAATTTAGAATTGTATTTATTTGCATGTTTTATTTAAATTTTAAGAATTGTATTTATTTGTATGTTTTATTTATATTTTAAGAATTGTATTTATTTGCATGTTTTTTTTATATTTTAAGAATTGTATTTATTTGCATGTTTTTTTTATATTTTAAGAATTGTATTTATTTGCATGTTTTTTGTATATTTTAAGAATTGTATTTATTTGAATGTTTTATTTATATTTTAGGATTTGTATTTATTTGCATGTTTTATTTATATTTTAAGAATTGTATTTATTTGCATGTTTTATTTATATTTTAAGAATTGTATTTGATTGCATGTTTAATTTATATTTTAAGAATTGTATTTATTTGCATGTTTTTTTTATATTTTAGGATTTGCATTTATTTGCATGTTTTATTTATATTTTAAGATTTGTATTTATTTGTATGTTTTATTTATATTTTAAGATTTGTATTTATTTGCATGTTTTATTTATATTTTAAGAATTGTATTTATTTGCATGTTTTATTTATATTTTAAGAATTGTATTTATTTGCATGTTTTATTTATATTTTAAGAATTGTATTTATTTGCATGTTTTATTTATATTTTAAGAATTGTATTTATTTGCATGTTTTATTTATATTTTAAGAATTGTATTTATTTGCATGTTTTATTTATATTTCAAGAATTGTATTTATTTGCATGTTTTATTTATATTTTAAGAATTGTATTTATTTGTATGTTTTATTTATATTTTAGGATTTGTATTTATTTGCATGTTTTATTTATATTTTAAGAATTGTAATTATTTGCATGTTTTATTTATATTTTAAGAATTGTATTTATTTGCATGTTTTATTTATATTTTAAGAATTGTATTTATTTTCATGTTTTATTTATATTTTAAGATTTGTATTTATTTACATGTTTTATTTATAATTTAGAATTGTATTTATTTGCATGTTTTATTTAAATTTTAAGAATTGTATTTATTTGTATGTTTTATTTATATTTTAAGAATTGTATTTATTTGCATGTTTTTTTTTATATTTTAAGAATTGTATTAATTTGCATGTTTTTTGTATATTTTAAGTCTTGTATTTATTTGCATGTTTTATTTATATTTTAAGATTTGTATTTATTTGCATGTTTTATTTATATTTTAGGATTTGTATTTATTTGCATGTTTTATTTATATTTTAAGAATTGTATTTATTTGCATGTTTTATTTATATTTTAAGAATTGTATTTATTTGCATGTTTTATTTATATTTTAAGAATTGTATTTATTTTCATGTTTTATTTATATTTTAAGATTTGTATTTATTTACATGTTTTATTTATAATTTAGAATTGTATTTATTTGCATTTTTTATTTAAATTTTAAGAATTGTATTTATTTGTATGTTTTATTTATATTTTAAGAATTGTATTTATTTGCATGTTTTTTTTTTATATTTTAAGAATTGTATTTATTTGCATGTTTTTTTTATATTTTAAGAATTGTATTTATTTGCATGTTTTTTGTATATTTTAAGAATTGTATTTATTTGAATGTTTTATTTATATTTTAGGATTTGTATTTATTTGCATGTTTTATTTATATTTTAGGATTTGTATTTATTTGCATTTTTTATTTATATTTTACGATTTGTATTTATTTTCATGTTTTATTTATATTTTAAGAATTGTATTTATTTGCACGTTTTATTTATATTTTAAGAATTGTATTTATTTGCATGTTTTAATTATATTTTAAGAATTGTATTTATTTGCATGTTTTATTTATATTTTAAGAATTGTATTTATTTGCATGTTTTATTTATATTTTAAGAATTGTATTTATTTGCATGTTTTATTTATATTTTAAGATTTGTATTTATTTGTATGTTTTATTTATATTTTAGGATTTGTATTTATTTGCATGTTTTATTTTTATTTTAAGAATTGTATTTATTTGCATGTTTTATTTATATTTTAAGAATTGTATTTATTTGCATGTTTTATTTATATTTTAAGAATTGTATTTATTTTCATGTTTTATTTATATTTTAAGATTTGTATTTATTTACATGTTTTATTTATAATTTAGAATTGTATTTATTTGCATGTTTTATTTAAATTTTAAGAATTGTATTTTTTTGTATGTTTTATTTATATTTTAAGAATTGTATTTATTTGCATGTTTTTTTTATATTTTAAGAATTGTATTTATTTGCATGTTTTTTGTATATTTTAAGAATTGTATTTATTTGCATGTTTTATTTATATTTTAAGATTTGTATTTATTTGCATGTTTAATTTATATTTTAGGATTTGTATTTATTTGCATGTTTTATTTATATTTTAAGAATTGTATTTATTTGCATGTTTTATTTATATTTTAAAATTGTATTTATTTGCATGTTTTATTTATATTTTAAGAATTGTATTTATTTTCATGTTTTATTTATATTTTAAGAATTGTATTTATTTACATGTTTTATTTATAATTTAGAATTGTATTTATTTGCATGTTTTATTTAAATTTTAAGAATTGTATTTATTTGTATGTTTTATTTATATTTTAAGAATTGTATTTATTTGCATGTTTTTTTTATATTTTAAGAATTGTATTTATTTGCATGTTTTTTTTATATTTTAAGAATTGTATTTATTTGCATGTTTTTTGTATATTTTAAGAATTGTATTTATTTGAATGTTTTATTTATATTTTAGGATTTGTATTTATTTGCATGTTTTATTTATATTTTAAGAATTGTATTTATTTGCATGTTTTATTTATATTTTAAGAATTGTATTTGATTGCATGTTTAATTTATATTTTAAGAATTGTATTTATTTGCATGTTTTTTTTATATTTTAGGATTTGCATTTATTTGCATGTTTTATTTATATTTTAAGATTTGTATTTATTTGTATGTTTTATTTATATTTTAAGATTTGTATTTATTTGCATGTTTTATTTATATTTTAAGAATTGTATTTATTTGCATGTTTTATTTATATTTTAAGAATTGTATTTATTTGCATGTTTTATTTATATTTTAAGAATTGTATTTATTTGCATGTTTTATTTATATTTTAAGAATTGTATTTATTTGCATGTTTTATTTATATTTTAAGAATTGTATTTATTTGCATGTTTTATTTATATTTCAAGAATTGTATTTATTTGCATGTTTTATTTATATTTTAAGAATTGTATTTATTTGTATGTTTTATTTATATTTTAGGATTTGTATTTATTTGCATGTTTTATTTATATTTTAAGAATTGTAATTATTTGCATGTTTTATTTATATTTTAAGAATTGTATTTATTTGCATGTTTTATTTATATTTTAAGAATTGTATTTATTTTCATGTTTTATTTATATTTTAAGATTTGTATTTATTTACATGTTTTATTTATAATTTAGAATTGTATTTATTTGCATGTTTTATTTAAATTTTAAGAATTGTATTTATTTGTATGTTTTATTTATATTTTAAGAATTGTATTTATTTGCATGTTTTTTTTATATTTTAAGAATTGTATTAATTTGCATGTTTTTTGTATATTTTAAGTCTTGTATTTATTTGCATGTTTTATTTATATTTTAAGATTTGTATTTATTTGCATGTTTTATTTATATTTTAGGATTTGTATTTATTTGCATGTTTTATTTATATTTTAAGAATTGTATTTATTTGCATGTTTTATTTATATTTTAAGAATTGTATTTATTTGCATGTTTTATTTATATTTTAAGAATTGTATTTATTTTCATGTTTTATTTATATTTTAAGATTTGTATTTATTTACATGTTTTATTTATAATTTAGAATTGTATTTATTTGCATTTTTTATTTAAATTTTAAGAATTGTATTTATTTGTATGTTTTATTTATATTTTAAGAATTGTATTTATTTGCATGTTTTTTTTATATTTTAAGAATTGTATTTATTTGCATGTTTTTTTTATATTTTAAGAATTGTATTTATTTGCATGTTTTTTGTATATTTTAAGAATTGTATTTATTTGAATGTTTTATTTATATTTTAGGATTTGTATTTATTTGCATGTTTTATTTATATTTTAGGATTTGTATTTATTTGCATTTTTTATTTATATTTTACGATTTGTATTTATTTTCATGTTTTATTTATATTTTAAGAATTGTATTTATTTGCATGTTTTATTTATATTTTAAGAATTGTATTTATTTGCATGTTTTAATTATATTTTAAGAATTGTATTTATTTGCATGTTTTATTTATATTTTAAGAATTGTATTTATTTGCATGTTTTATTTATATTTTAAGAATTGTATTTATTTGCATGTTTTATTTATATTTTAAGATTTGTATTTATTTGTATGTTTTATTTATATTTTAGGATTTGTATTTATTTGCATGTTTTATTTTTATTTTAAGAATTGTATTTATTTGCATGTTTTATTTATATTTTAAGAATTGTATTTATTTGCATGTTTTATTTATATTTTAAGAATTGTATTTATTTTCATGTTTTATTTATATTTTAAGATTTGTATTTATTTACATGTTTTATTTATAATTTAGAATTGTATTTATTTGCATGTTTTATTTAAATTTTAAGAATTGTATTTATTTGTATGTTTTATTTATATTTTAAGAATTGTATTTATTTGCATGTTTTTTTTATATTTTAAGAATTGTATTTATTTGCATGTTTTTTGTATATTTTAAGAATTGT
The DNA here is from genome assembly GCF_053919585.1 of Euprymna scolopes. NCBI lineage: Eukaryota > Metazoa > Mollusca > Cephalopoda > Sepiida > Sepiolidae > Euprymna > Euprymna scolopes. The sequence continues at coordinate 108,175,907 of NC_136487.1, read as the reverse complement.
ATTTATTTGCATGTTTTATTTATATTTTAAGATTTGTATTTATTTGCATGTTTAATTTATATTTTAGGATTTGTATTTATTTGCATGTTTTATTTATATTTTAAGAATTGTATTTATTTGCATGTTTTATTTATATTTTAAGAATTGTATTTATTTGCATGTTTTATTTATATTTTAAGAATTGTATTTATTTTCATGTTTTATTTATATTTTAAGAATTGTATTTATTTACATGTTTTATTTATAATTTAGAATTGTATTTATTTGCATGTTTTATTTAAATTTTAAGAATTGTATTTATTTGTATGTTTTATTTATATTTTAAGAATTGTATTTATTTGCATGTTTTTTTTATATTTTAAGAATTGTATTTATTTGCATGTTTTTTTTATATTTTAAGAATTGTATTTATTTGCATGTTTTTTGTATATTTTAAGAATTGTATTTATTTGAATGTTTTATTTATATTTTAGGATTTGTATTTATTTGCATGTTTTATTTATATTTTAAGAATTGTATTTATTTGCATGTTTTATTTATATTTTAAGAATTGTATTTGATTGCATGTTTAATTTATATTTTAAGAATTGTATTTATTTGCATGTTTTTTTTATATTTTAGGATTTGCATTTATTTGCATGTTTTATTTATATTTTAAGATTTGTATTTATTTGTATGTTTTATTTATATTTTAAGATTTGTATTTATTTGCATGTTTTATTTATATTTTAAGAATTGTATTTATTTGCATGTTTTATTTATATTTTAAGAATTGTATTTATTTGCATGTTTTATTTATATTTTAAGAATTGTATTTATTTGCATGTTTTTTTTATATTTTAAGAATTGTATTTATTTGCATGTTTTATTTATATTTTAAGAATTGTATTTATTTGCATGTTTTATTTATATTTCAAGAATTGTATTTATTTGCATGTTTTATTTATATTTTAAGAATTGTATTTATTTGTATGTTTTATTTATATTTTAGGATTTGTATTTATTTGCATGTTTTATTTATATTTTAAGAATTGTATTTATTTGCATGTTTTATTTATATTTTAAGAATTGTATTTATTTGCATGTTTTATTTATATTTTAAGAATTGTATTTATTTTCATGTTTTATTTATATTTTAAGATTTGTATTTATTTACATGTTTTATTTATAATTTAGAATTGTATTTATTTGCATGTTTTATTTCAAATTTTAAGAATTGTATTTATTTGTATGTTTTATTTATATTTTAAGAATTGTATTTATTTGCATGTTTTTTTTATATTTTAAGAATTGTATTAATTTGCATGTTTTTTGTATATTTTAAGACTTGTATTTATTTGCATGTTTTATTTATATTTTAAGATTTGTATTTATTTGCATGTTTTATTTATATTTTAGGATTTGTATTTATTTGCATGTTTTATTTATATTTTAAGAATTGTATTTATTTGCATGTTTTATTTATATTTTAAGAATTGTATTTATTTGCATGTTTTATTTATATTTTAAGAATTGTATTTATTTTCATGTTTTATTTATATTTTAAGAATTGTATTTATTTACATGTTTTATTTTTAATTTAGAATTGTATTTATTTGCATTTTTTATTTAAATTTTAAGAATTGTATTTATTTGTATGTTTTATTTATATTTTAAGAATTGTATTTATTTGCATGTTTTTTTTATATTTTAAGAATTGTATTTATTTGCATGTTTTTTTTATATTTTAAGAATTGTATTTATTTGCATGTTTTTTGTATATTTTAAGAATTGTATTTATTTGAATGTTTTATTTATATTTTAGGATTTGTATTTATTTGCATGTTTTATTTATATTTTAGGATTTGTATTTATTTGCATTTTTTATTTATATTTTACGATTTGTATTTATTTTCATGTTTTATTTATATTTTAAGAATTGTATTTATTTGCATGTTTTATTTATATTTTAAGAATTGTATTTATTTGCATGTTTTAATTATATTTTAAGAATTGTATTTATTTGCATGTTTTATTTATATTTTAAGAATTGTATTTATTTGCATGTTTTATTTATATTTTAAGAATTGTATTTATTTGCATGTTTTATTTATATTTTAAGATTTGTATTTATTTGTATGTTTTATTTATATTTTAGGATTTGTATTTATTTGCATGTTTTATTTTTATTTTAAGAATTGTATTTATTTGCATGTTTTATTTATATTTTAAGAATTGTATTTATTTGCATGTTTTATTTATATTTTAAGAATTGTATTTATTTTCATGTTTTATTTATATTTTAAGATTTGTATTTATTTACATGTTTTATTTATAATTTAGAATTGTATTTATTTGCATGTTTTATTTAAATTTTAAGAATTGTATTTATTTGTATGTTTTATTTATATTTTAAGAATTGTATTTATTTGCATGTTTTTTTTATATTTTAAGAATTGTATTTATTTGCATGTTTTTTGTATATTTTAAGAATTGTATTTATTTGCATGTTTTATTTATATTTTAAGATTTGTATTTATTTGCATGTTTAATTTATATTTTAGGATTTGTATTTATTTGCATGTTTTATTTATATTTTAAGAATTGTATTTATTTGCATGTTTTATTTATATTTTAAGAATTGTATTTATTTGCATGTTTTATTTATATTTTAAGAATTGTATTTATTTTCATGTTTTATTTATATTTTAAGAATTGTATTTATTTACATGTTTTATTTATAATTTAGAATTGTATTTATTTGCATGTTTTATTTAAATTTTAAGAATTGTATTTATTTGTATGTTTTATTTATATTTTAAGAATTGTATTTATTTGCATGTTTTTTTTATATTTTAAGAATTGTATTTATTTGCATGTTTTTTTTATATTTTAAGAATTGTATTTATTTGCATGTTTTTTGTATATTTTAAGAATTGTATTTATTTGAATGTTTTATTTATATTTTAGGATTTGTATTTATTTGCATGTTTTATTTATATTTTAAGAATTGTATTTATTTGCATGTTTTATTTATATTTTAAGAATTGTATTTGATTGCATGTTTAATTTATATTTTAAGAATTGTATTTATTTGCATGTTTTTTTTATATTTTAGGATTTGCATTTATTTGCATGTTTTATTTATATTTTAAGATTTGTATTTATTTGTATGTTTTATTTATATTTTAAGATTTGTATTTATTTGCATGTTTTATTTATATTTTAAGAATTGTATTTATTTGCATGTTTTATTTATATTTTAAGAATTGTATTTATTTGCATGTTTTATTTATATTTTAAGAATTGTATTTATTTGCATGTTTTTTTTATATTTTAAGAATTGTATTTATTTGCATGTTTTATTTATATTTTAAGAATTGTATTTATTTGCATGTTTTATTTATATTTCAAGAATTGTATTTATTTGCATGTTTTATTTATATTTTAAGAATTGTATTTATTTGTATGTTTTATTTATATTTTAGGATTTGTATTTATTTGCATGTTTTATTTATATTTTAAGAATTGTATTTATTTGCATGTTTTATTTATATTTTAAGAATTGTATTTATTTGCATGTTTTATTTATATTTTAAGAATTGTATTTATTTTCATGTTTTATTTATATTTTAAGATTTGTATTTATTTACATGTTTTATTTATAATTTAGAATTGTATTTATTTGCATGTTTTATTTCAAATTTTAAGAATTGTATTTATTTGTATGTTTTATTTATATTTTAAGAATTGTATTTATTTGCATGTTTTTTTTATATTTTAAGAATTGTATTAATTTGCATGTTTTTTGTATATTTTAAGACTTGTATTTATTTGCATGTTTTATTTATATTTTAAGATTTGTATTTATTTGCATGTTTTATTTATATTTTAGGATTTGTATTTATTTGCATGTTTTATTTATATTTTAAGAATTGTATTTATTTGCATGTTTTATTTATATTTTAAGAATTGTATTTATTTGCATGTTTTATTTATATTTTAAGAATTGTATTTATTTTCATGTTTTATTTATATTTTAAGAATTGTATTTATTTACATGTTTTATTTTTAATTTAGAATTGTATTTATTTGCATTTTTTATTTAAATTTTAAGAATTGTATTTATTTGTATGTTTTATTTATATTTTAAGAATTGTATTTATTTGCATGTTTTTTTTATATTTTAAGAATTGTATTTATTTGCATGTTTTTTTTATATTTTAAGAATTGTATTTATTTGCATGTTTTTTGTATATTTTAAGAATTGTATTTATTTGAATGTTTTATTTATATTTTAGGATTTGTATTTATTTGCATGTTTTATTTATATTTTAGGATTTGTATTTATTTGCATTTTTTATTTATATTTTACGATTTGTATTTATTTTCATGTTTTATTTATATTTTAAGAATTGTATTTATTTGCATGTTTTATTTATATTTTAAGAATTGTATTTATTTGCATGTTTTAATTATATTTTAAGAATTGTATTTATTTGCATGTTTTATTTATATTTTAAGAATTGTATTTATTTGCATGTTTTATTTATATTTTAAGAATTGTATTTATTTGCATGTTTTATTTATATTTTAAGATTTGTATTTATTTGTATGTTTTATTTATATTTTAGGATTTGTATTTATTTGCATGTTTTATTTTTATTTTAAGAATTGTATTTATTTGCATGTTTTATTTATATTTTAAGAATTGTATTTATTTGCATGTTTTATTTATATTTTAAGAATTGTATTTATTTTCATGTTTTATTTATATTTTAAGAATTGTATTTATTTACATGTTTTATTCATAATTTAGAATTGTATTTATTTGCATGTTTTATTTAAATTTTAAGAATTGTATTTATTTGTATGTTTTATTTATATTTTAAGAATTGTATTTATTTGCATGTTTTTTTTATATTTTAAGAATTGTATTTATTTGCATGTTTTTTGTATATTTTAAGAATTGAATTTATTTGCATGTTTTATTTATATTTTAAGATTTGTATTTATTTGCATGTTTAATTTATATTTTAGGATTTGTATTTATTTGCATGTTTTATTTATATTTTACGATTTGTATTTATTTGCATGTTTTATTTATATTTTAAGAATTTTATTTATTTGCATGTTTTATTTATATTTTAAGATTTGTATTTATTTGCATGTTTTATTTATATTTTAAGAATTGTATTTATTTGCATGTTTTATTTATATTTTAAGATTTGTATTTATTTGCATGTTTTATTTATATTTTAAGATTTGTATTTATTTGTATGCTGTATTTATATTTAAAGATTTGTATTTATTTGCATGTTTTATTTATATTTTAAGATTTGTATTTATTTGCATGTTTTATTTATATTTTAAGAATTGTATTTATTTGCATGTTTTATTTATATTTTAAGAATTGTATTTATTTGCATGTTTTATTTATATTTTAAGATTTGTATTTATTTGCATGTTTTATTTATATTTTAAGATTTGTATTTATTTGCATGTTTTATTTATATTTTAAGATTTGTATTTACTTGTATTTTTATTTATATTTTAAGATTTGTATTTATTTGCATGTTTTTTTATATTTTAAGAATTGTATTTATTTTTATGTTTTATTTATATTTTAAGAATTGTATTTATTTGCATGTTTTATTTATATTTCAAGACTTGTATTTATTTGCATGTTTTATTTATATTTTAAGAATTGTATTTTTTTGCATGTTTTATTTATATTTTAAGATTTGTATTTATTTGCATGTTTTATTTATATTTTAAGAATTGTATTTATTTGCATGTTTTATTTATATTTTAAGAATTGTATTTATTTGCATGTTTTATTTATATTTTAAGAATTGTATTCATTTGTATGTTTTATTTATATTTTAGGATTTGTATGTATTTGCATGTTTTATTTATATTTTAAGAATTGTATTTATTTTCATGTTTTATTTATATTTTAAGAATTGTATTTGATTGCATGTTTTATTTATATTTTAAGAATTGTATTTATTTGCATGTTTTATTTATATTTTAGGATTTGCATTTATTTGCATGTTTTATTTATATTTTAAGATTTGTATTTATTTGTATGTTTTATTTATATTTTAAGATTTGTATTTATTTGCATGTTTTATTTATATTTTAAGATTTGTATTTATTTGCATGTTTTATTTATAATTTAGAATTGTATTTATTTGCATGTTTTATTTATATTTTAGGATTTGCATTTATTTGCATGTTTTATTTATATTTTAAGATTTGTATTTATTTGTATGTTTTATTTATATTTTAAGATTTGTATTTATTTGCATGTTTTATTTATATTTTAAGATTTGTATTTATTTGCATGTTTTATTTATAATTTAGAATTGTATTTATTTGCATGTTTTTTTATATTTTAAGAATTGTATTTATTTGTATGTTTTATTTATATTTTAAGAATTGTATTTATTTGCATGTTTTTTTTATATTTTAAGAATTGTATTTATTTGCATGTTTTTTGTATATTTTAAGAATTGTATTTATTTGCATGTTTTATTTATATTTTAAGAATTGTATTTATTTGCATGTTTTATTTATATTTTAAGAATTGTATTTATTTGCATGTTTTATTTATATTTTAAGAATTGTATTTATTTGCATGTTTTATTTATATTTTAAGAATTGTATTTATTTGCATGTTTTATTTATATTTTAAGAATTGTATTTATTTGTATGTTTTATTTATATTTTAGGATTTGTATTTATTTGCATGTTTTATTTATATTTTAAGAATTGTATTTATTTGTATGTTTTATTTATATTTTAAGAATTGTATTTATTTGCATGTTTTTTTTATATTTTAAGAATTGTATTAATTTGCATGTTTTTTGTATGTTTTAAGAATTGTATTTATTTGCATGTTTTATTTATATTTTAAGATTTGTATTTATTTGCATGTTTTATTTATATTTTAGGATTTGTATTTATTTGCATGTTTTATTTATATTTTACGATTTGTATTTATTTGCATGTTTTATTTATATTTTAAGAATTGTATTTATTTGCATGTTTTATTTATATTTTAAGATTTGTATTTATTTGCATGTTTTTTGTATATTTTAAGAATTGTATTTATTTGCATGTTTTATTTATATTTTAAGATTTGTATTTATTTGCATGTTTTATTTATATTTTAAGATTTGTATTTATTTGTATGCTGTATTTATATTTAAAGATTTGTATTTATTTGCATGTTTTATTTATATTTTAAGATTTGTATTTATTTGCATGTTTTATTTATATTTTAAGAATTGTATTTATTTGCATGTTTTATTTATATTTTAAGAATTGTATTTATTTGCATGTTTTATTTATATTTTAAGATTTGTATTTATTTGCATGTTTTATTTATATTTTAAGATTTGTATTTATTTGCATGTTTTATTTATATTTCAAGATTTGTATTTACTTGTATTTTATTTATATTTTAAGATTTGTATTTATTTGCATGTTTTATTTATATTTTAAGAATTGTATTTATTTTTATGTTTTATTTATATTTTAAGAATTGTATTTATTTGCATGTTTTATTTATATTTTAAGACTTGTATTTATTTGCATGTTTTATTTATATTTTAAGAATTGTATTTTTTGGCATGTTTTATTTATATTTTAAGAATTGTATTTATTTGCATGTTTTATATATATTTTAAGAATTGTATTTATTTGCATGTTTTTTTTTATATTTTAAGATTTGTATTTATTTGCATGTTTTATTTATATTTTAAGAATTGTATTTATTTGTATGTTTTATTTATATTTTAGGATTTGTATGTATTTGCATGTTTTATTTATATTTTAAGAATTGTATTTATTTGCATGTTTTATTTATATTTTAAGAATTGTATTTGATTGCATGTTTTATTTATATTTTAAGAATTGTATTTATTTGCATGTTTTATTTATATTTTAGGAATTGTATTTATTTGCATGTTTTATTTATATTTTAAGAATTGTATTTATTTGCATGTTTTATTTATATTTTAAGATTTGTATTTGCATGTTTTATTTATATTTTAAGATTTGTATTTATTTGTATGCTTTATTTATATTTAAAGATTGGTATTTATTGGCATGTTTTATGTATATTTTACGATTTGTATTTATTTGCATGTTTTATTTATATTTTAAGATTTGTATTTATTTGTATGTTTTATTAATATTTTAAGATTTGTATTTATTTGCATGTTTTATTAATATTTTAAGATTTGTATTTATTTGCATGTTTTATTTATATTTTAAGATTTGTATTTATTTGCATGTTTTATTTATATTTTAAGATTTGTATTTATTTGCATGTTTTATTTATATTTTAAGAATTGTATTTATTTGCATGTTTTATTTATATTTTAAGATTTGTATTTATTTGCATGTTTTATTTATATTTTAAGATTTGTATTTATTTGTATGCTGTATTTATATTTAAAGATTTGTATTTATTTGCATGTTTTATTTATATTTTAAGATTTGTATTTATTTGCATGTTTTATTTATATTTTAAGAATTGTATTTATTTGCATGTTTTATTTATATTTTAAGAATTGTATTTATTTGCATGTTTTATTTATATTTTAAGATTTGTATTTATTTGCATGTTTTATTTATATTTTAAGATTTGTATTTATTTGCATGTTTTATTTATATTTCAAGATTTGTATTTACTTGTATTTTATTTATATTTTAAGATTTGTATTTATTTGCATGTTTTATTTATATTTTAAGAATTGTATTTATTTTTATGTTTTATTTATATTTTAAGAATTGTATTTATTTGCATGTTTTATTTATATTTTAAGACTTGTATTTATTTGCATGTTTTATTTATATTTTAAGAATTGTATTTTTTGGCATGTTTTATTTATATTTACAGAATTGTATTTATTTGCATGTTTTATATATATTTTAAGAATTGTATTTATTTGCATGTTTTTTTTTATATTTTAAGATTTGTATTTATTTGCATGTTTTATTTATATTTTAAGAATTGTATTTATTTGTATGTTTTATTTATATTTTAGGATTTGTATGTATTTGCATGTTTTATTTATATTTTAAGAATTGTATTTATTTGCATGTTTTATTTATATTTTAAGAATTGTATTTGATTGCATGTTTTATTTATATTTTAAGAATTGTATTTATTTGCATGTTTTATTTAAATTTTAGGAATTGTATTTATTTGCATGTTTTATTTATATTTTAAGAATTGTATTTATTTGCATGTTTTATTTATATTTTAAGATTTGTATTTGCATGTTTTATTTATATTTTAAGATTTGTATTTATTTGTATGCTTTATTTATATTTAAAGATTGGTATTTATTGGCATGTTTTATGTATATTTTACGATTTGTATTTATTTGCATGTTTTATTTATATTTTAAGATTTGTATTTATTTGTATGTTTTATTAATATTTTAAGATTTGTATTTATTTGCATGTTTTATTAATATTTTAAGATTTGTATTTATTTGCATGTTTTATTTATATTTTAAGATTTGTATTTATTTGCATGTTTTATTTATATTTTAAGAATTGTATTTATTTGCATGTTTTATTTATATTGTAAGAATTGTATTTATTTGCATGTTTTATTTATATTTTAAGAATTGTATTTTTTTGCATGTTTTATTTATATTTTAAAAATTGTATTTATTTGCATGTTTTATTTATATTTTAGAATTGTATTTATTTGCATGTTTTATTTAAATTTTAAGAATTGTATTTATTTGTATGTTTTATTTATATTTTAAGAATTGTATTTATTTGCATGTTTTTTTTATATTTTAAGAATTGTATTTATTTGCATGTTTTTTGTATATTTTAAGAATTGTATTTATTTGCATGTTTTATTTATATTTTAAGAATTGTATTTATTTGCATGTTTTATTTATATTTTAAGAATTGTATTTATTTGCATGTTTTATTTATATTTTAAGAATTGTATTTATTTGCATGTTTTATTTATATTTCAGGAATTGTATTTATTTGCATGTTTTATTTATATTTTAAGAATTGTATTTATTTGTATGTTTTATTTATATTTTAGGATTTGTATTTATTTGCATGTTTTATTTATATTTTAAGAATTGTATTTATTTGCATGTTTTATTTATATTTTAAGAATTGTATATATTTGCATGTTTTATTTATATTTTAAGAATTGTATTTATTTTCATGTTTTATTTATATTTTAAGATTTGTATTTATTTACATGTTTTATTTATAATTTAGAATTGTATTTATTTGCATGTTTTATTTAAATTTTAAGACTTGTATTTATTTGTATGTTTTATTTATATTTTAAGAATTGTATTTATTTGCATGTATTTTTTAAATTTTAAGAATTGTATTTATTTGCATGTTTTTTGTATATTTTAAGAATTGTATTTATTTGCATGTTTTATTTATATTTTAAGATTTGTATTTATTTGCATGTTTTATTTATATTTTAGGATTTGTATTTATTTGCATGTTTTATTTATATTTTACGATTTTTATTTATTTGCATGTTTTATTTATATTTTAAGAATTGTATTTATTTGCATGTTTTATTTATATTTCAAGATTTGTATTTATTTGCAGGTTTTATTTATATTTTAAGAATTGTATTTATTTGCATGTTTTATTTATATTTTAAGATTTGTATTTATTTGCATGTTTTATTTATATTTTAAGATTTGTATTTATTTGTATGCTGTATTTATATTTAAAGATTTGTATTTATTTGCATGTTTTTTTTATATTTTAAGATTTGTATTTATTTGCATGTTTTATTTATATTTTAAGAATTGTATTTATTTGCATGTTTTATTTATATTTTAAGAATTGTATTTATTTGCATGTTTTATTTATATGTTAAGATTTGTATTTATTTGCATGTTTTATTTATATTTAAAGATTTGTATTTATTTGCATGTTTTATTTATATTTTAAGATTTATATTTACTTGTATTTTTATTTATATTTTAAGATTTGTATTTATTTGCATGTTTTATTTATATTTTAAGAATTGTATTTATTTTATGTTTTATTTATATTTTAAGAATTGTATTTATTTGCATGTTTTATTTATATTTTAAGACTTGTATTTATTTGCATGTTTTATTTATATTTTAAGAATTGTATTTTTTTGCATGTTTTATTTATATTTTAAGAATTGTATTTATTTGCCTGTTTTATTTATATTTTAAGAATTGTATTTATTTGCATGTTTTATTTATATTTTAAGAATTGTATTTATTTGCATGTTTTATTTATATTTTAAGAATTGTATTTATTTGTATGTTTTATTTATATTTTAGGATTTCTATGTATTTGCATGTTTTATTTATATTTTAAGAATTGTATTTATTTGCATGTTTTATTTATATTTTAAGAATTGTATTTGATTGCATGTTTTATTTATATTTTAAGATTTGTATTTATTTGCATGTTTTATTTATATTTTAGGAATTGTATTTATTTGCATGTTTTATTTCTATTTTAAGAATTGTATTTATTTGCATGTTTTATTTATATTTTAAGATTTGTATTTGCATGTTTTATTTATATTTTAAGATTTGTATTTATTTGTATGCTTTATTTATATTTAAAGATTGGTATTTATTGGCATGTTTTATGTATATTTTAGGATTTGTTTTTATTTGCATGTTTTATTTATATTTTAAGATTTGTATTTATTTGTATGTTTTATTTATATTTTAAGATTTGTATTTATTTGCATGTTTTATTTATATTTTAGGAATTGTATTTATTTGCATGTTTTATTTATATTTTAAGAATTGTATTTATTTGCATGTTTTATTTATATTTTAAGATTTGTATTTGCATGTTTTATTTATATTTTAAGATTTGTATTTATTTGTATGCTTTATTTATATTTAAAGATTGGTATTTATTGGCATGTTTTATGTATATTTTAGGATTTGTATTTATTTGCATGGTTTATTTATATTTTAAGATTTGTATTTATTTGTATGTTTTATTTATATTTTTAGATTTGTATTTATTTGCATGTTTTATTTATATTTTAAGATTTGTATTTATTTGCATGTTTTATTTATATTTTAAGATTTGTATTTATTTGCATGTTTTATTTATATTTTAAGATTTGTATTTATTTGCATGTTTTATTTATATTTTAAGAATTGTATTTATTTGCATGTTTTATTTATATTGTAAGAATTGTATTTATTTGTATTTTTATTTATATTTTAAGATTTGTATTTATTTACATGTTTTATGTATTATTTAGAATTGTATTTATTTGCATGTTTTATTTAAATTTTAGGATTTGTATTTATTTGTATGTTTTATTTATATTTTAAGAATTGTATTTATTTGTATGTTTTTTTTATATTTTTAGAATTGTATTTATTTGCAAGTTTTTTGTATATTTTAAGAATTGTATTTATTTGCATGTTTTATTTATATTTTAGGATTTGTATTTATGTGCATGTTTTATTTATATTTTAGGATTTGTATTTATTTGCATGTTTTATTTATATTGTACGATTTGTATTTATTTTCATGTTTTATTTATATTTTAAGAATTGTATTTATTTGCATGTTTTATTTATATTTTAAGAATTGTATTTATTTGCATGTTTTATTAATATTTTAAGAATTGTATTTATTTGCATGTTGTATTTATATTTTTAGAATTGTATTGATTTGCATGTTTTATTTATATTTTAAGAATTGTATTTATTTGCATGTTTTATTTATATTTTAAGAATTGTATTTATTTGCATGTTTTATTTATATTTTAAGATTTGTATTTATTTGCATGTTTTATTTGTATTTTAAGAATTGTATTTATTTGCATGTTTTATTTATATTTTAAGATTTGTATTTATTTGCATGTTTTATTTATATTTTAAGATTTGTATTTATTTGTATGCTGTATTTATATTTAAAGATTTGTATTTATTTGCATGTTTTATTTATATTTTAAGATTTGTATTTATTTGCATGTTTTATTTATATTTTAAGATTTGTATTTATTTGTATGTTTTATTTATATTTTAAGATTTGTATTTATTTGTATGTTTTATTTATATTTTAAGAATTGTATTTATTTGCATGTTTAATTTATATTTTAAGATTTGTATTTATTTGCATGTTTTATTTATATTTTAAGATTTGTATTTATTTGCATGTTTTATTTATATTTTAAGATTTGTATTTATTTGCATGTTTAATTTATATTTTAAGATTTGTATTTATTTGTATGCTGTATTTATATTTAAAGATTTGTATTTATTTGCATGTTTTATTTATATTTTAAGATTTGTATTTATTTGCATGTTTTATTTATATTTTAAGATTTGTATTTATTTGTATGTTTTATTTATATTTTAAGATTTGTATTTATTTGTATGTTTTATTTATATTTTAAGAATTGTATTTATTTTCATGTTTAATTTATATTTTAAGAATTGTATTTATTTGCATGTTTAATTTATATTTTAAGAATTGTATTTATTTGCATGTTTTATTTATATTTTAAGATTTGTATTTATTTGCATGTTTTATTTATATTTTAAGATTTGTATTTATTTGTATGCTGTATTTATATTTAAAGATTTGTATTTATTTGCATGTTTTATTTATATTTTAAGATTTGTATTTATTTGCATGTTTTATTTATATTTTAAGATTTGTATTTATTTGTATGTTTTATTTATATTTTAAGATTTGTATTTATTTGCATATTTTATTTATATTTTAAGATTTGTATTTATTTGCATGTTTTATTTATATTTTAAGATTTGTATTTATTTGTATTTTTATTTATATTTTAAGATTTGTATTTATTTGCATGTTTTATTTATATTTTAATAATTGTATTTATTTTCATGTTTTATTTATATTTTAAGAATTGTATTTATTTACATGTTTTATTTATAATTTAGAATTGTATTTATTTGCATGTTTTATTTAAATTTTAAGAATTGTATTTATTTGTATGTTTTATTTATATTTTAAGAATTGTATTTATTTGCATGTTTTTTGTATATTTTAAGAATTGTATTTATTTGAATGTTTTTTGTATATTTTAAGAATTGTATTTATTTGAATGTTTTATTTATATTTTACGATTTGTATTTATTTTCATGTTTTATTTATATTTTAAGAATTGTATTTATTTGCATGTTTTATTTATATTTTAAGAATTGTATTTATTTGCATGTTTTTTGTATATTTTAAGAATTGTATTTATTTGCATGTTTTATTTATATTTTAGGATTTGTATTTATTTGCATGTTTTATTTATATTTTACGATTTGTATTTATTTTCATGTTTGATTTATATTTTAAGAATTGTATTTATTTGCATGTTTTATTTATATTTTAAGAATTGTATTTATTTGCATGTTTTATTAATATTTTAAGAATTGTATTTATTTGCATGTTTTATTTATATTTTAAGAATTGTATTGATTTGCATGTTTTATTTATATTTTAAGAATTGTATTTATTTGCATGTTTTATTTATATTTTAAGAATTTTATTTATTTGCATGTTTTATTTATATTTTACGATTTGTATTTATTTGCATGTTTTATTTATATTTTAAGATTTGTATTTATTTGTATGCTTTATTTATAATTTAAGATTTGTATTTATTTGCATGTTTTATTTATATTTTAAGATTTGTATTTATTTGCATGTTTTATTTATATTTTAAGATTTGTATTTATTTGTATGTTTTATTTATATTTTAAGATTTGTATTTATTTGCATATTTTATTTATATTTTAAGATTTGTATTTATTTGCATGTTTTATTTATATTTTAAGAATTGTATTTATTTTCATGTTTTATTTATATTTTAAGAATTGTATTTATTTACATGTTTTATTTATAATTTAGAATTGTATTTATTTGCATGTTTTATTTAAATTTTAAGAATTGTATTTAATTGTATGTTTTATTAATATTTTAAGAATTGTATTTATTTGCATGTTTTATGTATATTTTAAACATTGTATTTATATGCCTGTTTTTTGTATATTTTAAGAATTGTATTTATTTGAATGTTTTATTTATATTTAAGGATTTGTATTTATTTGCATGTTTTATTTATATTTTAGGATATTTATTTATTTGCATGTTTTATTTATATTTTACGATTTATATTTTTTTGTATGTTTTATTTATATTTTAAGAATTGTATTTATTTGCATGTTTTATTTATATTTAAAGAATTGTATTTATTTGCATGTTTTATTTATATTTTAAGAATTGTATTTATTTGCATTTTTTATTTCTATTTTAAGAATTGTATTTATTTGCATGTTTTATTTATATTTTAAGAATTGTATTTATTTGCATGTTTTGTTTATATTTTAAGAATTGTATTTATTTGTATGTTTTATTTATATTTTAGGATTTGTATTTATTTGCATGTTTTATTTATATTTTAAGAATTGTATTTATTTGCATGTTTTATTTATATTTTAAGAATTGTATTTATTTGCATGTGTTATTTATATTTTAAGATTTGTATTTATTTGCATGTTTTATTTATATTTTAAGATTTTTATATATTTGTATGTTTTATTTATATTTTAATATTTGTATTTATTTGCATATTTTATTTATATTTCAAGAATTGTATTTATTTGCATGTTTTATTTATATTTTAAGATTGGTATTTATTTGTATTTTTATTTTTATTTTAAGATTTGTATTTATTTGCATGTTTTATGTATATTTTAAGAATTGTATTTATTTGCATGTTTTATTTATATTTTAAGAATTGTATTTATTTGCATGTTTTATTTATATGTTAAGATTTGTATTTATTTGTATGTTTTATTTATATTTTAAGAATTGTATTTATTTTCATGTTTTATTTATATTTTAAGAATTGTATTTATTTTCATGTTTTATTTATATTTTAAGAATTGTATTTATTTGTATTTTTATTTATATTTTAAGAATTGTATTTATTTGTATGTTTTATTTATATTTTAAGAATTTTATTTATTTGCATGTTTTTTTTATATTTTAAGAATTGTATTTATTTGCATGTTTTTTGTATATTTTAAGAATTGTATTTATTTGCATGATTTATTTATATTTTAAGAATTGTATGTATTTGCACGTTTTATTTATATTTTAAGAATTGTATTTTTTTGCATGTTTTATTTATATTTTAAGAATTGTATTTATTTGCATGTTCTATTTATATTTTAAGAATTGTATTTATTTGCATGTTTTATTTATATTTGACGAATTGTATTTATTTGCATGTTTTTTGTATATTTTAAGAATTGTATTTATTTGCATGTTTTATTTATATTTTAAGAATTGTATTTATTTGCATGTTTTATTTATATTTTAAGATTTGTATTTATTTGTATTTTTATTTATATTTTAAGAATTGTATTTATTTTTATGTTTTATTTATATTTTAAGAATTGTATTTATTTTTATGTTTTATTTATATTTTAAGAATTGTATTTATTTGCATGTTTTTTTTATATTTTAAGAATTGTATTTATTTGCATGTTTTATTTATATTTTAAGAATTGTATCTATTTGCATGTTTTATTTATATTTTAAGTGTTGTATTTATTTGCATGTTTTATTCATATTTTAAGAGTTGTATTTATTTGCATGTTTTATGTTTATTATAAGAATTGTATTTATTTGCATGTTTTATTTATATTTTAAGAATTGTATTTATTTGCATGTTTTATTTATATTTTAAGATTTGTATTTATTTGCATGTTTTATTTATATTTTGAGATTTGTATTTATTTGTATGTTTTATTTATATTTTAAGATTTGTATTTATTTGCATGTTTTATTTATATTTTAAGAATTGTATTTAGTTGCATGTTTTATTTATATTTTAAGAATTGTATTTATTTGTATTTTTATTTATATTTTAAGACTTGTATTTAGTTGTATGTTTTTTTATATTTCAAGAATTGTATTTATTTGCATGTTGTATTTATATTTTAAGAATTGTATTTCTTTGCATGTTTTATTTATATTTTAAGATTTGTATTTATTTGTATGTTTTATTTATAATTTAGATTTGTATTTATTTGCATGTTTTATTTATATTTTAAGATTTGTATTTATTTGCATGTTTTATTTATATTTTAAGATTTGTATTTATTTGCATGTTTTATTTATATTTTAAGATTTGTATTTATTTGCATATTTTATTTATATTTTAAGATTTGTATTTATTTGCATGTTTTATTTATATTTTAATAATTGTATTTATTTTCATGTTTTATTTATATTTTAAGAATTGTATTTATTTACATGTTTTATTTATAATTTAGAATTGTATTTATTTGCATGTTTTATTTAAATTTTAAGAATTGTATTTATTTGTATGTTTTATTTATATTTTAAGAATTGTATTTATTTGCATGTTTTTTGTATATTTTAAGAATTGTATTTATTTGAATGTTTTTTGTATATTTTAAGAATTGTATTTATTTGAATGTTTTATTTATATTTTACGATTTGTATTTATTTTCATGTTTGATTTATATTTTAAGAATTGTATTTATTTGCATGTTTTATTTATATTTTAAGAATTGTATTTATTTGCATGTTTTATTTATATTTTAAGAATTGTATTTATTTGTATGTTTTATTTATATTTTAGGATTTGTATTTATTTGCATGTTTTATTTATATTTTAAGAATTGTATTTATTTGCATGTTTTATATATATTTTAAGAATTGTATTTATTTGCATGTTTTTTGTATATTTTAAGAATTGTATTTATTTGCATGTTTTATTTATATTTTAGGATTTGTATTTATTTGCATGTTTTATTTATATTTTACGATTTGTATTTATTTTCATGTATGATTTATATTTTAAGAATTGTATTTATTTGCATGTTTTATTTATATTTTAAGAATTGTATTTATTTGCATGTTTTATTAATATTTTAAGAATTGTATTTATTTGCATGTTTTATTTATATTTTACGATTTGTATTTATTTGCATGTTTTATTTATATTTTAAGATTTGTATTTATTTGTATGCTTTTTTTATAATTTAAGATTTGTATTTATTTGCATGTTTTATTTATATTTTAAGATTTGTATTTATTTGCATGTTTTATTTATATTTTAAGATTTGTATTTATTTGCATATTTTATTTATATTTTAAGATTTGTATTTATTTGCATGTTTTATTTATATTTTAAGATTTGTATTTATTTGTATTTTTATTTATATTTTAAGGTTTGTATTTATTTGCATGTTTTATTTATATTTTAAGATTTGTATTTATTTGCATGTTTTATTTATATTTTAAGAATTGTATTTATTTTCATGTTTTATTTATATTTTAAGAATTGTATTTATTTACATGTTTTATTTATAATTTAGAATTGTATTTATTTGCATGTTTTATTTGAATTTTAAGAATTGTATTTAATTGTATGTTTTATTAATATTTTAATATTTGTATTTATTTGCATGTTTTATTAATATTTTAAGATTTGTATTTATTTGTATGTTTTATTTATATTTTAAGATTTGTATTTATTTGCATATTTTATTTATATTTTAAGATTTGTATTTATTTGCATGTTTTATTACTATTTTAAGATTTGTATTTATTTGCATGTTTTATTTATATTTTAAGAATTGTATTTATTTGCATGTTTTATTTATATTTTAAGATTTGTATTTATTTGTATGCTTTATTTATATTTTAAGATTTGTATTTATTTTTATGTTTTATTTATATTTTCAGAATTGTATTTATTTTCATGTTTTATTTATATTTTAAGAATTGTATTTATTTGCATGTTTTATTTATATTTTAAGAATTGTATTTATTTGTATGTTTTATTTATATTTTAAGAATTGTATTTATTTGTATGTTTTATTTATATTTTAAGAATTGTATTTATTTTCATGTTTTATTTATATTTTAAGAATTGTATTTGTTTGTATTTTTATTTATATTTTAAGAATTGTATTTATTTTTATGTTTTATTTATATTTTACGATTTGTATTTATTTGCATGTTTTATTTATATTTTAAGAATTGTATTTATATTCATGTTTTATTTATATTTTAAGAATTGTATTTATTTACATGTTTTATTTATAATTTAGAATTGTATTTATTTGCATGTTTTATTCAAATTTTACGAATTGTATTTATTTGTATGTTTTATTTATATTTTAAGACTTGTTTTTGTTTGCATGTTTTTTTTTATATTTTAAGAATTGTATTTATTTGCATGTTTTTTGTATATTTTAAGAATTGTATTTATTTGAATGTTTTATTTATATTTTAGGATTTGTATTTATTTGCATGTTTTATTTATATTTTAGGATTTGTATTTATTTGCATGTTTTATTTATATTTTAAGAATTGTATTTATTTGCATGTTTTATGTATATTTGAAGAATTGTATTAATTTGCATGTTTTATTTATATTTTAAGAATTGTATTTATTTGCATGTTTTATTTATTTTTTTTAGAATTGTATTTATTTGCATGTTTTGTTTATATTTTAAGAATTGTATTTATTTGCATGTTTTATTTATATTTTAGGATTTGTATTTATTTGTATGTTTTATTTATATTTTAAGATTTGTATTTATTTGTATGCTTTATTTATATTTTAAGAATTGTATTTATTTGCATGTTTTATTTATATTTTAAGATTTGTATGTATTTACATGTTTTATTTATATTTTAAGATTTGTATTTATTAGTATGTTTTATTTATATTTTAAGATTTGTATTTATTTGCATATTTTATTTATGTTTTAAGATTTGTATTTATTTGCATGTTTTATTTATATTTCAAGATTTGTATTTATTTGTATTTTTATTTATATTTTAAGAATTGTATTTATTTTTATGTTTTATTTATATTTTAAGAATTGTATTTATTTTCATGTTTTATTTATATTTTAAGAATTGTATTTATTTGTATTTTTGTTTATATTTTAAGAATTGTATTTATTTGCATGTTTTATTTATATTTTAAGAATTGTATCTATTTGCATGTTTTATTTATATTTTAAGTGTTGTATTTATTTGCATGTTTTATTCATATTTTAAGAGTTGTATTTATTTGCATGTTTTATGTTTATTATAAGAATTGTATTTATTTGCATGTTTTATTTATATTTTAAGAATTGTATTTATTTGCATGTTTTATTTATATTTTAAGATTTGTATTTATTTGCATGTTTTATTTATATTTTGAGATTTGTATTTATTTGTATGTTTTATTTATATTTTAAGAATTGTATTTATTTGCATGTTTTATTTATATTTTAAGAATTGTATTTAGTTGCATGTTTTATTTATATTTTAAGAATTGTATTTATTTGTATTTTTATTTATATTTTAAGACTTGTATTTAGTTGCATGTTTTTTTATATTTCAAGAATTGTATTTATTTGCATGTTGTATTTATATTTTAAGAATTGTATTTCTTTGCATGTTTTATTTATATTTTAAGATTTGTATTTATTTGTATGTTTTATTTATAATTTAGATTTGTATTTATTTGCATGTTTTATTTATATTTTAAGATTTGTATTTATTTGCATGTTTTATTTATATTTTAAGATTTGTATTTATTTGTATGTTTTATTTATATTTTAAGATTTGTATTTATTTGCATATTTTATTTATATTTTAAGATTTGTATTTATTTGCATGTTTTATTTATATTTTAAGATTTGTATTTATTTGTATTTTTATTTATATTTTAAGATTTGTATTTATTTGCATGTTTTATTTATATTTTAATAATTGTATTTATTTTCATGTTTTATTTATATTTTAAGAATTGTATTTATTTACATGTTTTATTTATAATTTAGAATTGTATTTATTTGCATGTTTTATTTAAATTTTAAGAATTGTATTTATTTGTATGTTTTATTTATATTTTAAGAATTGTATTTATTTGCATGTTTTTTGTATATTTTAAGAATTGTATTTATTTGAATGTTTTTTGTATATTTTAAGAATTGTATTTATTTGAATGTTTTATTTATATTTTACGATTTGTATTTATTTTCATGTTTGATTTATATTTTAAGAATTGTATTTATTTGCATGTTTTATTTATATTTTAAGAATTGTATTTATTTGCATGTTTTATTTATATTTTAAGAATTGTATTTATTTGTATGTTTTATTTATATTTTAGGATTTGTATTTATTTGCATGTTTTATTTATATTTTAAGAATTGTATTTATTTGCATGTTTTATATATATTTTAAGAATTGTATTTATTTGCATGTTTTTTGTATATTTTAAGAATTGTATTTATTTGCATGTTTTATTTATATTTTAGGATTTGTATTTATTTGCATGTTTTATTTATATTTTACGATTTGTATTTATTTTCATGTATGATTTATATTTTAAGAATTGTATTTATTTGCATGTTTTATTTATATTATAAGAATTGTATTTATTTGCATGTTTTATTAATATTTTAAGAATTGTATTTATTTGCATGTTTTATTTATATTTTTAGAATTGTATTGATTTGCATGTTTTATTTATATTTTAAGAATTGTATTTATTTGCATGTTTTATTTATATTTTAAGAATTTTATTTATTTGCATGTTTTATATATATTTTACGATTTGTATTTATTTGCATGTTTTATTTATATTTTAAGATTTGTATTTATTTGTATGTTTTTTTTATAATTTAAGATTTGTATTTATTTGCATGTTTTATTTATATTTTAAGATTTGTATTTATTTGCATGTTTTATTTATATTTTAAGATTTGTATTTATTTGCATATTTTATTTATATTTTAAGATTTGTATTTATTTGCATGTTTTATTTATATTTTAAGATTTGTATTTATTTGTATTTTTATTTATATTTTAAGGTTTGTATTTATTTGCATGTTTTATTTATATTTTAAGATTTGTATTTATTTGCATGTTTTATTTATATTTTAAGAATTGTATTTATTTTCATGTTTTATTTATATTTTAAGAATTGTATTTATTTACATGTTTTATTTATAATTTAGAATTGTATTTATTTGCATGTTTTATTTGAATTTTAAGAATTGTATTTAATTGTATGTTTTATTAATATTTTAATATTTGTATTTATTTGCATGTTTTATTAATATTTTAAGATTTGTATTTATTTGTATGTTTTATTTATATTTTAAGATTTGTATTTATTTGCATATTTTATTTATATTTTAAGATTTGTATTTATTTGCATGTTTTATTTATATTTTAAGATTTGTATTTATTGGTATTTTTATTTATATTTTAAGATTTGTATTTATTTGCATGTTTTATTTATATTTTAAGATTTGTATTTATTTGTATGCTTTATTTATATTTTAAGATTTGTATTTATTTTTATGTTTTATTTATATTTTCAGAATTGTATTTATTTTCATGTTTTATTTATATTTTAAGAATTGTATTTATTTGCATGTTTTATTTATATTTTAAGAATTGTATTTATTTGTATGTTTTATTTATATTTTAAGAATTGTATTTATTTGTATGTTTTATTTATATTTTAAGAATTGTATTTATTTTCATGTTTTATTTATATTTTAAGAATTGTATTTGTTTGTATTTTTATTTATATTTTAAGAATTGTATTTATTTTTATGTTTTATTTATATTTTACGATTTGTATTTATTTGCATGTTTTATTTATATTTTAAGAATTGTATTTATATTCATGTTTTATTTATATTTTAAGAATTGTATTTATTTACATGTTTTATTTATAATTTAGAATTGTATTTATTTGCATGTTTTATTCAAATTTTACGAATTGTATTTATTTGTATGTTTTATTTATATTTTAAGACTTGTATTTATTTGCATGTTTTTTTTTATATTTTAAGAATTGTATTTATTTGCATGTTTTTTGTATATTTTAAGAATTGTATTTATTTGAATGTTTTATTTATATTTTAGGATTTGTATTTATTTGCATGTTTTATTTATATTTTAGGATTTGTATTTATTTGCATGTTTTATTTATATTTTAAGAATTGTATTTATTTGCATGCTTTATGTATATTTGAAGAATTGTATTAATTTGCATGTTTTATTTATATTTTAAGAATTGTATTTATTTGCATCTTTTATTTATTTTTTTTAGAATTGTATTTATTTGCATGTTTTGTTTATATTTTAAGAATTGTATTTATTTGCATGTTTTATTTATATTTTAGGATTTGTATTTATTTGCATGTTTTATTTATATTTTAAGATTTGTATTTATTTGTATGCTTTATTTATATTTTAAGAATTGTATTTATTTGCATGTTTTATTTATATTTTAAGATTTGTATGTATTTACATGTTTTATTTATATTTTAAGATTTGTATTTATTAGTATGTTTTATTTATATTTTAAGATTTGTATTTATTTGCATATTTTATTTATGTTTTAAGATTTGTATTTATTTGCATGTTTTATTTATATTTCAAGATTTGTATTTATTTGTATTTTTATTTATATTTTAAGATTTGTATTTATTTGTATGCTTTATTTATATTTTAAGATTTGTATTTATTTTTATGTTTTATTTATATTTTCAGAATTGTATTTATTTTCATGTTTTATTTATATTTTAAGAATTGTATTTATTTGCATGTTTTATTTATATTTTAAGAATTGTATTTATTTGCATGTTTTATTTATATTTTAAGAATTGTATTTATTTTCATGTTTTATTTATATGTTAAGAATTGTATTTATTTGTATGTTTTATTTATATTTTAAGATTTGTATTTATTTGTATTTTTATTTATATTTTAAGAATTGTATTTATTTTTATGTTTTATTTATATTTTAAGATTTGTATTTATTTGCATGTTTTATTTATATTTTAAGAATTGTATTTATTTTCATGTTTTATTTATATTTTAAGAATTGTATTTATTTACATGTTTTATTTCTAATTTAGAATTGTATTTATTTGCATGTTTTATTTAAATTTTAAGAATTGTATTTATTTGTATGTTTTATTTATATTTTAAGAATTGTATTTATTTGCATGTTTTATTTATATTTTAAGAATTGTATTTATTTGCATGTTTTATTTATATTTTAAGAATTGTATTTATTTTTATGTTTTATTTATATTTTAAGAATTGTATTTATTTGCATGTTTTTTGTATATTTTAAGATTTGTATTTATTTGCATGTTTTATTTATATTTTAAGGTTTGTATTTATTTGTATGCTTTATTTATATTTTAAGATTTGTATTTATTTGCATGTTTTATTTATATTTTAAGAATTGTATTTTTTTGCATGTTTTAGTTATATTTTAAGAATTGTATTTATTTGCATGTTTTATTTATATTTTAAGAATTGTATTTATTTGCATGTTTTATTTATATTTTAAGAATTGTATTTATTTTCATGTTTTATTTATATTTTAAGATTTGTATTTGCATGTTTTATTTATATTTTAAGATTTGTATTTATTTGTATGCTTTATTTATATTTAAAGATTTGTATTTATTGGCATGTTTTATGTATATGTTAGGATTTGTATTTATTTGCATGTTTTATTTGTATTTTAAGATTTGTATTTATTTGTATGTTTTATTTATATTTTAAGATTTGTATTTATTTGCATGTTTTATTTATATTTTAAGATTTGTATTTATTTGCATGTTTTATTTAAATTTTAAGAATTGTATTTATTTGTATGTTTTATTTATATTTTAAGATTTGTATTTATTTGCATGTTTTATTTATATTTTAAGAATTGTATTTATTTTCATGTTTTATTTATATTTTAAGAATTGTATTTATTTACATGTTCTATTTATAATTTAGAATTGTATTTATTTGCATGTTTTATTTAAATTTTAAGAATTGTATTTATTTGTATGTTTTATTTATATTTTAAGAATTGTATTTATTTGCATGTTTTATTTATATTTTAAGAATTGTATTTATTTGCATGTATTATTTATATTTTAAGAATTGTATTTATTTTTATGTTTTATTTATATTTTAAGAATTGTATTTATTTGCATGTTTTATTTATATTTTAAGATTTGTATTTATTTGCATGTTTTATTTATATTTTAAGATTTGTATTTATTTGTATGCTTTATTTATCTTTTAAGATTTGTATTTATTTGCATGTTTTATTAATATTTTAAGAATTGTATTTATTTGCATGTTGTATTAATATTTTAAGATTTGTATTTATTTGTATGTTTTATTTATATTTTAAGATTTGTATTTATTTGCATATTTTATTTATATTTTAAGATTTGTATTTATTTGCATGTTTTATTTATATTTTAAGATTTGTATTTATTGGTATTTTTATTTATATTTTAAGATTTGTATTTATTTGCATGTTTTATTTATATTTTAAGATTTGTATTTATTTGTATGCTTTATTTATATTTTAAGATTTGTATTTATTTTTATGTTTTATTTATATTTTCAGAATTGTATTTATTTTCATGGTTTATTTATATTTTAAGAATTGTATTTATTTGCATGTTTTATTTATATTTTAAGAATTGTATTTATTTGTATGTTTTATTTATATTTTAAGAATTGTATTTTTTTCATGTTTTATATATATTTTAAGAATTGTATTTATTTTCATGTTTTATTTATATTTTAAGAATTGTATGATTTGTATTTTTATTTGTATTTTAAGAATTGTATTTATTTGCATGTTTTATTTATATTTTAAGATTTGTATTTATTTGCATGTTTTATTTATATTTTAAGAATTGTATTTATTTTCATGTTTTATTTATATTTTAAGAATTGTATTTATTTGCATGTTTTATTTATATTTTAAGATTTGTATTTATTTGCATGTTTTATTTAAATTTTACGAATTGTATTTATTTGTATGTTTTATTTATATTTTAAGAATTGTATTTATTGTCATGTTTTTTTTAATTTTAAGAATTGTATTTATTTGCATGTTTTTTGTATATTTTAAGAATTGTATTTATTTGAATGTTTTATTTATATTTTAGGATTTGTATTTATTTGTATGTTTTATTTATATTTTAGGATTTGTATTTATTTGCATGTTTTATTTATATTTTACGATTTGTATTTATTTTCATGTTTTATTTATATTTTAAGAATTGTATTTATTTGCATGTTTTATTTATATTTTAAGAATTGTATTTATTTGCATGTTTTATTTATATTTTAAGAATTGTATTTATTTGCATGTTTTATTTATATTTTAAGAATTGTATTTATTTGCATGTTTTATTTATATTTTAAGAATTGTATTTATTTGCATGTTTTATTTATATTTTAAGATTTGTATTTATTGGTATTTTTATTTATATTTTAAGATTTGTATTTATTTGCATGTTTTATTTATATTTTAAGATTTGTATTTATTTGTATGCTTTATTTATATTTTAAGATTTGTATTTATTTTTATGTTTTATTTATATTTTCAGAATTGTATTTATTTTCATGTTTTATTTATATTTTAAGAATTGTATTTATTTGCATGTTTTATTTATATTTTAAGATTTGTATTTATTTGCATGTTTTATTTAAATTTTACGAATTGTATTTATTTGTATGTTTTATTTATATTTTAAGAATTGTATTTATTTGCATGTTTTTTTATATTTTAAGAATTGTATTTATTTGCATGTTTTTTGTATATTTTAAGAATTGTATTTATTTTAACGTTTTATTTATATTTTAGGATTTGTATTTATTTGCATGTTTTATTTATATATTAGGATTTGTATTTATTTGCATGTTTTATTTATATTTTACGATTTGTATTTATTTTCATGTTTTATTTATATTTTAAGAATTGTATTTATTTGCATGTTTTATTTATATTTTAAGAATTGTATTTATTTGCATGTTTTATTTATATTTTAAGAATTGTATTTATTTGCATGTTTTATTTATATTTTAAGAATTGTATTTATTTGCATGTTTTATTTATATTTTAAGAATTGTATTTATTTGCATGTTTTATTTATATTTTAAGATTTGTATTTATTTGTATGTTTTATTTATATTTTAGGATTTGTATTTATTTGCATGTTTTATTTATATTTTAAGAATTGTATTTATTTGCATGTTTTATTTATATTTTAAGAATTGTATTTATTTGCATGTTTTATTTATATTTTAAGAATTGTATTTGTTTGTATTTTTATTTATATTTTAAGAATTGTATTTATTTTTATGTTTTATTTATATTTTACGATTTGTATTTATTTGCATGTTTTATTTATATTTTAAGAATTGTATTTATATTCATGTTTTATTTATATTTTAAGAATTGTATTTATTTACATGTTTTATTTATAATTTAGAATTGTATTTATTTGCATGTTTTATTCAAATTTTACGAATTGTATTTATTTGTATGTTTTATTTATATTTTAAGACTTGTATTTATTTGCATGTTTTTTTTTATATTTTAAGAATTGTATTTATTTGCATGTTTTTTGTATATTTTAAGAATTGTATTTATTTGAATGTTTTATTTATATTTTAGGATTTGTATTTATTTGCATGTTTTATTTATATTTTAGGATTTGTATTTATTTGCATGTTTTATTTATATTTTAAGAATTGTATTTATTTGCATGTTTTATGTATATTTGAAGAATTGTATTAATTTGCATGTTTTATTTATATTTTAAGAATTGTATTTATTTGCATGTTTTATTTATATTTTAAGAATTGTATTTTTTTGCATGTTTTGTTTATATTTTAAGAATTGTATTTATTTGCATGTTTTATTTATATTTTAGGATTTGTATTTATTTGCATGTTTTATTTATATTTTAAGATTTGTATTTATTTGTATGCTTTATTTATATTTTAAGAATTGTATTTATTTGCATGTTTTATTTATATTTTAAGATTTGTATGTATTTACATGTTTTATTTATATTTTAAGATTTGTATTTATTAGTATGTTTTATTTATATTTTAAGATTTGTATTTATTTGCATATTTTATTTATGTTTTAAGATTTGTATTTATTTGCATGTTTTATTTATATTTTAAGATTTGTATTTATTTGTATTTTTATTTATATTTTAAGATTTGTATTTATTTGTATGCTTTATTTATATTTTAAGATTTGTATTTATTTTTATGTTTTATTTATATTTTCAGAATTGTATTTATTTTCATGTTTTATTTATATTTTAAGAATTGTATTTATTTGCATGTTTTATTTATATTTTAGGATTTGTATTTATTTGCATGTTTTATTTATATTTTAAGAATTGTATTTATTTGCATGTTTTATTTATATTTTAAGAATTGTATATATTTGCATGTTTTATTTATATTTTAAGAATTGTATTTATTTTCATGTTTTATTTATATTTTAAGATTTGTATTTATTTACATGTTTTATTTATAATTTAGAATTGTATTTATTTGCATGTTTTATTTAAATTTTAAGACTTGTATTTATTTGTATGTTTTATTTATATTTTAAGAATTGTATTTATTTGCATGTATTTTTTATATTTTAAGAATTGTATTTATTTGCATGTTTTTTGTATATTTTAATAATTGTATTTATTTGCATGTTTTATTTATATTTTAAGATTTGTATTTATTTGCATGTTTTATTTATATTTTAGGATTTGTATTTATTTGCATGTTTTATTTATATTTTACGATTTTTATTTATTTGCATGTTTTATTTATATTTTAAGAATTGTATTTATTTGCATGTTTTATTTATATTTTAAGATTTGTATTTATTTGCAGGTTTTATTTATATTTTAAGAATTGTATTTATTTGCATGTTTTATTTATATTTTAAGATTTGTATTTATTTGCATGTTTTATTTATATTTTAAGATTTGTATTTATTTGTATGCTGTATTTATATTTAAAGATTTGTATTTATTTGCATGTTTTTTTTATATTTTAAGATTTGTATTTATTTGCATGTTTTATTTATATTTTAAGAATTGTATTTATTTGCATGTTTTATTTATATTTTAAGAATTGTATTTATTTGCATGTTTTATTTATATGTTAAGATTTGTATTTATTTGCATGTTTTATTTATATTTAAAGATTTGTATTTATTTGCATGTTTTATTTATATTTTAAGATTTGTATTTACTAGTATTTTTATTTATATTTTAAGATTTGTATTTATTTGCATGTTTTATTTATATTTTAAGAATTGTATTTATTTTATGTTTTATTTATATTTTAAGAATTGTATTTATTTGCATGTTTTATTTATATTTTAAGACTTGTATTTATTTGCATGTTTTATTTATATTTTAAGAATTGTATTTTTTTGCATGTTTTATTTATATTTTAAGAATTGTATTTATTTGCCTGTTTTATTTATATTTTAAGAATTGTATTTATTTGCATGTTTTATTTATATTTTAAGATTTGTATTTATTTGTATTTTTATTTATATTTTAAGAATTGTATTTATTTGTATGTTTTATTTATATTTTAGGATTTCTATGTATTTGCATGTTTTATTTATATTTTAAGAATTGTATTTATTTGCATGTTTTATTTATATTTTAAGAATTGTATTTGATTGCATGTTTTATTTATATTTTAAGATTTGTATTTATTTGCATGTTTTATTTATATTTTAGGAATTGTATTTATTTGCATGTTTTATTTATATTTTAAGAATTGTATTTATTTGCATGTTTTATTTATATTTTAAGATTTGTATTTGCATGTTTTATTTATATTTTAAGATTTGTATTGATTTGTATGCTTTATTTATATTTAAAGATTGGTATTTATTGGCATGTTTTATGTATATTTTAGGATTTGTATTTATTTGCATGTTTTATTTATATTTTAAGATTTGTATTTATTTGTATGTTTTATTTATATTTTAAGATTTGTATTTATTTGCATGTTTTATTTATATTTTAGGAATTGTATTTATTTGCATGTTTTATTTATATTTTAAGAATTGTATTTATTTGCATGTTTTATTTATATTTTAAGATTTGTATTTGCATGTTTTATTTATATTTTAAGATTTGTATTTATTTGTATGCTTTATTTATATTTAAAGATTGGTATTTATTGGCATGTTTTATGTATATTTTAGGATTTGTATTTATTTGCATGGTTTATTTATATTTTAAGATTTGTATTTATTTGTATGTTTTATTTATATTTTAAGATTTGTATTTATTTGCATGTTTTATTTATATTTTAAGATTTGTATTTATTTGCATGTTTTATTTATATTTTAAGATTTGTATTTATTTGCATGTTTTATTTATATTTTAAATTTTGTATTTATTTGCATGTTTTATTTATATTTTAAGAATTGTATTTATTTGCATGTTTTATTTATATTGTAAGAATTGTATTTATTTGTATTTTTATTTATATTTTAAGATTTGTATTTATTTACATGTTTTATGTATTATTTAGAATTGTATTTATTTGCATGTTTTATTTAAATTTTAGGATTTGTATTTATTTGTATGTTTTATTTATATTTTAAGAATTGTATTTATTTGTATGTTTTTTTTATATTTTAAGAATTGTATTTATTTGCAAGTTTTTTGTATATTTTAAGAATTGTATTTATTTGCATGTGTTATTTATATTTTAGGATTTGTATTTATTTGCATGTTTTATTTATATTTTAGGATTTGTATTTATTTGCATGTTTTATTTATATTGTACGATTTGTATTTATTTTCATGTTTTATTTATATTTTAAGAATTGTATTTATTTGCATGTTTTATTTATATTTTAAGAATTGTATTTATTTGCATGTTTTATTAATATTTTAAGAATTGTATTTATTTGCATGTTGTATTTATATTTTTAGAATTGTATTGATTTGCATGTTTTATTTATATTTTAAGAATTGTATTTATTTGCATGTTTTATTTATATTTTAAGAATTGTATTTATTTGCATGTTTTATTTATATTTTAAGATTTGTATTTATTTGCATGTTTTATTTATATTTTAAGAATTGTATTTATTTGCATGTTTTATTTATATTTTAAGATTTGTATTTATTTGCATGTTTTATTTATATTTTAAGATTTGTATTTATTTGTATGCTGTATTTATATTTAAAGATTTGTATTTATTTGCATGTTTTATTTATATTTTAAGATTTGTATTTATTTGCATGTTTTATTTATATTTTAAGATTTGTATTTATTTGTATGTTTTATTTATATTTTAAGATTTGTATTTATTTGTATGTTTTATTTATATTTTAAGAATTGTATTTATTTGCATGTTTAATTTATATTTTAAGATTTGTATTTATTTGCATGTTTTATTTATATTTTAAGATTTGTATTTATTTGCATGTTTTATTTATATTTTAAGATTTGTATTTATTTGCATGTTTAATTAATATTTTAAGATTTGTATTTATTTGTATGCTGTATTTATATTTAAAGATTTGTATTTATTTGCATGTTTTATTTATATTTTAAGATTTGTATTTATTTGCATGTTTTATTTATATTTTAAGATTTGTATTTATTTGTATGTTTTATTTATATTTTAAGATTTGTATTTATTTGCATATTTTATTTATATTTTAAGATTTGTATTTATTTGCATGTTTTATTTATATTTTAAGATTTGTATTTATTTGTATTTTTATTTATATTTTAAGATTTGTATTTATTTGCATGTTTTATTTATATTTTAAGAATTGTATTTATTTTCATGTTTTATTTATATTTTAAGAATTGTATTTATTTACATGTTTTATTTATAATTTAGAATTGTATTTATTTGCATGTTTTATTTAAATTTTAAGAATTGTATTTATTTGTATGTTTTATTTATATTTTAAGAATTGTATTTATTTGCATGTTTTTTGTATATTTTAAGAATTGTATTTATTTGAATGTTTTTTGTATATTTTAAGAATTGTATTTATTTGAATGTTTTATTTATATTTTACGATTTGTATTTATTTTCATGTTTGATTTATATTTTAAGAATTGTATTTATTTGCATGTTTTATTTATATTTTAAGAATTGTATTTATTTGCATGTTTTATTTATATTTTAAGAATTGTATTTATTTGTATGTTTTATTTATATTTTAGGATTTGTATTTATTTGCATGTTTTATTTATATTTTAAGAATTGTATTTATTTGCATGTTTTATTTATATTTTAAGAATTGTATTTATTTGCATGTTTTTTGTATATTTTAAGAATTGTATTTATTTGCATGTTTTATTTATATTTTAGGATTTGTATTTATTTGCATGTTTTATTTATATTTTACGATTTGTATTTATTTTCATGTTTGATTTATATTTTAAGAATTGTATTTATTTGCATGTTTTATTTATATTTTAAGAATTGTATTTATTTGCATGTTTTATTAATATTTTAAGAATTGTATTTATTTGCATGTTTTATTTATATTTAAAGAATTGTATTGATTTGCATGTTTTATTTATATTTTAAGAATTGTATTTATTTGCATGTTTTATTTATATTTTAAGAATTTTATTTATTTGCATGTTTTATTTATATTTTACGATTTGTATTTATTTGCATGTTTTATTTATATTTTAAGATTTGTATTTATTTGTATGCTTTATTTATAATTTAAGATTTGTATTTATTTGCATGTTTTATTTATATTTTAAGATTTGTATTTATTTGCATGTTTTATTTATATTTTAAGATTTGTATTTATTTGTATGTTTTATTTATATTTTAAGATTTGTATTTATTTGCATATTTTATTTATATTTTAAGATTTGTATTTATTTGCATGTTTTATTTATATTTTAAGATTTGTATTTATTTGTATTTTTATTTATATTTTAAGATTTGTATTTATTTGCATGTTTTATTTATATTTTAAGATTTGTATTTATTTGCATGTTTTATTTATATTTTAAGAATTGTATTTATTTTCATGTTTTATTTATATTTTAAGAATTGTATTTATTTACATGTTTTATTTATAATTTAGAATTGTATTTATTTGCATGTTTTATTTAAATTTTAAGAATTGTATTTAATTGTATGTTTTATTAATATTTTAAGAATTGTATTTATTAGCATGTTTTATGTATATTTTAAACATTGTATTTATATGCCTGTTTTTTGTATATTTTAAGAATTGTATTTATTTGAATGTTTTATTTATATTTAAGGATTTGTATTTATTTGCATGTTTTATTTATATTGTAGGATATTTATTTATTTGCATGTTTTATTTATATTTTACGATTTATATTTTTTGTATGTTTTATTTATATTTTAAGAATTGTATTTATTTGCATGTTTTATTTATATTTTAAGAATTGTATTTATTTGCATTTTTTATTTCTATTTTAAGAATTGTATTTATTTGCATGTTTTATTTATATTTTAAGAATTGTATTTATTTGCATGTTTTGTTTATATTTTAAGAATTGTATTTATTTGTATGTTTTATTTATATTTTAGGATTTGTATTTATTTGCATGTTTTATTTATATTTTAAGAATTGTATTTATTTGCATGTTTTATTTATATTTTAAGAATTGTATTTATTTGCATGTGTTATTTATATTTTAAGATTTGTATTTATTTGCATGTTTTATTAATATTTTAAGATTTGTATATATTTGTATGTTTTATTTATATTTTAATATTTGTATTTATTTGCATATTTTATTTATATTTCAAGAATTGTATTTATTTGCATGTTTTATTTATATTTTAAGATTGGTATTTATTTGTATTTTTATTTTTATTTTAAGATTTGTATTTATTTGCATGTTTTATGTATATTTTAAGAATTGTATTTATTTGCATGTTTTATTTATATTTTAAGAATTGTATTTATTTGCATGTTTTATTTATATGTTAAGATTTGTATTTATTTGTATGTTTTATTTATATTTTAAGAATTGTATTTATTTTCATGTTTTATTTATATTTTAAGAATTGTATTTATTTTCATGTTTTATTTATATTTTAAGAATTGTATTTATTTGTATTTTTATTTATATTTTAAGAATTGTATTTATTTTTATGTTTTATTTATATTTTAAGAATTGTATTTATTTGCATGTTTTATTTATATTTTAAGAATTGTATTTATTTTCATGTTTTATTTATATTTTAAGAATTGTATTTATTTACATGTTTTATTTATAATTTAGAATTGTATTTATTTGCATGTTTTATTTAAATTTTAAGAATTGTATTTATTTGTATGTTTTATTTATATTTTAAGAATTTTATTTATTTGCATGTTTTTTTTATATTTTAAGAATTGTATTTATTTGCATGTTTTTTGTATATTTTAAGAATTGTATTTATTTGCATGATTTATTTATATTTTAAGAATTGTATGTATTTGCACGTTTTATTTATATTTTAAGAATTGTATTTTTTTGCATGTTTTATTTATATTTTAAGAATTGTATTTATTTGCATGTTCTATTTATATTTTAAGAATTGTATTTATTTGCATGTTTTATTTATATTTGACGAATTGTATTTATTTGCATGTTTTATTTATATTTTAAGAATTGTATTTATTTGCATGTTTTATTTATATTTTAAGAATTGTATTTATTTGCATGTTTTATTTATATTTTAAGAATTGTATTTATTTGCATGTTTTATTTATATTTTAAGAATTGTATTTATTTGCATGTTTTATTTATATTTTAAGATTTGTATTTATTTGTATTTTTATTTATATTTTAAGATTTGTATTTATTTGCATGTTTTATTTATATTTTAAGAATTGTATTTATTTTCATGTTTAATTTATATTTTAAGAATTGTATTTATTTACATGTTTTATTTATAATTTAGAATTGTATTTATTTGCATGTTTTATTTAAATTTTAAGAATTGTATTTATTTGTATGTTTTATTTATATTTTAAGAATTGTATTTATTTGCATGTTTTTTGTATATTTTAAGAATTGTATTTATTTGAATGTTTTTTGTATATTTTAAGAATTGTATTTATTTGAATGTTTTATTTATATTTTACGATTTGTATTTATTTTCATGTTTGATTTATATTTTAAGAATTGTATTTATTTGCATGTTTTATTTATATTTTAAGAATTGTATTTATTTGCATGTTTTATTTATATTTTAAGAATTGTATTTATTTGTATGTTTTATTTATATTTTAGGATTTGTATTTATTTGCATGTTTTATTTATATTTTAAGAATTGTATTTATTTGCATGTTTTATTTATATTTTAAGAATTGTATTTATTTGCATGTTTTTTGTATATTTTAAGAATTGTATTTATTTGCATGTTTTATTTATATTTTAGGATTTGTATTTATTTGCATGTTTTATTTATATTTTACGATTTGTATTTATTTTCATGTTTGATTTATATTTTAAAAATTGTATTTATTTGCATGTTTTATTTATATTTTAAGAATTGTATTTATTTGCATGTTTTATTAATATTTTAAGAATTGTATTTATTTGCATGTTTTATTTATATTTTAAGAATTGTATTGATTTGCATGTTTTATTTATATTTTAAGAATTGTATTTATTTGCATGTTTTATTTATATTTTAAGAATTTTATTTATTTGCATGTTTTATTTATATTTTACGATTTGTATTTATTTGCATGTTTTATTTATATTTTAAGATTTGTATTTATTTGTATGCTTTATTTATAATTTAAGATTTGTATTTATTTGCATGTTTTATTTATATTTTAAGATTTGTATTTATTTGCATGTTTTATTTATATTTTAAGATTTGTATTTATTTGTATGTTTTATTTATATTTTAAGATTTGTATTTATTTGCATATTTTATTTATATTTTAAGATTTGTATTTATTTGCATGTTTTATTTATATTTTAAGATTTGTATTTATTTGTATTTTTATTTATATTTTAAGATTTGTATTTATTTGCATGTTTTATTTATATTTTAAGATTTGTATTTATTTGCATGTTTTATTTATATTTTAAGAATTGTATTTATTTTCATGTTTTATTTATATTTTAAGAATTGTATTTATTTACATGTTTTATTTATAATTTAGAATTGTATTTATTTGCATGTTTTATGTATATTTTAAACATTGTATTTATATGCCTGTTTTTTGTATATTTTAAGATTTGTATTTATTTGAATGTTTTATTTATATTTAAGGATTTGTATTTATTTGCATGTTTTATTTATATTTTAGGATATTTATTTATTTGCATGTTTTATTTATATTTTACGATTTATATTTTTTTGTATGTTTTATTTATATTTTAAGAATTGTATTTATTTGCATGTTTTATTTATATTTAAAGAATTGTATTTATTTGCATGTTTTATTTATATTTTAAGAATTGTATTTATTTGCATGTTTTATTTCTATTTTAAGAATTGTATTTATTTGCATGTTTTATTTATATTTTAAGAATTGTATTTATTTGCATGTTTTGTTTATATTTTAAGAATTGTATTTATTTGTATGTTTTATTTATATTTTAGGATTTGTATTTATTTGCATGTTTTATTTATATTTTAAGAATTGTATTTATTTGCATGTTTTATTTATATTTTAAGAATTGTATTTATTTGCATGTGTTATTTATATTTTAAGATTTGTATTTATTTGCATGTTTTATTTATATTTTAAGATTTGTATATATTTGTATGTTTTATTTATATTTTAATATTTGTATTTATTTGCATATTTTATTTATATTTCAAGAATTGTATTTATTTGCATGTTTTATTTATATTTTAAGATTGGTATTTATTTGTATTTTTATTTTTATTTTAAGATTTGTATTTATTTGCATGTTTTATGTATATTTTAAGAATTGTATTTATTTGCATGTTTTATTTATATTTTAAGAATTGTATTTATTTGCATGTTTTATTTATATGTTAAGATTTGTATTTATTTGTATGTTTTATTTATATTTTAAGAATTGTATTTATTTTCATGTTTTATTTATATTTTAAGAATTGTATTTATTTTCATGTTTTATTTATATTTTAAGAATTGTATTTATTTGTATTTTTATTTATATTTTAAGAATTGTATTTATTTTTATGTTTTATTTATATTTTAAGAATTGTATTTATTTGCATGTTTTATTTATATTTTAAGAATTGTATTTATTTTCATGTTTTATTTATATTTTAAGAATTGTATTTATTTACATGTTTTATTTATAATTTAGAATTGTATTTATTTGCATGTTTTATTTAAATTTTAAGAATTGTATTTATTTGTATGTTTTATTTATATTTTAAGAATTTTATTTATTTGCATGTTTTTTTTATATTTTAAGAATTGTATTTATTTGCATGTTTTTTGTATATTTTAAGAATTGTATTTATTTTCATGATTTATTTATATTTTAAGAATTGTATGTATTTGCACGTTTTATTTATATTTTAAGAATTGTATTTTTTTGCATGTTTTATTTATATTTTAAGAATTGTATTTATTTGCATGTTCTATTTATATTTTAAGAATTGTATTTATTTGCATGTTTTATTTATATTTGACGAATTGTATTTGGTTGCATGTTTTATTTATATTTTAAGAATTGTATTTATTTGCATGTTTTATTTATATTTTAAGAATTGTATTTATTTGCATGTTTTATTTATATTTTAAGATTTGTATTTATTTGTATTTTTATTTATATTTTAAGAATTGTATTTATTTTTATGTTTTATTTATATTTTAAGAATTGTATTTATTTTCATGTTTTATTTATATTTTAAGAATTGTATTTGTTTGTATTTTTGTTTATATTTTAAGAATTGTATTTATTTGCATGTTTTATTTATATTTTAAGAATTGTATCTATTTGCATGTTTTATTTATATTTTAAGTGTTGTATTTATTTGCATGTTTTATTCATATTTTAAGAGTTGTATTTATTTGCATGTTTTATGATTATTATAAGAATTGTATTTATTTGCATGTTTTATTTATATTTTAAGAATTGTATTTATTTGCATGTTTTATTTATATTTTAAGATTTGTATTTATTTGCATGTTTTATTTTAATTTTGAGATTTGTATTTATTTGTATGTTTTATTTATATTTTAAGATTTGTATTTATTTGCATGTTTTATTTATATTTTAAGAATTGTATTTAGTTGCATGTTTTATTTATATTTTAAGAATTGTATTTATTTGTATTTTTATTTATATTTTAAGACTTGTATTTAGTTGCATGTTTTTTTATATTTCAAGAATTGTATTTATTTGCATGTTGTATTTATATTTTAAGAATTGTATTTCTTTGCATGTTTTATTTATATTTTAAGATTTGTATTTATTTGTATGTTTTATTTATAATTTAGATTTGTATTTATTTGCATGTTTTATTTATATTTTAAGATTTGTATTTATTTGCATGTTTTATTTATATTTTAAGATTTGTATTTATTTGTATGTTTTATTTATATTTTAAGATTTGTATTTATTTGCATATTTTATTTATATTTTAAGAATTGTATTTATTTGTATGTTTTATTTATATTTTAAGATTTGTATTTATTTGTATTTTTATTTATATTTTAAGATTTGTATTTATTTGCATGTTTTATTTATATTTTAATAATTGTATTTATTTTCATGTTTTATTTATATTTTAAGAATTGTATTTATTTACATGTTTTATTTATAATTTAGAATTGTATTTATTTGCATGTTTTATTTAAATTTTAAGAATTGTATTTATTTGTATGTTTTATTTATATTTTAAGAATTGTATTTATTTGCATGTTTTTGTATATTTTAAGAATTGTATTTATTTGAATGTTTTTTGTATATTTCAAGAATTGTATTTATTTGAATGTTTTATTTATATTTTACGATTTGTATTTATTTGCATGTTTTATTTATATTTTAAGAATTGTATTTATTTGCATGTTTTATTTATATTTTAAGAATTGTATTTATTTGCATGTTTTATTTATAT
Organism: Euprymna scolopes; assembly: GCF_053919585.1. Classification (NCBI taxonomy): domain Eukaryota; kingdom Metazoa; phylum Mollusca; class Cephalopoda; order Sepiida; family Sepiolidae; genus Euprymna; species Euprymna scolopes. The sequence continues at coordinate 108,136,921 of NC_136487.1, read as the reverse complement.
TTTAAGAATTGTATTTATTTGTATGTTTTATTTATATTTTAGGATTTGTATTTATTTGTATGTTTTATTTATATTTTAAGAATTGTATTTATTTGCATGTTTTATTTATATTTTAAGAATTGTATTTATTTGCATGTTTTTTGTATATTTTAAGAATTGTATTTATTTGCATGTTTTATTTATATTTTAGGATTTGTATTTATTTGCATGTTTTATTTATATTTTACGATTTGTATTTATGTTCATGTATGATTTATATTTTAAGAATTGTATTTATTTGCATGTTTTATTTATATTTTAAGAATTGTATTATTTGCATGTTTTATTAATATTTTAAGAATTGTATTTATTTGCATGTTTTATTTATATTTTAAGAATTGTATTGATTTGCATGTTTTATTTATATTTTAAGAATTGTATTTATTTGCATGTTTTATTTATATTTTAAGAATTTTATTTATTTGCATGTTTTATTTATATTTTACGATTTGTATTTATTTGCATGTTTTATTTATATTTTAAGATTTGTATTTATTTGTATGCTTTTTTTATAATTTAAGATTTGTATTTATTTGCATGTTTTATTTGTATTTTAAGATTTGTATTTATTTGCATGTTTTATTTATATTTTAAGATTTGTATTTATTTGCATATTTTATTTATATTTTAAGATTTGTATTTATTTGCATGTTTTATTTATATTTTAAGATTTGTATTTATTTGTATTTTTATTTATATTTTAAGATTTGTATTTATTTGCATGTTTTATTTATATTTTAAGATTTGTATTTATTTGCATGTTTTATTTATATTTTAAGAATTGTATTTATTTTCATGTTTTATTTATATTTTAAGAATTGTATTTATTTACATGTTTTATTTATAATTTAGAATTGTATTTATTTGCATGTTTTATTTGAATTTTAAGAATTGTATTTAATTGTATGTTTTATTAATATTTTAAGAATTGTATTTATTTGCATGTTTTTTGTATATTTTAAACATTGTATTTATGTGCATGTTTTTTGTATATTTTAAGAATTGTATTTATTTGAATGTTTTATTTATATTTTAGGATTTGTATTTATTTGCATGTTTTATTTATATTTTAGGATATTTATTTATTTGCATGTTTTATTTATATTTTACGATTTATATTTTTTTGTATGTTTTATTTATATTTTAAGAATTGTATTTATTTGCATGTTTTATTTATATTTAAAGAATTGTATTTATTTGCATGTTTTATTTATATTTTAAGAATTGTATTTATTTGCATTTTTTATTTATATTTTAAGAATTGTATTTATTTGCATGTTTTATTTATATTTTAAGAATTGTATTTATTTGCATGTTTTGTTTATATTTTAAGAATTGTATTTATTTGTATGTTTTATTTATATTTTAGGATTTGTATTTATTTGCATGTTTTATTTATATTTTAAGAATTGTATTTATTTGCATGTTTTATTTATATTTTAAGAATTGTATTTATTTGCATGTGTTATTTATATTTTAAGATTTGTATTTATTTGCATGTTTTATTTATATTTTAAGATTTGTATATATTTGTATGTTTTATTTATATTTTAATATTTGTATTTATTTGCATATTTTATTTATATTTCAAGAATTGTATTTATTTGCATGTTTTATTTATATTTTAAGATTGGTATTTATTTGTATGCTTTATTTATATTTTAAGATTTGTATTTATTTGCATGTTTTATGTATATTTTAAGAATTGTATTTATTTGCATGTTTTATTTATATTTTAAGAATTGTATTTATTTGCATGTTTTATTTATATGTTAAGATTTGTATTTATTTGTATGTTTTATTTATATTTTAAGAATTGTATTTATTTTCATGTTTTATTTATATTTTAAGAATTGTATTTATTTTCATGTTTTATTTATATTTTAAGAATTGTATTTATTTGTATTTTTATTTATATTTTAAGAATTGTATTTATTTTTATGTTTTATTTATATTTTAAGAATTGTATTTATTTGCATGTTTTATTTATATTTTAAGAATTGTATTTATTTTCATGTTTTATTTATATTTTAAGAATTGTATTTATTTACATGTTTTATTTATAATTTAGAATTGTATTTATTTGCATGTTTTATTTAAATTTTAAGAATTGTATTTATTTGTATGTTTTATTTATATTTTAAGAATTTTATTTATTTGCATGTTTTTTTTATATTTTAAGAATTGTATTTATTTGCATGTGTTATTTATATTTTAAGAATTGTATTTTTTTGCATGTTTTATTTATATTTTAAGAATTGTATTTATTTGCATGTTCTATTTATATTTTAAGAATTGTATTTATTTGCATGTTTTATTTATATTTTACGAATTGTATTTATTTGCATGTTTTATTTATATTTTAAGAATTGTATTTATTTGCATGTTTTATTTATATTTTAAGAATTGTATTTATTTGCATGTTTTATTTATATTTTAAGATTTATATTTATTTGTATTTTTATTTATATTTTAAGAATTGTATTTATTTTTATGTTTTATTTATATTTTAAGAATTGTATTTATTTTCATGTTTTATTTATATTTTAAGAATTGTATTTATTTGTATTTTTATTTATATTTTAAGAATTGTATTTATTTGCATGTTTTATTTATAGTTTCAGAATTGTATTTATTTGTATGTTTTATTTATATTTTACGAATTGTATTTATTTGCATGTTTTATTTATATTTTAAGAATTGTATTTATTTGCATGTTTTATTTATATTTTAAGAGTTGTATTTATTGTCCTGTTTTATTTATATTTTAAGATTTGTATTTATTTCTATTTTTTATTTAAATTTTAAGATTTGTATTTATTTGCATGTTTTATTTATATTTTAAGATTTGTATTTATTTACATGTTTTATTTATAATTTAGAATTGTATTTATTTGCATGTTTTATTTAAATTTTAAAATTGTATTTATTTGCATGTTTTTTTTATATTTTAAGAATTGTATTTATTTGCATGTTTTTTGTATATTTAAAGAATTGTATTTATTTGCATGTTGTATTTATATTTTAGGATTTTTATTTATTTGCATGTTTTATTTATATTTTAGGATTTGTATTTTTTTGCATGTTTTATTTATATTTTACGATTTATATTTTTTTGCATGTTTTATTTATATTTTAAGAATTGTATTTATTTGCATGTTTTATTTATATTTTAAGTTTTGTATTTATTTGCATGTTTTATTTATATTTTAAGATTTGTATTTATTTGTATGTTTTCTTTTTATTTTAAGAATTGTATTTATTTGCATGTTTTATTTATATTTTAGGATTTGTATTTTTTTGGATGATTTATTTATATTTTAAGAATTGTATTTATTTGCATGTTTTATTTATATTTTAAGATTTGTATTTATTTGCATGTTTTATTTATATTTTAAGATTTGTATTTATTTGTATGTTTTCTTTATATTTTAAGAATTGTATTTATTTGCATGTTTTATTAATATTTTCAGAATTGTATTTATTTGTATGATTTGTTTATATTTCAAGAATTGTATTTATTTGCATGTTTTATTTATATTTTAAGAATTGTATTTATTTGCATGTATTATTTATATTTTAAGAATTGTATTTATTTGCATGTTTTATTTATATTTTAAGATTCGTATTTATTTGCATGTTTTAGTTATATTTTCAGATTTGTATTTATTTGCATGTTTTATTTATATTTTAAGATTTGTATTTATTTGCATGTTTTATTTATATTTTAAGATTTGTATTTATTTGCATCTTTTATTTATATTTTAAGATTTGTATTTATTTGTATTTTTATTTATATTTTAAGATTTGTATTTATTTGCATGTTTTATTTATATTTTAAGATTTGTATTTATTTGCATGTTTTATTTATATTTCAAAAATTGTATTTATTTGCATGTTTTATTTATATTTTAAGAATTGTATTTATTTGTATGTTTTATTTATATTTTAAGCATTGTATTTATTTGTATGTTTTATTTATATTTTAGGATTTGTATTTATTTGCATGTTTTATTTATATTGTAAGAATTGTATTTATTTGCATGTTTTATTTATATTTTAAGAATTGTATTTATTTGCATGTTTTATTTATATTTTAAGAATTGTATTTATTTGCATGTTTTATTTATATTTACAGATTTGTATTTATTTGCATGTTTTATTTATATTTTAAGAATTGTATTTATTTGCATGTTTTATTTATATTTTAAGATTTGTATTTGTTTGCATGTTTTATTTATATTTCCAGATTTGTATTTATTTGTATGTTTTATTTATATTTTAAGAATTGTATTTATTTGCATGTTTTATTTATATTTTAAGAATTGTATTTATTTTCATGTTTTATTTATATTTTAAGAATTGTATTTATTTACATGTTTTATTTATAATTTAGAATTGTATTTATTTGAATGTTTTATTTAAATTTTAAGAATTGTATTTATTTGTATGTTTTATTTATATTTTAAGAATTGTATTTATTTGCATGTTTTTTTTATATTTTAAGAATTGTATTTATTTGTATTTTTATTTATATTTTAAGAATTGTATTTATTTTTATGTTTTATTTATATTTTAAGAATTGTATTTATTTGCATGTTTTATTTATATTTTAAGATTTGTATTTATTTTCATGTTTTATTTATATTTTAAGAATTGTATTTATTTACATGTTTTATTTATAATTTAGAATTGTATTTATTTGCATGTTTTATTTATATTTTAAGAATTGTATTTATTTGTATGTTTTATTTATATTTTAAGAATTGTATTTATTTGTATGTTTTATTTATATTTTAGGATTTGTATTTATTTGCATGTTTTATTTATATTTTAAGAATTGTATTTATTTGCATGTTTTATTTATATTTTAAGAATTGTATTTATTTGCATGTTTTATTTATATTTTAAGAATTGTATTGATTTGCATGTTTTATTTATATTTTAAGAATTGTATTTATTTGCATGTTTTATTTATATTTACAGATTTGTATTTATTTGCATGTTTTATTTATATTTTAAGAATTGTATTTATTTGCATGTTTTATTTATATTTTAAGATTTGTATTTATTTGCATGTTTTATTTATATTTCCAGATTTGTATTTATTTGTATGTTTTATTTATATTTTAAGAATTGTATTTATTTGCATGTTTTATTTATATTTTAGGATTTGTATTTATTTGCATGTTTTATTTATATTTTAAGAATTGTATTTATTTGCATGTTTTATTTATATTTTAAGATTTGTATTTATTTGCATATTTTATTTATATTTCAAGACTTGTATTTATATGTATGTTTTATTTATATTTTAGGATTTGTATTTATTTGGATGTTTTATTTATAATTTAAGAAGTGTATTTATTTGCATGTTTTATTAATATTTTAAGAATTGTATTTATTTGTATGATTTGTTTATATTTCAAGAATTGTATTTATTTGCATGTTTATTTATATTTTAAGAATTGTATTTATTTGCATGTTTTATTTATATTTTAAGAATTGTATTTATTTGCATGTTTTATTTATATTTTAAGATTTGTATTTATTTGTATGTTTTATTTATATTTTAAGAATTGTATTTATTTCCATCTTTTTTTTATATTTAAAGAATTGTATTTATTTGCATGTTTTTTTTATATTTTACGATTTGTATTTATTTGCATGTTTTATTTATATTTTAGGATTTGTATTTATTTGCATTTTTTATTTATATTTTAGGATTTTTATTTATTTGCATGTTTTATTTATATTTTACGATTTGTATTTATTTGCATGTTTTATTTATATTTTAAGATTTTTATTTATTTGCATGTTTTATTTATATTTTAAGATTTGTATTTATTTGTATGTTTATGTATATTTTAAGAATTGTATTTATTTGTATGTTTTATTTATATTTTAGGATTTGTATTTATTTGCATGTTTTATTTCAATTTTAAGAATTGTATTTATTTTCATGTTTTATTTATATTTTAAGAATGGTATTTGTTTGCATGTTTTATTTATATTTTAGGATGTTTATTTATTTGCATGTTTTATTTATATTTTAAGAATTGTATTTATTTGCATGTTTTATTTATATTTTTATAATTGTATTTTTTTGCAGGTTCTATTTATATTTTAAGAATTGTATTTATTTGCATGTTTTATTTATATTTTAAGAATGGTATTTACTTGCATGTTTTATTTATATTTCAAGATTTGTATTTATTTGCATGTTTTATTTATATTTTAAGATTTGTATTTATTTGTATGTTTTATTTATATTTTAAGAATTTATTTATTTGCATGTTTTTGTATATTTCAAGAATTGTATTTATTTGCATGTTTTATTTATATTTAAGGATTTGTATTTATTTGCATGTTTTATTTATATTTTAAGAATTGTATTTATTTGCATGTTTTATTTATATTTTACGATGTGTATTTATTTTCATGTTTTATTTATATTTTACGAATTCTATTTATTTGCATGTTTTATTTATTTTTTAAGAATTGTATTTATTTGCATGTTTTTTTATATTTGAAGAATTGTATTTATTTGCATGTTTTATTTATATTTTAAGAATTGTATTTATTTGCATGTTTGATTTATATTGTAAGAATTGTATTTTTTTGCATGTTTTATTTATATTTCAAGATTTGTATTTATTTGCATGTTTTATTACTATTTTAAGAATTGTATTTATTTGCATGTTTTATTTATATTTTAAGAATTGTATTTATTTGCATGTTTTATTACTATTTTAAGATTTGTATTTATTTGCATGTTTTATGTATATTTTAAGATTTGTATTTATTTGCATGTTTTATTTATATTTTAAGATTTGTATTTATTTGTATGTTTTATTTATATTTTAAGAATTGTATTTATTAGCATATTTTATTTATATTTTAAGAATTGTATTTATTTGCATGTTTTATTTATATTTAAAGAATCGTATTTATTTGCATGTTTTATTACTATTTTAAGATTTGTATTTATTTGCATGTTTTATTACTATTTTAAGATTTGTATTTATTTGCATGTTTTATTTATATTTTAAGAATTGTATTTATTTGCATGTTTTTTTTTATATTTTAAGAATTGTATTTATTTTCATGTTTTATTACTATTTTAAGAATTGTATTTATTTGTATGTTTAATTACTATTTTAAGATTTGTATTTATTTGCATGTTTTATTACTATTGTAAGAATTGTATTTATTTGTATGTTTTATTTATATTTTACAAATTGTATTTATTTGCATGTTTTATTTATATTTTAAGAATTGTATTTATTTGCATGTTTTATTAATATTTTACAAATTGTATTTATTTGCATGTTTTATTTATATTTTACAAATAGTATTTATTTGCATGTTTTATGTATATTTCAAGAATTGTTTTTATTTGTATGTTTTATTACTATTTTAAGAATTGTATTTATTTGCATGTTTTATTACTATTTTAAGAATTGTATTTATTTGCATGTTTTGTTTATATTTTAAGAATTGTATTTATTTGCATGTTTTATTACTATTTTAAGAATTGTATTTATTTTCATGTTTTATTACTATTTTAAGATTTGTATTTATTTGCATGTTTTATTTATATTTTAAGAATTGTATTTATTTGTATGTTTTATTTATATTTTAAGAATTGTATTTATTTGTATGTTTTATTTATATTTTAAGAATGATATTTATTTGCATGTTTTATTTATATTTTAAGATTTGTATTTATTTGCATGTTTTATTACTATTTTAAGATTTGTATTTATTTGCATGTTTTATTTATATTTTAAGAATTGTATTTATTTACATGTTTTATTTATATTTTAAGATTTGTATTTATTTGCATGTTTTATTTATATTTTACGAATTGTATTTATTTGTATGTTTTATTTATATTTTAAGATTTGTATTTATTTGCATGTTTTATTTATATTTTAAGATCTGTATTTATTTGCATGTTTTATTTATATTTTAAGAATTGTATTTATTTGCATGTTTAATTTATATCTTAAGAATTGTTTTTATTTGCATGTTTTATTTATATTTTAAGATTTGTATTTATTTGCATGTTTTTTTTATTTTTTAAGATTTGTATTTATTTGCATGTTTTATTTATATTTTAAGATTTGTATTTATTTGTATGTTTTATTTTTATTTTAAGAATTGTATTTATTTGCATGTTTTATTTATATTTTAAGAATTGTATTTATTTGAATGTTTTATTTATATTTTAAGATTTGTATTTATTTGCATGTTTTATTTATATTTTAAGAATTGTATTTATTTGCATGTTTGATTTATATTTTAAGAATTGTATCTATTTGCATGTTTTATTTATATTTTAAGAATTGTATTTATTTGCATGTTTTCATCATATTTTAAGAGTTGTATTTATTTGCATGTTTTATTTATATTTTAAGAATTGTATTTATTTGCATGTTTTATTTATATTTTAAGAATTGTATTTATTTGCATGTTTTATTAATATTTTTAGATTTGTATTTATTTGCATGTTTTATTTATATTTTAAGAATTGTATTTATTTGTATGTTTTATTTATATTTTAAGATTTGTATTTATTTGCATGTTTTATTTATATTTTAAGAATTGTATTTAGTTGAATGTTTTATTTATATTTTAAGAATTGTATTTATTTGTATTTTTATTTATATTTTAAGACTTGTATTTAGTTGCATGTTTTTTTATATTTCAAGAATTGTATTTATTTGCATGTTGTATTTATATTTTAAGAATTGTATTTATTTGCATGTTTTATTTATATTTTAAGAATTGTATTTATTTGTATGTTTTATTTATAATTTAGAATTGTATTTATTTGCATGTTTTATTTATATTTTCAGAATTGTATTTATTTGCATGTTTTATTTATATTTTAAGAATTGTATTTATTTGCATGTGTTATTTATATTTTAAGATTTGTATTTATTTGCATGTTTTGTTTATATTTTAAGATTTGTATTTATTTGCATGTTTTTTGTATATTTTAAGAATTGTATTTATTTGCATGTTTTATTTATATTTTAAGATTTGTATTTATTTGCATGTTTTATTTATATTTTAAGAATTGTATTTATTTGCATGTTTTAATTATATTTTAAGATTTGTATTTATTTGCATGTTTTATTTATATTTTAAGATTTGTATTTATTTGTATGTTTTATTTATATTTTAAGAATTGTATTTATTTGTATGTATTATTTATATTTTAGGATTTGTATTTATTTGCATGTTTTATTTATATTTTAAGATTTGTATTTATTTGCATGTTTTATGTGTATTTTAATAATTGTATTTATTTGTATGTTTTATTTATATTTTAAGAATTCTATTTACTTGTATGTTTTATTTATATTTTAAGAATTGTATTTACTTGCATGTTTTATTTATATTTTAAGAATTGTATTTATTTGCATGTTTTATTTATATTTTTAGATTTGTATTTATTTGCATGTGTAATTTATAGTTTCAGAATTGTATTTCTTTGTATGTTTTATTTATATTTTAAGATTTGTATTTATTTGCATGTTTTATTTATATTTAAAGAATTGTATTTATTTGCATGTTTTATTTATATTTTACGAATTGTATTTATTTGTATGTTTTATTTATATTTTAAGAATTGTATTTATTTGCATGTTTTATTTATATTTTCAGAATTGTATTTACTTGCATGTTTTATTTATATTTTAAGAATTGTATTTATTTGCATGTTTTATGTATATTGTAAGATTTGTATTTATTTGCATGTTTTATATATATTTTAAGAATTATATTTATTTGCATGTTTGTTTTATACTTTCAGAATTGTATTTATTTGCATGTTTCATTTATATTTTAAGATTTGTATTTATTTGCATGTTTTATTTATATTTTAAGAATTGTATTTATTTGCCTGTTTTATTTATATTTTAAGAATTGTATTTACTTGCATGTTTTATTTATATTTTAAGAATTGTATTTAATTGCATGTTTTATTTATATTTGAAGAATTGTATTTATTTGTATGTTTTATTTATATTTTAAGATTTGTATTTATTAGCATGTTTTATTTATATTTTAAGATGTGTATTTATTTGCATGTTTTATTTATAGTTTCAGAATTGCATTTATTTGTATGTTTTATTTATATTTTAAGTATTGTATTTATTTGCATGTTTTATTTATATTTTAAGATTTGTATTTGTTTGGATGTTTTACTTATATTTTAAGAATTGTATTTAGTTTCATGTTTTATTTATATTTTAAGAATTGTATTTATTTGTATGTTTTATTTATATTTTAAGAATTGTATTTATTTGCATGTTTTATTTATATTTTAAGAATTGTATTTATTTTCATGTTTTATTTAAATTTTAAGATTTGCATTTATTTGCATGTTTTATTTTATATTTTAAGAATTGTATTTTTTTTTGTGTTTTATTTATATTTTAAGAATTGTATTTATTTGCATGCTTTATTTATATTTTAAGAATTGTATTTATTTGCATGTTTGTTTTATATTTATAGAATTGTATTTATTTGCATGTTTTATTATATTTTAAGAATTGTATTTATTTGCATGTTTTATTTATATTTTAAGATTTGTATTTATTTGCATGTTTTATTTATATTTTAGGATTTGTATTTATTTGCATGTTTTAGTTATATTTTAAGAATTGTATTTATTTGTATGTTTTTTTTATATTTAAAGATTTGTGTTTATTTGTATGTTTTATTTATATTTTCAGAATGGCATTTATTTGCATGTTTTATTTATATTTTAAGAATTGTATTTATTTGTATGTTTTATTTATAATTTAAGATTTGTATTTATTTGCATGTTTTATTTATATTTTAAGATTTGTATTTATTTGTATTTTTATTTGTATTGTAAGAATTGTATTTTTTTGCATGTTTTATTAATATTTTAAGAATTGTATTTATTTGCATGTTTTTTTTATATGTTTAGATTTGTATTTATTTGCATGTTTTATTTATATTTTAAGAATTGTATTTATTTGCATGTTTTATTTATATTGTAAGATTTGTATTTATTTGCATGTTTTATTTATATTCTAAGAATTGTATTTATTTGTATGTTTTATTTATATTTTAAGAATTGTATTTACTTGCATGTTTTATTTATATTTTAAGAATTGTATTTACTGTCATGTTTTATTTATATTTTTAGAATTTTATTTATTTGCATGTTTTATTTATATTTTAAGATTTGTATTTATTTGCATGTGTTGTTTATAGTTTCAGAATTTTATTTATTTGTATGTTTTATTTATATTTTAAGATTTGTATTTATTTGCATGTTTTATTTATATTTTAAGATTTGTATTTATTTGTATGTTTTATTTATATTTTAAGAATTGTATTTATTTGCATGTTTTATTTATATTTTAAGAATTGTATTTATTTGCATGTTTGTTTTATATTTTAAGACTTGTATTTATTTGCATGTTTTATTATATTTTAAGAATTGTATTTATTTGCATGTTTTATTTATATTTTAAGAATTGTATTTATTTGCATGTTTTATTTATATTTTAAGAATTGTATTTATTTGCATGTTTTATTTATATTTTAAGATTTGTATTTATTTGCATGTTTTATTTATATTTAAAAAATTGTATTTATTTGTATGTTTTATTTACATTTTAAGAATTGTATTTATTTGCATGTTTGTTTTATATTTTAAGATTTGTATTTATTTGCGAGTTTTATTATATTTAAAGAATTGTATTTATTTTTATGTTTTATTTATCTTTTAAGAATTTTATTTATTTGCATGTTTTATTTATATTTTAAGAATTGTATTTATTTGCATGTTTTATTTATATTTTAAGAATTGTATCTATTTGCATGTTTTATTTATATTTTCAGATTTGTATTTATTTGCATGTTTTATTACTATTTTAAGAGTTGTATTTATTTGCATGTTTTATGTATATTATAAGAATTGTATTTATTTGCATGTTTTATTTATACTTTAAGAATTGTATTTATTTGCATGTTTTATTTATATTTTAAGAATTGTATTTATTTGCATGTTTTATTTATATTTTAAGAATTGTATTTGTTTGTATGTTTTATTTATATTTTAAGAATTGTATTTATTTGTATGTTTTTTTTATATTTTAAGATTTGTATTTATTTGCATGTTTTATTTATATTTTAAGAATTGCATTTATTTGCATGTTTTATTTATATTTTAAGAATTGTATTTATTTGCATGTTTTATTTATATTTTAAGAATTGTATTTATTTGCATGTTTTATTTATATTTTAAGATTTGTATTTATTTGCATGTTTTATTTATATTTTAAGAATTGTATTTATTTGCATGTTTTATTTATATTTTAGGAATTGTATTTATTTGTATGTTTATTAATATTTTAAGAATTGTATTTATTTGCATGTTTTATTTATATTTTAAGAATTGTATTTATTTGCATGTTTTATTTATATTTTAGGAATTGTATTTATTTGTATGTTTTATTTATATTTTAAGAATTGTATTTATTTGCATGTTTTATTTATATTTTAAGAATTGTATTTATTTGCATGTTTTATTTATATTTTAAGAATTGTATTTATTTGTATGTTTTATTTATATTTTAAGATTTGTATTTATTTGCATGTTTTGTTTTTTATTTTAGGAATTGTATTTATTTGCATGTTTTATTTATATTTTAAGAATTGTATTTATTTGCATGTTTTATTTATATTTTAAGAATTGTATTTATTTGCATGTTTTATTTATATTTTAGGAATGGTATTTATTTGCATGTTTTTTTATTTTTTAAGAATTGTATTTATTTGCATGTTTTATTTATATTTTTGGAATTGTATTTTTTGTATGTTTTATTTAAATTTTAAGATTTGTATTTATTTGCATATTTTATTTTTATTTTAAGAATTGTATTTATTTGCATGTTTTATTTATATTTTTAGAATTGTATTTAGTTGCATGTTTTATTTATATTTTCAGAATTGTATTTATTGGCATGTTTTATTTATATTTTAAGATTTGTATTTATTTGCATGTTTTATTTATATTTTAAGAATTGTATTTATTTGCATGTTTATTTATATTTTAAGAATTGTATTTATTTGTATGTTTTATTTATATTTTAAGAATTGTATTTATTTGTATGTTTTATTTATATTTTAAGAATGTTATTTATTTGCATGTTTTATTTATATTTTAAGGATTGTATTGCATGTTTTTTTTATATTTTAAGAATTGTATTTATTTGCTTGTTTTATTTATATTTTAAGAATTGTATTTGTTTGCATGTTTTATTTATATTTTCAGAATTGTATTTATTGGCATGTTTTATCTATATTTTAAGATTTGTATTTATTTGCATGTTTTATTTATATTTTAAGAATTGTATTTATTTGCATGTTTTATTTATATTTTAAGAATTGTATTTATTTGCATGTTTTATTTATATTTTAGGAATTGTATTTATTTGTATGTTTTATTTATATTTTAAGAATTGTATTTATTTGCATGTTTTATTTATATTTTAAGAATTGTATTTATTTGCCTGTTTTATTTATATGTTAAGAATTGTATTTATTTGTATGTTTTATTTATATTTTAAGATTTGTATTTATTTGCATGTTTTTTTTTATTTTAGGAATTTTATTTATATTATGTTTTATTTATATTTTAAGAATTGTATTTTTTTGCATGTTTTATTTATATTTTAAGAATTGTATTTATTTGCATGTTTTATTTATATTTTAGGAATGGTATTTATTTGCATGTTTTTTTATATTTTAAGAATTGTATTTATTTGCATGTTTTATTTATATTTTTCGAATTGTATTTTTTGTATGTTTTATTTAAATTTTAAGATTTGTATTTATTTGCATATTTTATGTATATTTTAAGAATTGTATTTATTTGCATGTTTTATTTATATTTTAGGAATTGTATTTATTTGTATGTTTTATTTATATTTTAAGAATTGTATTTTTTGCATGTGTTATTTATATTTTAAGAATTGTATTTATTTGCATGTTTTATTTATATTTTAGGAATGGTATTTATTTGTATGTTTTTTTATATTTTAAGAATTGTATATATTTGCATGTTTTATTTATATTTTTGGAATTGTATTTTTTGTATGTTTTATTTAAATTTTAAGATTTGTATTTATTTGCATGTTTTATTTATATTTTAAGATTTGTATTTATTTGCATGTTTTATTTATATTTTAAGAATTGTATTTATTTGCATGTTTTATTTATATTTTAAGAATGCTCCTCCAACAATATTTTCTCATCATGAAAAACCTTAATTCTTTTTTTTCTTTTTTTTATTTCTAGCAACTGTGTGCCAGGTGAAAAGATATCAAATTTCCCCGAACTACACAGTGAACTTTTTAATAGTAATTTTGATCATTGAAAATGACGTCACGTCTGAGGTCCTAGTGTAACGTGATTGTTAATCTTCTTAACCGATTTCGTTACATTGTGATACGGATCAACACGTTGCATGGAGAGACAGACACAAAGGAACAAACAATAGAAATAATTCGACGGTTTTTTTTGTTGTTAGTTGAAATAAAAGGCATTTATTCATGGTACTTTCCAACAACCCATAAAATCCTCTCAGTTTGCCATATAGGTGACAAAACTCTGCCGTTTCGACACGTGCTTAAAAGTCTTTCATGCAGCCACACCCATGGCACACGATTTTCTCGGTCCTCTCCACTTGGTGCTTGTTTTCTCTTCGTTTTCTTTTCCCATCTTCCTCCGCTGTGATGTCAGATCATGCACCGGCTTGGCCATTTGCATACGTGTCATACGACTGCTGCGTCAGGACTCTGTTGCATAACTTTCCATACCCAAAAAAGTTATTTACAATAATTTATCAAAACTCCAAAGTTCCAACATAAAAATATGCGTAAATAAATCCAAATAAAATACCTTAATGTATAGTTTAATTGACCTTTTCATTTTATCTATTTCCTGAGAATTTCCTTTTTTTTTAATTTTTTTTATTTAAAAAAAAAACGAATTCCAACGTATTTTTTAAAATATTTAAAGACAATATTTTAATACGTCGAAGGGGTGCAAAATTCAGTTAGCTGTTTAAATAGCAAAAAATGTATTTTTTTGTATTTTCAGAAATTCTACTGAATTAGTGCCGACATGTTTCAGTTTAGTAGTCCAAGTTTAAAGCTTTGAATAAGTTACAAAGCCAATTAAATCGAGGCAAGACCATTTCAAGTTCCATTGAACAGTCTTTGAGAATTGTTGGTTCGGCGTCGGTAACTTCCCCAAACTTAAACGGGCATTTCTTTTTCTTTTAATGATAAGTCCAGTTTATTGCTTAACTCGACAATATTCATAACAGATATGTTTTACTGTTGATTGTATTCCAAGATCCATTTATCATTTTTTTAGGTCGTGTGAGTTTTTTTATGCATTCTTTGTTATTTCCTACACAAACTTCGATTGTTCTGGCACGCCATATCAGTCATAACATTCATCTGTCTCTCCTTGTGATTGGTTGATTGCCGACGCCAACTGTCCAATTAGTTTTCTTTTGGTTAAAACTGCCTCTCCGAAATTCCTGACCAACCTAGTTAGCAATAGTCCTATGATCTATTTGTTTTTTAACCGCCCAGCCTCATGTGGCGAGATTATTCGAGATTATTCGAGATTATTCGAGATAACACTGGTTGATCTAAGCTTTTGTTTAATCTTACAGTCAAGTTTGTCTCTTAACTGCTCATCCCCTTTTGGTGCGATTATTCGAGACAATTACAGTTGACACCTGGCCCCAAAAAACAGAGGCATTAATCTGTCCCCCCGAATTAATCGGATATCAACAGATTATGCAACAATTATTGCATTTTCTCCTTTTTGTCACGTCCCAGTACTACCCTGAGGTACTGGAGTTAATATCTATATCTTCGGCAGTCCTCCCATCCAACGCGAGCACTCTGTTTATTCACTTACTACTTAAACTTTCCACTAATCTACTTCGTTCATAACCGAACCATTAGAAACTCGGTCACTAACTTCCACGTCCCCTTCATTTCTCATAGCTAAGTGACGTTCCATCATCGGGAAATCTGATTCGTTATCCAAATTCTTTTGGCAACGTTCAGACTGTCTACGAACAAATTCGTCGTTATCTTTTTTCGTACTAGAGGATTGTAAGCATCTTAAATGCTTAGAGGACATTTATATTTCTATCACAGCTGTGATGCAACCGCTGCGCCTTTTTCTCATAAAGAGTTCTAGTTTTAGGTTAAGGAATAAGGTTCCGTTTACGTCAGGTGTTTTACTTGATCGGCAAGCAATTAAAGTCATTCAGTATAGTCCATGCTGAGAATTGAAGTGTTTTCTGTTTTAATTTTAAAACTTTAGTCATCCGTAAAATAAAAAAAAAACTGAGGATATTCAGCACTCTCAGCTGAGAGTCAGACATCCCTTGTACAGCCCAAATACAAATTTACAAAAATCTATATGTTCAAGTCAAATGGCTGATTCTAAATTCCTCTTTAAAACTGAATAATGTATTTATTACGTTAAATAAACATGAAACAATTTCTCCTATAATATTATATAACGATTTATAATACTGAAACTTTTGTCTTTACATCAAAGATAATATTGACGATGAACTAAGGTCACCACAAAACACCTTTGCTCAACTAAAATATGACCGACAAAACAGAAGAAAGACCGAAAGTGAAGCAGAAAAGACAAAACACTCACAGACTGGTGCAATTGTTTTCTCTCTTTCTCCAAGTTTTCCATCTCGGCTTGGTTTGGTGTTTCTTCCTCATTTTGCAACTGCATTTTCTTCATGGTAACCTTTTATTAAAAGCATTTTTCTTCATTTTGAATCCTTTTTGTGAAAAGGTCTGATCTTACGGCGCCAAATAATCTTAATGTGACGTTGTCGTTACATATTAACAAATATTGTATGCAGAGACAATCGCAAAGGCACAAACATAGGAAAAATTTTGGACTTAGTCTTTTTAGTTGTTTATTGAAATAAAAGGCATTTATTCATGGTACTTTCCAGTAACTCATTGCATCTCGTTTTAAAAGTCTCCTAACTTACCATGTAGCTGACAAAACCCTGCCGTCTCGACACATGCTTAAAAGTCTCTCTCGCCACCAGGGGCCACACGTCCATCTCACACTGATATGCAATTTTCCCGGTCATCCCTATCTGGTGCTTTTTTGCTCATACTTTCGTTTTCTTCTCTTCCTTCGCTTTAACGGGTTTAAAAGCTGAAAAATTAATTAATTTTCAACGTTCTGACCAAAAATTCGCCTTTTTGAAAAATAAACTTATAAGAAAATACAAAAATTAAAAGAAATATGATTGAATATTATGTTTGTTGTATTATCAAGAAAAAGGATTGAAAAAAAAATTCATTAAAATTATTTAAAAATTGGTGTAATTCAACTTAAAATAAAAGTCACATGTGAATTAGTAATTAAATTTCAACGAATAAATATTTGTTGAAATTTAATTACTAATTCACATGTTACTTTTATTTTAAGTTGAATTACACCAATTTTTAAATAATTTGATAATGTACTTTCTAGGCAAAAAATACTCTCTTTTAATTGCATGTGTGAAAATATAAAATAATTTCTTATCTTTCGGAAAATAAAATACAATCACTTTTTGATCAGTTTTATGAATTCCGCGGCGATTTTTTGGAAGATTGAAACAGAAAACCAAAACTATCCTCCCTAATAGTCAGTACTGCAGGTCCGTGACCTATGACGGTCACGTGATTTATAGTGGAGACGCCTACTATTACGAAAGCCACGACCATACATTACACATATTCAATTTTAAAGAACATGCCACGTCCAAAAGAATGATTACCAACCCATTTTTCATACCACAAGATATTCTCAAGTAATAAATTTGTGCTTTTAATTTACTTTCTTCAAATGAATCATCTTGAGTAATTTTTTAAATTAAGACGAAACATTCATGAACTTTAGCTTTCTTTTATATATATATATATATATATATATATATATATATATATATATATATAGTCATCCATATACAGTACTGTTTTGTTGTATCAGAACTTACCAGTGCGGCTAGACTAGTACCTTCCGCTAGCCGGGGATTGAACCTACAATCATCGTGCTTATATATAACAAGACAAAAGCTATATGGTCCCCGACTGATTTTGGCTGTTTTCTCCATTTAAACCCCTGGCTTCATGTAAAACATCAGGGTAAAACAGCTAAATAACGCTCTTTCATGACAAACGATGCATTAATTTGAATTTGGTGCCATTCAAAACCCCTATTTAGACACAAGTATGAATTTTTGGAGAAAAATAAAAATGAGCACCAAAATGGGTGGGGTGTTTTTTGCCCTTAAAACACCCTAGAGCTCAAGCTCCACAATTTTCCCAGGGTAAAATATTACATTTCCGGAAAAGATTCTATTGTGAGAACAACTACCAAGATGAGAGCGATAGCCCAAACAATCAAAATGAATACCAATCCTCATCTCAAAATGCATCAAATTTATAGAAATTTTGTTCAAATGAAAAAGAAATTTGAAAACTTTAGGAAACTGAATAATGCTGATAATTTTTGTTATTAAATGAAAAAAAATGCAGTCACATAAATTCTTTGGAGTAAAGTGATTTTGGCATTTTTTCCAAACAAGTTATCTCTAATTAAACCATGTTTGTAATAATAATAAAAATGATAACTCAAAAAGAGTAAGTTATAGCGGGTTTAGCACTTATGTATGGTGCGGGCCGAGATACACAGTTGCCAGACCATGGTTATTCTTCAAGGCCAAATATTTAAGAAAACAATTTTAATAAAAATGATATCGTAAAACTTGAATTTAACTTTTAGATACTATTCAACAAATAGCGTGTGCGTTAAATGCAAAAGCACCAAATAACATTTATTTTATCAAAATAAAATTGTAAAAACATTTATTGTATCAAAATATGCATTATGCGGGCGGGGCAATTTTGTGTTGTTGGGTTTCATTGAACGACTGAACGGGGACGCAACTTTTCAACCTAATTCAACAGTGACAATAATTAAAACTATATTTTGTTATAGTTTTACTCTAATTCAAGCAATTTTTTATTACTTACTGCGACATTTTTCCATTAAATTGTTTGAAAAAAATCCAATGTTGCTTTAATTTTTATTAAAATTCTATTTTCTTATGATGAGTTTCCGTTAAATTGTTTGAAAAAAAATCTTATGTTTCTCGAGGGCAGAGTCAATTTTTAGTCTATAGACTCGAAATTTGAAATACCGGGTACTGAGATTTGGGAAAATCGATGTGACGGGTGTCAGCCAGAAATTTGGCTGTTAAGGGGTCAAATTTCAACGATTTGACCTTTAAGAACTCTACCAAACTCCTCCAACAATTTTGGGTCTAGACACTTGAAATTTTAGATATAGGTTCCTTCAACCTGGATCTAATTTAATAAAGTGATTTGAGCCCGAAACTATAAATTTTAAGGGGTCATAATAGGGGTCAAATTAAAAAAGAATTTACTCTTTTTTTTTTTTTTTTTGCTCAGCATACACCTCCAAACACCCGGGCAACGCCGGGCTGAAATGCTAGTATATATATATATATATATATATATATATATATATATATATATATATATATATATAGCTGAACGTGTGTCTGGTCACGAATAGGCTCCTATATGGTTGACTATTATAAAAAACTGATCACATATAATGATAGAAGATGTATCGAGACACAGGAATGGGTATGTTTGATCTGACATAATGATGATTCATTAAAATTGTGGGGTCTGTGTACGCGCCTGGTCCACAAAGTATGGAAATAAAAAATTAAAAAAATAAAAACAAAAAACGTTTACAAGTGTTTTTGATATAGATGTACATAATAATACTTTGATAAGTATGTTTTAACTTAAATAGGGATGGTATAATAAAATTGTGGGGTCTGCGTTCGCATCTGGCCTCCATAGAATGGAAATAGGCACAAACTTTAATAAAGACTTTTCATATCTATCTGCGTAAGTATACTTTGATAATTATGTTTCAGTTTGAAGAAATATGTTATAATAAAATTATGGGGTGTTCGTTCGTGCCAGACCTCCATAGAATGGAAATATGTCACAAAGTTTAACAAGGTTTTTTAATATAGATCCACAGAATATTGTGATAAGTGTTTCAGCGTGAACAGGTATGGTATAATAAATTATGGGGTTTATTTATTTCATTTTTACTTTCATCATATTTTGCTTTGGTTTTGATACTCCCCAAATTCGAAGCTATCTCTTTTCATAACCTATCATGCTTTCATGAATCAGAGTCTATTTTCTGTAGGCTGTTTCTGAACCCAGTCAATGATGGGTACTTTTGCTAGTATATATATATATATATATATATATATATATATATATATATATATAAACATGCTCATGACTGTGTAGCAACAAATTACTGCTCATGTAAAGACAAACTGAATATATATATATATATATGGTTGATATGTAGTTTGCTTGAAGCATTGTGTCGGATAGGTGTGTAAAAGAGATTTAGAAGGCTGTCACAATGCGAGGAATGAATTATAGTCGCTGTTCATCCAGCATGCTTTGAATCGACCTGTTACGCACACCATTTGAAAAGGAAAAATTTTTCCGAAATTAATAATGGAATACGTCGCATAGACTTACAAGTAAGACATTTAACCATACAACTGAATAAATATATATATAAAATATATATATATATATATATATATATATTTATATATATATATATATATATATATATATATGTACTTATTGATTTGTAAATCGCCACTTGTTCTCGTCTCCTCTTACCAACAGCGACTATAGTTCATTCCTCGCATTGTGACAGCCTTCTAAATCTATTTTACACATATATATATGCTAGCATTTCCGCCCGGCGTTGCCCAGACGTTTGGAGGTGTAACATACACCTCCAAACGTCTGGGCAACGCCGGGCGGAAATGCTAGTATATATATATGTGTAAAACAAAAAACAAAAAAAAGGTCAATTTTTTAAAATTTAACCCCTATTATGACCCCTTAACATTTATTGTTTTGGGTTCAAATCAAGTTATTAAGTTATATCCATGTCCAAGGTACCTATATCTAAAATTTCAAGTGTTTAAACCCAAAATTAGCGAGGGAGTTTGGTAGAGTTCTCAAAGGTCTAATCGTTGAATTTGACCCCTTAACAGCCAAATGTCTGGCCGAAAACCGATCACAAAGATTTTCCCAAATCTCAGTACCCTGTATATCAAATTTCGAGTCTGTAGACTTAAAATTGACAGAGTTATTGCATAGGGAAATGTACACACTCAGAGACACAGAGACACGTTCACTTATATATATATATATATATATATATATATATATATATATATATATATATATATATATACAGTATAACTCCTATAATTTTAACATCCGCCTTGTAATAAGAGGATGCTGTTCAAGTTACACAATAAAAAATGTGCTGCAGTTAACTTTAATTTTCTAAGAATTAAGAAATAGTAAATGAAATTCATTGCTATATCATACTTCAAGTATATATCAAGTTGAGTTTACGATATATTGCAAGTAAGAATTGTTGAATATTATTACCAGGAACAAAAACATTGAAAATAAATTAAAGCTACTCTTACTTGTTAGGTATTTATTGCCTAAGTTATTATCTACAGAAATCATACATTTATGTAAAATACAGATTTTTTAGTTATTCATTGAATGAGTCTCATTGCAGTTTCTATTTTCATCGATTGAGCTCTCGGGCGCTGCCATTGTATTCCGTAAGCGATCACGAAAATCTACAATTTGTTGATTCTGTAACTTCTTTATGATTATATCTCTTCGGAGTGACATTGCTTGCAAAACATAGTTGTCACTAAAGTAAGGACTTTTTTCTAGAAATTTTATAATCGTCTCCATAGACTTTTCTGCATCATCTGATGATATTGTTTCATCAGAGTGTTCTTGGTTATTTACATTAGGGTCAAGAGAATGGGAGCTGTCGCTATTTTTATCACCATTACTGCATTCAGGATATTGATCAGTAGTTTCCTCATCTTGTTGCACCCACATTTAAACATCATTTGCATTAAGTGATTTAAGAACAGCGTGGTTGGTCGGTAACCGTTTGGTTTCAAGAATTTTTTCTAGGCCAGATGTATTCTCTGATTCTTTCAGTTCAGAAGCCTTTGGTGTTGGACATAATTTACCCCATTCTTTTGTTAATGTGCGTGCTCGAACTTGATTCCATGCACTTGCGAGAGAAAATATCGCATCTTGGATAGTAAGATGGCGCTGAAAATCGCTTATACTCACGGTACTATTTATCATATTCATCGTGAAATCATTTCTGTAGAAACATTTTAAGTTCCAAATAATCCCTTGATCCATAAGTTGGATGAGAGAAGTCACATTAAGTGGTAAGTAGCACAAAAATATTCCCTCAAGATGACACTAGTTCTAGCTCAGGAGGTTGTGCTCTACAATTATCCAACAGAATCAAGCACTTTGAATCAGGTTTACCTAATTCAAGAAAACGCCTCTGGACAACTGGCACAAATTCTTGCAAAACCATTTTTTAAACAACTGTTGATTCATCCATCCATTTCGTGAAGAATAATAGGATACTGGCAAAGGTGAAACTCCGTTCAATGCTCGGGGACACTTTGATTTGCCAATGATAAGAAGCTTAAGTTTATGAGTTCCAGAAGCATTAGCGCATACCATCATTGTTAGCCATTCTTTATTTAATTTGAATCCTTTTATTTTCTGCTCGTCGGATCCGGCTAATGTTTTTGTAGGTAAGCACTTCCAATTTACACCACTTTCATCAACGTTGTAAACATCCTCTGGTGTTAAACCATAATCGGCAATTATCGTCTGGAATTTGTCACAATAATTTGATGCTGCAAGTGTTATCAGCAGACAGTTGTTCGCCTGACATTGTTAATTGTCTTATACCATGTCTACTCTTAAAGCCCCTAAGCCAAGCTTCACTGAATTTCATATCTTCTTCACTGAATTTCATATCTTCTTCGGAATCTTAAGAGATTTTGCTTTAGCAATTAACATGGGCCCAGATATTACTACACCTTCATTCCGTTTGCTACAAACCACTCATACAATATTCGATCAAATTCAACTTTCTTTGGTCTGCCAAGAGTCCTTCTTTTGGCATGTCTTTTATTTAGAGAGAAAGGAACAGCCTTCAATATTTCCTCCTTTTTCTTTTTGATGTAAAACAGTGTACTTCTTCCAATCTTATAATCTCTCAATATAACTCTATTTTCAACTCCAGCATCTAATTTTTCTATAATGACGTTTTTCAAGTAAAGTCAGTGTCACTTGTTTTCTTTTAGAGTTGCAAGCCATTGTGATGGGTTGTTTTACACTATTTTAAATATAGCAATTTAAAAAAAAAAAAAAAATTACAGTTAGTGAAAATTAATTATCAATAGCTAATCTACCTTAATTACATAGTACCAATATTAACATTTCTGCGCAATGTCTTATTAAACCATGTAAACAGTTTTACTGCAACTCCGCATCAAATATGCTAATACAATTTCAATGACAAGACAGTTCAAGTTTAGAGAAAGTCCAGGTTTAGAAGTCCAAATGAGAGGAAGTCCAACTTTAGAGGAAGTTCAAATTAAAAGAGTTTTACTGTATATATATATTCAATTGTCAACACTAGCGAAAAATTCTTGTGTCAATAAAGGTCATCATGTTTCCTTTACATCATATAATTCTCATGTTTATCAACTTGGTGTTTTAGGCATGGCGTTGACAGTTTCGTGTATTGTGACTAAAAACTCACTGACGCCTTGTAAACACGTATACGAGCTGACACAAATGGAGAAACCAACGGTGTCATGTGTGTAAAAAGAGTGATGTATGCCAAACGTGATGGCATGGGATCAGTAATTCAACCTTTTTTAACCTTCATTCTTCGCGTTCATGCATATTAAATAGACATCAGAAATTCAACTCCAAGCAGACATTTAAATAAAAAAATACTAAATTAAAGAAATAAAATAATAATAATAAAAATAACAATAAAAATGTCAATAAACTTTCATTAAAATATTCTTTTTAATCAATGCAGAACAAAACCAATATTTGATAATATTGTTAGACGAACCATTTATATTGCTCACCATTGTCAAAATACAGTTTGTATATGTGAATGTCCAGTTTAAACGCAAATCCAACACTGTTATTGTAAAAAAAAAAATAATAATGCAAAAAGATTTGTTCTCACACTAAAAATCGAACTGGTGTTTTACTCTGTCCTATGATAGGCATGCTTTATCTTGGTACACCCCCCCCCCACACACACACAGAAATATTTTCTTTTTATTCATGAAAACTCAATCTTATTTAGTAAAAAAAAAAACCTCCGATTTTTTAGTTTTATCATGATAACCATTACGTAAAGTAACTCAGGGTTTTTTTTTTCATAGGAGTCACTACTTATCAAGGCTTAGAGACCACTCGAGGATAAAGGTTAAAAAGTGTACAGTAGTCAATGGGAGAATATCGTAGTAATCGTTAATAGTGGAAATTTAGTAAATTGGATTATTTAAGGGGAACGGCTCATCAAGAACTTGTTTGCCTTGAAAACAATCAGATTGTAGTTAGATGGAAAGCAGGCAAACAGAAGAGAGTTCCACAGATGTGCAGTTATAAGAAAGAAACTTTGTTCATGGAATCTATATTTAGGTTTAGACACAGATAAAGAGTGGAGGAAATTATTGATGGTGTTTTAAGCTAGATGAGTGTTTCTCGTGAAAGTTTGGCAAGGAAGGACCATAGATTGGAGCTCAGACGAGCACTTGCCATGAAAATAATAATAAAGCAGAGACAGGCTCGCAACGTCTCTTCTGTGACCTTAGCAACAGATTTGATGTACGTATTCCATTCCAGATCAGGAGTAAAAGTCAAGCTCAGAAGCTTGTCAAAACATGGAGCCTCCCCAAGACGAGAGTCATTTATTTTAATTAATGCCAGATTGGGATCAGAGCGTTGATGATGTAAAGATAGAAGCTTGGCTTTAGATGCATTAAAAGTAACCAGCTACTTCTTTCCCCATTGTACCACGTGCTCAAGATCAGAGGAGAGAGAATCAGAGAGAACTTGGTCGTTTATCGCCTTTGAGGTACTGCCATAGATTGGTAGTGTCATCAGCATAAATGTCAACGAATGATCTAAGGATGTGATTTGGAAGATCATTGATGTAGATCAGGAAAAGAGTTGGACCCAGGATGGACTCCTGAGGAACTCCAGCATTAATACTATGAGCTTCTGATTTCTGCCCATCAACCACTACCCTTATGAACCTATCAGGGAGAAATGACTTACTAATTGAGAAGTCATGTCCAGCTATACCATAGCTGGAGATCTTGTGAAGTAGACCTTTATGCCATGCCCTATCAAAGACCTTTGATATATCAAGAGCAATTGTCCTAAAAAGGAAGCCTCCGTCGAGAGATTCGCTAATCCTATGAGAAATAACCGTAAGCACATCTGCTGTAAACCATATTGCATGTCACTAAGAAGATTATTTTTGCTGAGGTAGTTGACTACTTCTCTATTTAACACAGATTTCAGTAACTTAGTCGTGACACTCAGCAGACTTATTGGTCTGTACCGAAAGGGAGATGACCGATTAGCTAAATTCATAAATACAGAACATACTGATGAGATTTTCTAGGGTGTTGGGAAACAATTCTCCTTAAAACAACGCTTAAACAACGATACAGGAACGGAAATAAATATAGGCTCCTCTTCGTTATTGCAGCGAAATTCGAAAATTGAAATATTGAATTTCAATAAAAATGAAAGTATGTATATAAAAAATGAATTTTACATGTAATTTAAGTTATGTGCTGAAATGATAAATTATTATTTAGAAACTTATTTAAAATGGGGAGTATGATGAAAATATTATGTACTTTCACCTAACAATTTAATAAAAGCAATATCGTAAAAACGGAATCCTTGTTTAAATAATTCTAAATAAGATTTATCTTTTTAGTTCAACTATTTTACTGTGCAATATTTATAGGATTGAAGTATATATATATATGTGTGTGTGTGTGTGTGTGTGTGTGTGTGTGTGTGTGTGTGTGTGTGTGTGTGTGTGTGCGTGTGTGTGTGTGTGTGTGTGTAGATGCTAATGCAGAGTGATCCGTGCTATTTTTTAAATCGTAAATTTTTACGATGTGCCCCAGCGTATTATAAACACTCCAACCTTCCCATGTTAAGAACGGCTTTCGGAATAAACACCCCCAAGCTCGAAAGACATTCTTAACATCGGGAAGTTCAGAGAGTGTTTATTCCGAAAGCCATTCTTAATATGGGGAGGTTGGGGGTGTTTATACTATGCTGGGCCAGGTCGTAAAAAAAATATCTTTTTTTTTGTATTTTTCTTTTTTTTTTTACTTTTGTTAATTTACAGAAATTTCTCAATTTTTTACGTTATTTTTTGCTTATTAAATTGTTAGATGAGAATAAAGTAAGCCATGCCTCTCCTTAAATTAAGAATAGGTTTCTAAATAACTTTATTAGGCACTTCTGCAGTTTAACATTCGCAAGCAAATTTAAAAAGCCACTTTCGGCACATGGAGGAGGTAAAGCTTTGTTAACTGTTTCTCCTAAAATGAAAACAATTTGTTTGTAAGATGTTAAACTGCACTAATACCTGTTATTAGTTACGTAAACTGCATAAATACCGATTTATTTATTTACCAAATTATATTGTTATATTGAAGTTTCCAGCTGTAAGATGGTTACCATTAAATTAAAGCTTTATAACAATTTTGATTAATTCATAATTTAATGGCCAAACAAGTACGTAAACTATTAATAGTTAATGAAAGAAAAATAGGTAAATTTTTAGATTAGATCCACCTCCACAATTTTCTTTTAAATGACTACTTGTATAGGTTTTCGACTATCCTGAATACGGAAATCGCATTGAAATTTTGCAGAAATAAGTAGTCATCGAGATATAAAAAGTTGTTTTATGCATTTTATTCTTTGGCGGACATCTTTTTTACGCGCGTACTCGCGCGCCATAAAGATGGCCGCCAAAGAATACAATGCATAAAACAACTTTTTATATCTCGATAACTACTTATTTCTGCAAATTTTCAATGCGATTTACATAAACTTTATTCCCTAGAATCTCAATCACTTGTGAAATATTGCTATAAGTTGACTACTTTTGAAAGGCAAAATGTTAATTTGCTTTTGCAATTTTCAACGAATATACTATTCAATGTTTGCTAACCTTAGGAAAACAGGAGTGCTTGACAAATTATGCAGAAATGGCAGAATACATTCAAATATTTTATATTTGGTGGACAATACTGAATGTGAAAACACCATATAAAGATTGTCGACTTCGTAATAAATATGCTAATCCACTTACATTAAATAGTGATGATTATAGTTTCCTACCTGTGTTCTGTGACTGGTTAGAAACTTGGAATATCATTCCTGGAAGAACTGATAAGTTAACAAAGGAAACATATACTGCTTTGCACCATACTACTTACGCAATTTTGTATAAATGTACTGAACATGGTGTATATATTACCAGGAAAGATTTAGACAGATAACCTCGAGGCAAGGTTTGGCCAGTATCGACAACTTAGTGGAGATCAGTATAATATATCGATACGTCAGGTGTATGAATGTGAAAAAAAACTCAGAATGTTGTCAGTTTTAAAATTGAGCTTACCTATTAATAATCGAACTATTGAATTGAAAAATTTAAAAGAAACTAACTGGGATGAAATGACAAGGGAGCAAGAGTCACATGTTTATAAATTTAACATAGATGTACCAGAAGATGATGTTTATCAATGCAAGGAAGTACTTCTTGTTATATTATACTTAGCAGGTTATTGCTGTCATGCAGTTTTCAAAAAACTGAAATGCAATAGCTGCAAAAATGTAATATCCGGGAGAGAGGCTGTTGAAGAAATAGCTGAATTAAACAGCTACTTTCAGGGTATTAACAGAGGTTCGTTGCTATACCCAAATGATATAACTAATAATTTTGTCTTATATAATTATATAGTTATAAACAAACTTACAAAATGCGATTCTTTTTTACATTCGATTCATCAGAGAAAATTAGCCATGTACATAACTTTAAATATTTTGGCTGATCAAAATCGATTATTTCATATTGACTCTTGTGATGAAGGTCACACTATTCAGCAAATCGAAAAAATGCGTATATGGAGTTCATTGAATTCCCTTATAAACAATTTTTGTCGCAAAGAGAATGACAATATTAGTAAAAGAAAAATATCAAAAAAAGAAAATTCAAACTTTTAATTAAATTCTACAACAGATTTTTGAAAAGTTTTAATATTCAATGTTTGAAATATTTCTGCCTTAGTAACTTTGCTTATACTAACATTTGTTTGAATTTAATTTTTAACTTATTGTTTGTTATTCAGTTAAACTAATTGTTCGTTATTCAGTTAAACTAATTTATTGTTCGTTATTCAGTTAAACCAATTTATTGTTCGTTTTTCAGTTAAACTACTTTATCGTTTGTTTTTAAGTTAAACTAATTTATTGTTCGTTTTTAAGTTAAACTAATTTATTGCTCGTATTTCAGTTAAACTAATTTATTGTTCGTATTTCAGTCAAGCTAATTTATCATTTGTTTTTCAGTTTTGATTTTAAAAATATATTGGTTTTTTTTTATTTAAAAAATATTTATTGTTCATTTTTATTTATTTCTATTGAATAAACTTTAGTTTCATACAAATCAAATCGTATTCCTTTTCTTTTTAAACTTTTTAACAACTTTTCTCCCTTTCAATTCGTTTTTATTATTAATAATTTTATTATTGATATTGGATGAGTTTCAGTACAAAGTACCATGTTTATCTTTTTTTATCCAATTTTGAAGTTTTCGAACACTTTCTGTAAAAAATGTCTGCTCATTATCGACAGTCTGTGTCCACTTATCTTGCTTGCTAGGACCTATGGCGATGACGTCATTTTTCAGTTGACAGGCTATCTATGACGATGGTCACGATTAAGCATGCGTAATCTTTACCTGCCTTTATCGACGATGGTTTCGGCATGAACTTATAATTTGATGATTTCAGAAGTGTTTTCTCGCGTTTTAGAGCTGTTAACTATTTTTTTTTTATTCCGAGAGATTGTTTTTGTGCGTTTTTAAGCAATTACGCATAGTTTTGCGACCTTGCCAGTCGGACTTAGAGTTAGTTTAAAATAATAAAGTGGGTATCTCCAAAAGGTTAGAATGTTCCAGAAATTATAAATTAAATCTATGCTGTGGCCTTGTAAGCCGGAAACAATAAACACAAACACAGCATAGAATCAACACAAAAGTGTATTAACGAAAGTGTGTTAACAAAAGTGTGTTACAGAAGTAAACGCTAAAACTGACACGAATCGCGGTATATACTTCCTTCCTACCGCAGGAAAATGTGACACAACGTCAGAAGGAAACAACAACTATATAAGTATCATATTTATGTATGCATGTGCATATATAAGTATAAGTAAGTGCGTGTGTATAGATATGTATATATATATATATATATGTATGTATATACACAAGAGACGTTAAAAAAGTAATGCCTCCTATTTATTAAGTCAAAAAGTTGAAGAGCAACAATGGAGGGAGTGGTACCATTAAAACGAGTTTCAAAATTTATTTTTCTACATAGTCGCCACCTCTCAATGCACTTGATGCCGCGGTCGTAAAAGTCATGGCTGTGATTACAGCATTGTTGTGGAGGAAATGTTGCCCACGTAATGCGTCCTTTGGGACTATACGGTGGGTGAGATAGCATCATCCAATGGAACTTTTTCACATATTCCGTGGTCTTCAAATTCGTGTATGACCTGGCGTTGTCATATTGCAAATGCAATGTTTCCCTTTTTTTGGCCCTACACAGGCAATCCGCACCTTCAACTTTGTCAACGTTTCAATGTAATTGTCATAGTTGACAGTCAACATGAAGTTCCAAGAAATCCCAGAAGATGGTGCATATTACTTTGCCTGCAGATGTTTGTTGGGGGGTGTAAGTGGTGCTCTTCCCCTGACTGCTGTTTGGCCTCCGGCTTGTAGTGTTTACACCACATTTCGTCACCAGTGATGTGGTCCAATAATCTGTCACCTTCGGTTTCATACTGATTCAACAAAGTCCTGACAGACATGTCGCCAGTGATCCTTTTAGTTCTGCGTGAGAATCCGTGGAAGCCACGTAGCACACATTTTGATTCCAATGATGACGATATCATTTCTAATGCACTGACACCCACATTAAAAAATACACGCATTTCATTCACTGTTATCCTTTGATCAGCGCGGATGAGTCAGTAAAAACTCATTTCTGGGGTGGTGGCTATGTATGGGCGTCTGGAGCATGCTTCGTCACTCTATCACCACTCTGAAATCGACAAACCCATTACCTTACTATTTGTGCCGTATATGGAGAAAACGCTATGCATTGGTTTGTAAAAGTTTTAGATATTAATTCATATGAATTTAAAATTAACTTCTTTTTTTTTTACATAGAAGTCACTACTTATCAAGGCCCAGAGGCCACTCGAGGATTATGGTTAAAGAGTGTACAGTAGTCAATGGGAGAATATCATAGTAATCATTAGTAGTAGAAATTTGGTAAATTGGATTACTTAAGGGGATGGTTCATCAATAATTTGTTTATGTTGTTGAAGACAACCAAATTATAGTCAGATGGAAAACAGGCAAACGAAAGAGAGTTCCACAGGCATGCAATTCTAAGAAAGAAGCTTTGTTCATGGAATCTACATTTAGGTTTAGATAAAGAGTGGGGGAAATTATTGATAGTGTTTTCAGCTAGACGAGTGTTTCTCGTGAAACAATTTCATTTAAATTTAAACATTTTAACAATTTTTATATTCTTTGAAAGAAATTAAGATCTTAAATGATTTTAAATAATAAATAATAATAAATAATTAAATATGGCAAACTGAATATTTAATGCTAAATAGCCAGACAGAACAAAACCCTCCCACCATCCCATTTTTTGACTAATGTACATGTCAAATATCTCAGTAGACGAGCAGATTTGAGTTGACATAATTTTTCTTCTATAATTATATATATAATATAATATATATAATTATATATATAATTATATATATTATATTTTGTGTACAGAAAGTTGTTAGTTGAGACAGATCATTGGTACCGTCGGTTTCAAGCCCGATAATAAGGCCCATTTAAGGTATCCTTATCAAGCTCTCTTCAGCCAATATTCGTCTCTCGAAGAGAGCTTGATAAGGATACCTTAAACGGGCCTTATTATCGGGCTTGAAACCGACGGTACCAATGATCTGTCTCAACTAACAACTTTCTGTACACAAAATATAAGTACGCTCTTAAAATTTGGATTTTCCTTTTAATTGAGCACTCTGCTGGAATTCTTTTTCCAAAAAACTAATCACCATTATATATATATATATATATATATATATATATATAATATAATATATATATATATAATACTAGCTGTACCCTGCCACGCGTTGCTGTGGCTCAAATTGGCGCAATGGAAAAAGTTCGAAAATGAGAAAAAGCATGTTTCTTATAGGTTTAATTTTCCATTTTGCATGGGTACACAGTTTTTGTTGTTCCATTTTCTTAGCTGATATAGAGATTTTCCGGTTTGGTGACTCTTGAATACGTAACATAAATTGTCCATGTGAAAAAAACAGTCAGTGTGTAACTGTAAGGCCCACAATTGTAAAGATTATTCCCTGTGCTTTGTTGATGGTTATTGCAAATGACAATAAAATTGGAAAGTGCAATTTCCTAAAGTGTAATGATGTATCCGGTGGAATCATAGGAATGCATGGAATGAAGATATATTCATCTGTGAAAGGTCCTGTTAAGATTGTTGTTTCTATGATATTGTTTGTTAATTTTTTTTTACTGCAAGCTATGTGCCATTGCAAAGGTTGGATTGGTTTATATTTCACAACATGATAATTAGTACACCAACTTTCAGTTGCAATACATGCGGTGGCATCCCTGACAAATATAGCTGTTGGATAATTAACCACTTTATCTGCTTTCACAACAGTGTCGATGGATTTGTATTTGACTACCTCACTTGGAATTTTACATTGAATAATAGCGTTAAGTTCATGGGCATCTTTGTATTGACCTGCAAGAATAGCTCATTCACTCAGCCAAATGGGATTCTTATAATTTGAATATCTGCAAAAACCTTTTAAAACTAACTATTCTTTTGATGAAATAAAATTACAGAAATTACAGAAGTTAAAAGTCAAAGAATTTTGCCCTTAACTCTGATCAGCTGGGACTTTTTCGTACCCAATTTCCCACAAGTGATGCAAAAGTTTTTGTGCAGATCGAACAGTCTGCAACTGGATATGCATATTTTGAGTTAAGTTTAATGTCTTCACATGGAACAAAAAAGTAGAGTATTTGAGGCAAGCATTTATTTCATCTGCTGGTGTTGGTTGAAGAATAACAGGTAACATTTGTCTGAAATCTCCTGCAAGCAATATTACTGCATTCCCAAATGGTCTGACATTGCCACGCAAATCTTTCAAGGATCGACCAAGAGCCTCAAGTGATTTTTTGCGTACCATTGTGCATTCATCCCAAACAATAAGTTTGCATTTCTGCAATATTTTTCCCCATATTGGATGTTTTGGAGATGTCGAACATGAGATTTTTGAAAAATTGAATGTTTTAAAGTAGAATAAATAATTTTTCTACTTGGCAGCAAGGTCGCAGGTATTCCTCATGCAGCAAGGGCTAAGGCTATGTCATTTTGTTACCAAATGGCTGCCAAAATCAATTTAATTAGAAAGGTTTTACCAGTTACTTCTGGTGCTGTTCAAGGTAGCAGTAATTTTCAAATAACTTCTATTCTCACAGTCAGTAAATTAGGTGACTAAAATAGGATTTATCCATGTTTTGACAATGCCTTATTCACTGTAATTAATTTAAGAGACTAAAATAGGATGAGGGATTAGAGATGGACAGATAGAGAGGAAGATATATAGATAGAAAAGAGAAAGTGAGAGGAAAATAGAGAAAGAGAAGGAGATAGAGAGATAAAGGGATTGATAGATAAACAGAGAGAGGTGGAGAGTTAGAAACAGAGAGGGATGAGACAGAGGAAAGGAGAGAGATAGAGGGAGTTAGAGAGAGAAAGGGGCCCAAAGAGAGATGGAGAGGGTGATATAGAGAGAAAGATAGATTGAAAGAGGGAAAGGGAGAGATGGATAGAGAGAGATATTAAGAGAGGAAGAGAGAGGGGGAGAGAAACAGAAGGTGAACTACACTTCACCGTTTGTTTCCTCGTTCAGTAGAGAAGAAATCTTTCGAGACTGAAGCAATTTTAATGTTTTGTTATTATCCAGAGTACCGGTTTTTTTTTTGGAGGGGGGGCTAGATTTTCCTCACATTAGAAACCGACCGGGTTATCTGTACTTTCACTTAACAAATTAATAAAAGAAAAACATATTGTAAAATTTGAATTTAACATGAAAATACTATTTTAAAAAATAGCACGATAACATAAGTGCATAAGTGCCACTTTAGGTACTCCTTGGACGTTGAGTTCCATGGCGACCAGCATAATTATTTAATGGTCGCTCCCTTAGCACCCCCCCCCAGTCAAGGCTAATGCATGCGCACGTAACATTTTTTTATTTACTGACGTTGGCTTAGTAACTAAACGATTTATTGATAATTTCGTAACCCTTAAACGCATGCCGGAAGATTTAAATTGGTTCATTATTGTTGTAATGAAAGAAAAAAACTTTCATTCAACACAAAACCAAAAGCACATATTAATGATAAATGATTTATTATTCTATTCATTGAAATTTACTAATTTTTAAATAAAAAAGTAAAAAAAAAAGTTAATAAAAAAAATAGTTGCTTATGTGCGCATAAAAAAACTTGTTTTTTTTTTTTTAGATTAGGTCCACCTTATAATCACCCCCCAACCTCCTCATCTTAAGAACAGCTTCCGGAATAAACACCACTTTTGGAGGGGGGGACTATTTGCAAAATTTAACTGATATTTGTTGTCAGCATACCCACCCGAAAATACTATTTAAAAAAAAAAAAGGAGGGGTTCAGTGCCCGTGGCAGAGAAGTAGATTTATTTATCGAT